>NC_092806.1:94731192-95062442 GCF_040954645.1 Diabrotica undecimpunctata | reverse complement strand
TACAAGTAAAAGATGAGGAGAAAACAACGGTGCAACAAAATAAAGATGAAAATTAAAACAATGAAATAGAAACAACAGTCACTTTTTTAATGTTTGGTTTAATAATGGTGGCTGTGCAGGTCTAGCCCACCTCCAAAACCATGCAAACCACCATCAAAACCGCCTCCAAATCCATGATCGTCATGGCCGTGGATAAGAACTGGGACTTTCTTCTCTACGATTACGGGTACCTTAACTGGGTATGGCACTGGCTTGTGAACTGGGTATGGTACTGGTTTTGGGTAAGGTACTGGGTGAGGTACTGGCACAGGTACTTTGTATGGTACTTTAACAGGATATGGTACTTTCTTAATTACTGGGTATGGTACTGGTTTCTCTATGTGAACTGGATATGGTTTAGGTACATGTACTGGATATGGACGATCTACTGGTACAGGTACTTTGACTGGCACTGGAACTGGTACTTTCCTTTCAATATGTACGGGATATGGTGCTGGAACAGGTACTTTAACTTCTTTGGTGATGGTAATGTGCTTGATATGACCATCGTCTAATCCACCATACCCTCCGTCAAAACCACCATGTCCACCCAAATCCAAACCATGCCCAAGTTCAAGACCTCCTCCTAGAGAGTCGTGTCCCCCACCGTAACCAAGATCAAAAAGACCACGTTTTTCCTGTTTCTTTTCGACTACTGAAGAAACCTTATCATCCTTGGCTTCAGCCTTAGAGTCGGTTCCAGGGTGGGCGGAAACCAACAAAAGACCCGCCAAAAGGACCAATCCACAGTACTAAAATAAAATAAATAATTTTAAAATTGGTAAAAAATTATTTTCCTTGTGAAAATAATAATTTAGCCTAGGCCTACACAAATTTATTAATTTTACGTTATAATTTCTGAACTAAATGTTAACAGACAAATTTGAATTAAAAAAGTGATTCTCTTACTAATTATAGTGTGAAAATATTTTGTGCGTTTCAAAATCCTATTATAGTTTAACGTCAGTGGAAGAATAAACAATTTAATTGGGCAATGAGGAAAGCCAGAGAAAAGTTTTTATTACTACTGTGTTAATAAATATTATTTATCTGTTTATGTGTAGTGTTCATTGTGTTAATAAGCATACTTGCCAATCATAGCCAATATTATTGTGTAACTTAAAAATAATAAATTGTGCGCATACGACATGTTTATTAACAAAATAAAACTGCATCAATTAAAACAAAGATTCAGATTTTTATTTTTGAAGTTGTAGTGTCCTTTATAGATTCGTATTTAGGTACAATTGGAAAGTTTTCAATAAAAATGAGTAAATTTACACTCCCAATATTCATAATTATTCTTTCTTTTTTCAATGAAATAAGTATGCACCAGTAAGTTCAGTTACTATTAATAGTGAGAGGTAGGAATTTTTGTGTTATATGTTTCCGACAATGACTGTGCTAAAATATTACAAAGGTAAGCGAACGGACTATAGTAGAATGTATTATTCTAGATATTAAATATGTATTATTTATAAAATGCCAAATGGAGCATAAAGATAAAAAACGAAATGAATCATAATAGAAGAGTTTATAAAAAACATATATTTTTTTGTAAAGCGTGTTTACATCTAAAACAAAAAGAAATAAATAAAAAGAATAGTAAAGCACATAGTATTTTGGTAGTAATATCCCCAGTCTACGGAGCAGTGATACCAAAACTTATATTTAATATTGTCAACTTAGATCAAACTGCCGTAAATCAGAGAGAAATAATCCAAATAAAGGGAGATTGAGGTTAAGAAAAAAAAATCTAAATCACATGGAAACTAATTTAGTTCAGAAAAATTAAAATAACATTTAAGGTCTAATACAATGAGATCCAGTTTATGCGACAATTTTTATTTTAACACTTAGATTAATTAATTTGAAGTAATATAACAGGAGCAGAACAACAACAATGTTCTAGGCCGGGAAGATTATGCACCGACGCTATATTTATAAAAAGGCCAGTACAAGAGAAATTATTTTAGAAAACCGGTATATTTTCGTTTCGTGGTCAATTGGATCGGATAGGTTGATTACCTGAGTCCTCTATTGTTTAACCTAAGCTTGGATGAAATAGTAAAAAGTAAGAACTAAAATAAAGGATAAATAGGATACTAAAGATAGGATAAAGGCTACCAAATGGGAGAAAAATAACTTAAAATAATCTGCTATGTAGACGACGCAACACTAATCTCTTAAAATAAAGATTATTTACCACGTATGATGCATTAATTTAGTGTGGCCACCAGGAAATTTAACACGTTAATTACTCCAAAACAGACAAACTGCATGGTTATAACAGAAAATCTACTAAGATATAAATTAGAGGTGGGGGGTCAGATAATAAAACGAGTGATGGAGTTTACATATTTAGGCATCACACTATGTAGCCTTGGAAATCTCGAAAGAAAAGTGGAAAGTCGAGTGAATAGCATTGAAGTTAAGTGAACATAGGTCCTCATATTTCATGAATAAACCAATATGGAGAAATAAAATGATCGAAAAAGAAAAGAAAACTAGAATTTACAAAACAGTCATCAGACCAATAATAATATACGCAGCAGAAACACGAACTCGCACATACATAGAGGACAAAAAGATTTCTGATCATCTGGTTAGACCATCTAGAGGTAAATAAGCCATACATATTTATATAGATTGTACTGGAACGTATTGGGCTTTAGGCTTACACTAAAGTGTTTTAAGTCGATTATTAATTATTATTATAAATTATGTGTTAGTATGGTGAGTGAGTTTAATTTTGTCTAAGATAAAGTCTAAAGAGTTCTTAAATTTCATGTGTTGTTTATCAACTGTTACAGGAAAAGAATAAATTTCATTAAGATGATTTAAATCTGTTTTTTGTTCATATTGTTATGTTTGTGCTATGAAAGCCATCTCTAGAAACAGTCTTTTTTTTAATTAAATTCTCTTTCTAGAATTTAACGGAAACGGATTTATAATCCATATGGTATCCTTCATTTACTACATGTAGTAAACATATATATATATATATATATATATATATATATATATATATATATATATATATATATAAAAGAAGTACTTGTGACTCGTTTGGAAAAAATATATAATTTTATACATCCAAAAATTTATATATATATATATATATATATATATATATATATATATATATATATATATATATAATGTTTCAGGACAACTTAATAAGTAGGGTCGCTCAATAAAACAAAGTTTTAACTTTTAATTATAAATCTAAGAGTGTCGTGTATTTATCTATTTATACTTGACCGAAGAAAATTAGAAGGCTAGTCTTAATGCACAGTGAAACTTATCGTGTTAAAAATTCAGTTATTAGCACTTTTACAATATCTTTTGTTAGAGATAAATAATAAACAACTATCGACCATTTACAATTGTAGCCGACTGTATTAAATATTTTACACTTTTCGTAAAGGCAACACAAAAGGAAGTATTTAAGAGCTCAAAATACTTGACAACTGCTGCATAATGTCTACTAACAGCGTAAATTAAGGATAAAATCAATGGAGTTTGTCTTTGAAAATAGTGGTTTTCGCGATAGTGGCAATTAACGGATGTAATCGATGTAATTGTTTGTCCCTTTAAGAACCAAATGAGTATAAATATATTATTAATTTTAGATATTGCAGTATGTATGCAATAATAAATGGTATTAATTACTTACAAATATCATTTTAGGAATTAAAAATAAAGAGAATACAAAGCTGAACAAATGTCACCATGCTTAGCCCTAAATTATCTGACTTTATTGCGGCTTTTGCTAAGTAGAAAGGGAGAGGATATGACTAAAGATAACAAATACTTTTTAAATAGCAATTTAACAAGACTGCGACCTAAACCAAGAAAAAACGTGAGAAAAAACAGCATTCTAGTTATACCAGAAATTTTATTTCCAATGTTGTGTTTAACAGTGTTACAGTTTATCAAAAACAAAGCAATAAACATATGTTAAAACAAAAACAAAGGACAAATGAAAATCTGCGATATATTTAATGAACAGAACTTCAAAAATTTTCAAATTTTCTAGAATATATTTGTTTTTACCGACAATGTTATTGACTAACATCGATGCACCATAAGAAATAAACAAAGAATCACTGTTCACTTACTTGGAGGCTCATCATTGCACACATACGAGGTTCGAGCGACTGTTGTTTCTACCCTTTACTCGATGCGTATATATAACAGCAAGATATATGTCAAAAGTTTTTGCTTTCTTAACGTCCCCACCTCTAAGAACATATTGTGGATGCATACTCATACAATAATAAAATCTATTTTACAATATTGTAATATTTTGATACACTCCAACAACCAAATAACTACAGGCGCGTGCACAGAAAATGTTGCCGTAGGGGAAACAGTCAATGTTTCACAATAATTATTAAATTAAGGTTTACGAAAAGAAAATTATTCCAAATTCAGAAATTAAAAAGCAAAAAATGTTTGTAAAACATATTTGAAATAGATATAGACTCATTTATTTGTGTTTCTTGATTATTTTTATTTTTCCTGTAAAATTAATTTGATTAATTTTTTTGAAGAAAATATAATTATAATTAAGATTTTTTTAAAAAGTTATATTAAAGTTATATAAATTTCTTTAACAGTGGGTAATAACATTAACGATCTTAGCGTGTTTGTGCGAAATGTCAAACATGTTATGTATTGAGAAAATAATTTAATTTGACTGGTATACTCATGTAATTCTTATTTTTATTTTTTATTCAATTTCCTTTTTTTATTTGCCTTTAAAATTTATCAATATCCCTATGTATTGAAGAACCCAGCATAATTATTAAACCTGTACGTATAACTTACATATCTATTACGACCTATGTGTTATTATAGAAAAAAATTGACGAGTTAAAGAGGGTTAGAAACCCAGACCTATGCCTGAAAAGGTTTAAGAATATAACTCGACGAAAAGGACCTATTTTCACAAGTTCAGGAAAGTTTTTCTTGAGTATGAACCTGATTATTCCATGTGTATGAACGTGAAGTTAGGTACCAAATTTTAGATTCTAGGACTTTGCTTTAAAAAAATACATGATAACACCATAAGACCAAGAAGAATCTATGTACTAGTTAAAAACTCTACTTCTACTTCAAGAAAACTATGTAGGATTAAGTTTTAAGATTTTAGGACTTTTATTTCAAGACACTTAGACAGAAAAACGGACGTACAGCCAATGATATGATCTCAATAAAGATCTCTAAAGTGGTTAATAATTACACCATACTAAGTTATAAAAAAATCTGTTTATGAAAAATAAAAGAGGTAAATAAACAACATATTGCCGATCTAAACAGCAATTTTTTTATCTCTCTAAAAAATGTTGTGACGCTAATTCGACATCCTTAAGTACAAGTCTAAAGTACAACTTTAACCTTCTCAATTTTTTTTCATCATTTATACTTATCCGTTAGTAGCATGGTGCAGTCGTTCGAGGTATGGTTCTGTCTATCTTGTGTGCTCTTTTTCACCATTCAACGATTTGCTTTGTCCATTGTGGAATAATAATTAAAGACTACCGATGGACAAAGCAAATTAATCAAGCTATACAAGATTTATATTTAAAAGAAGTTTAACATAAACAAAGCGGAATAAATGAGTATTGTTAATTTCTGTTAATTTATTGTTGATTTCTATCTTAGGATTACTAGTTTTATGAGAGATATCACGTCTTTTTTACCTGATATTAATTTTGATTGTTATAGATTTTATCGTTGTGTTAGTAATATACAAAGATGTAAAATTATAAAGGAACGTAAAAAATACAGAATTAAGTCGCGAAAGTTAATGAAAGTGAATGTCATCCTCAATTATAAATTACTAATGACTGTAGCATGGATTTCTGCCTTAAAGATAGTTGGGGCGTTTCCAAGAGATTTCGATAGCCTGAAATTGAGCCTAGTAACTTCCACACCTGCCCTTTCATCTATCTTAGATGCATCCATATTCCATACGAGTAAACCATCTTCCAGTTTCGTATAAACTTCTTTACCCATTGGGTAGTTTTTTTTGACCAATTCAAACGGTGTTTCAAAGTCAAATTTAATTGGTATGACATCTGTGAGCTTGTCGTTAGAATTCAATGGAATTTCTTTTAAGATTTTAGGGTGGTCAACTAGATCTCCAGGCCTTATTATTTCTATCTATCGCAGTTTTAAGGCTGTAGTTGCTGCTTCCCTCCTTATGCAGAACTGCAAGAGATACCCTTATATATATATATATATATATATATATATATATATATATATATATATATATATATAAGGGTATGCCCTATGCAGAGTGCAACTCCTGCTACACTGGCCAGACCAGCCGCTCTCTTCAAGGTCGACTAACGTCCCACAAAAGTGACATTAGGATTTCTAAACCATCTTGTGCCATTGCTTGAAATGTGCCAAATTCTAAAACAGCCAGCGTCCCTAAATAAAAGAACTGACGTCGACAACCTGAGCCAGATATAACTCTCTCAACATGGATAACAAATAAAAAAACCCTTACAAGACATTAACTTCATTCCTATTCTTCTTTCCTTTTTTTTTAAAGAAGAAAAAATGAATCCTTTTTTAAAAAGAGGGCGGTACATTTTCGTTTTTCAATTCCCTTGATAATCGTACCTCCCTGCATTCCAAATAAACACATGTACGAAAACAAGCCACATGTGAAATTATGACATCCTACAACGGATAGAAAACCTCTACTATTCAACTATTGAATATAATTTAAATATATATGTATATCTTCAGGACTATTTCGAGCTCCGGTCAATATAAAGTTAGAATTGCCATGCTAGTAGCCAACGTCCGTAACGGTTAGGCACAACAAGAAGAAGATAAAAATTATGATAAATAGTACAAAATTAGTGAGATGTACAATGGAGATACTAAATTATGTTTCCACTTATTAGACAGAGATCAAAATCATATTTCTCATAGGCTGCCGATTGAAACCGGAGTGTTTCCGATCGAATTTATCACTATTTAAAATATCCTCCTGCGTTGGCTGGCGTATGATAATTATCATTTTTTACGATAATTTTAATGTTGTCCGCAATGTATGATAGTACGTATACCATAATACTAAAAATAATACTAAAATATACGATTATTTCAGCTAATAAAATCTCTTTAAACTTTTATCTCGATTTTCTCGTGTAACATATACATTTTGAAATAAAAACAAACATTTCTCGGGCGCTAAATTTCAAAACCTTACAGCAACGTAAGTAAAATAAATTTAAAACTAATGGATGAATTGGAATGGACATTTTTTAACCTATTTTTGGAATGGGTTTTGCCCACATTTGTGGATTTAAATATATTTTTTTAAGCGATAAAGTACCTATAACAAATTTGTAAGGAGAAATTATCACAGTGTTTAAAGATCTATTGCTTACTTACACGGACCCACGACATGTGAGATAAACTAATGTTGAAACAATTGATCCTCAAGATATTACAAAATTTATCATCATTAAGATGATGAATTAATATATGATTTTTATGGATGTTGTAGGCGTTAAGTTCACATTAACTGAATAGTGCCTATTTTTTTTAAGTCAAGTTTTTTCTTTCAAATAATTATCGTGTTTGTTTATTATAGTCGCTTATTTATTTGTGTTTGTTTCTTTTACAAAAAATGACCATGTTATTTTTTATACTTTTTTAATTTATTGTTCAATAAAATATAGGTAAATATGGTAATCGGCACTATAAAATACGATAATTTGAAGGACAGCGTACGATTTTTTGACTTTGATGACCTGACAATGCTGTTCATATATAAGCTTTGAGAAAAAGTTAACCTTGGAATTTTCATTTGATTTTGATATCTGATCTAGTGACTATAACAACAAAAAAATCCAAAGCTTTATTTGGACATGCTGTACACATTTTAAATTTGCAAAAGTATAATCGTTGTGTGTTATATACAAACTTTATAATATTTTTGTGTGCACTGTCTAGCAACGATTTTATAGTAATAAGAGAATACGAAAAGATCATATCTCGCACTAATTCTGGAATACCTTATGTTTTAATATAAAATATGATGAATAGACTCGTAAAATTCATACAAGATCAAATTTATTTTAAAAATTATTGTCGTTTCTAATCAAAAATTGGGTCGTCGGTATCATACAAAACCGTCCAGAATATTCTGCTCATAAATGGTGTAATATCACGAAAAAGAACAAAGCGTTCCAAAATACCTTAACAGATGTTGCCGATCTTTAAGACGAAGGCATTTTTTAGAAACCATCTCATTGTAACTCTTCAAACGCAGTTAAATCTAAAGCCATAAATAGAAAGTAGAGAGGACGAAATAGTATTTTGGCCTAATCTCAAACCGTGTAGTTACTCCTGCAGGATTCAAGAAATAATTGAAACAGACTTACATAGATTATGCACCAGTAGAAGATGACTCTTAAATTGCCACTTAAGCTCGACCCATAGGGGAACTTTGATCATTACGATGTTGATGACTTGATTAGAAAACCCAGTATAGCGGCCAAAAAAATTTATAAAAATTCAGAAATTCAACCGTTACATTGTTATGACCAGATTACATCTCATTGAGGGCAATGGACCTGTATCAGCGTTAATTATTAACTTTTTTATTACCAAAAATTATAATATTAACCATTAGGTAATATTTAAAACTGTAAATTACAAGTATTAATTATTCGTTTCACTGTGTGTCAAATATATTCATAGCATTCTTGTTCAACACCAAATATCAAATGCAATTTTTTTTCATATTTAAATATTTGCTAATGCGCGTTTCGAAAATATTTACAAATTATAATTAAAATAATATAATTTTTTTCTTAAAATATTTCCATTTCATATTCTTAGGTTATATCAAATAAAAATAATAAATACTTAGTTTCTTTTTATAATTTTACATGCTTGTGTGATAAAACCTTCTTTTCATTTGATTCTGATATAAAAGTTGTTAGACGAAGATTAAATAGCAGATGGTGGTTTAACATAATCAACAATTTTAAAAGAAATTTAGTATAAATACCGATTCGATATACACACATAAAATATTTAGTTGCATATTAATACATACTATAAGTTGCATTAACATCAGGAAAAACATATTCATGACCTGCACGTAAGAAACCCATGGTACGCTAGTGTTCTGATTTCACCGACTGAAGCGTGTAGAGACAGTGGCTCAAGAATTTAATTACCTGTTATGCAGTTAACTACGAGCGATATGTAGATTTTACAGGACGATGAATTTTTCCGTAAATTGTTGCTAAATTACAAAAAGCCTAATTAGAGTTATTATAAGTCAGTGGCACATTTTAATAGGATGTTGCTACACAGTCTATGTTTGAGAATAAATAAGATCTTAATATTATTTATTGCAATATTTAGTTAAATAGCGTGAAACTTCAATAAACATTACTATCTATAATTAAAAACAATATAATAAAATCTCAAAACAGCAATTTTCTCACAATGTTCTACTTGTTACAATAACATATATATATATATATATATATATATATATATATATATATATATATATATATATATACATATATATATATATATATATATATATATATATATATATATATATATATATATATGTTTTTATGGGTTGGAGTCAATAAAAGGGCTATTGGTAAACTATTCTTGATGTCAAGCTTTGAATTGTGTTTACAATCTTTAGATCTTCTAGAGAGAGCTTCTAAAAAAATACAAAAAATCTTACAAAGTGAAACTAGAAGAATCAATTTTAACTCACCAAACAAAATTAGTTTTGTTAGTTAATATAAACTGCTAAACATCTTAAAAACTATTTTAAAAAATATCTGAATATGTATACAAAAAATATATAAATGCCAACTTACAATTTACATTTTTGACAATTATATTGCCAAAAAAAAATTTTGTTTAAAAAATTATTTTTTATTTAGTAATAAAAAAAAGAAGATTTATTCATCATTGATAGATGTTTAAACAATGTAACAAGTATATTGAATATTATAATTAAAATGTGATATAAATGTGATAAATTATAGAGAAATAATATAATTTTAAATTTTGCTTAGATTTTGAATTTCTGATCTTTCGTTAAAATTATTATCACTTCTGCTAAAATAAATCATTTCTAAAAAAGTCCTTTTGAATTTATTACTTTTATTACTTAAAATTTTAATGTTATCAAAATCCATAATATGGTCTTTGTCGATTAGATGCTCTGCTAAAGCACAAGATGGTTTTTTAATTCTACAGTCAATTTGTGAGAAATAATACGGTTTGACAGATTCCTTCCGGTCTCAACAACATACACAGCCTCACAATGAGTACAACAAATGCTGTATACTACATTTGTTTTGTCTAATTTATCTATAGGATACTTAGTTTTGGAATATAGAGGTGAAATAGTATTGACGGTCTTTGTTGTTATTTTTATATTGTCAATAACCTTTAGTATTTGTATTAATTTAGATGTTAATGATGGTATAAAAGGTAGTGAATGATCATAGGTGTTCATATGTAAGAACAAGTTTCAACTTAAACATTCTAGTATTTAAAATCAATAGGTATTAATATATTTTTACAGTATTTTTAATTGAACCTATCTTTTCAAGAAAAAAATATGAATGAATTGTCAGATGTGAGTAGTTCAGCTTTTCTTTCCCAGATGGCGCTAGGTTTTAAATCTAAATTAACGTAAATCTTTCAATTATTTTTTAATAAATTCTACCTTAAAAATATTATTAAAATTAATTATTAATTATATAAATATATAATTAATACAGTATTATTTATTAAACGTATCGTTTCAAGAACAAAATATGATTGAAATATGGTAGTTTGTATTTATTTTCTAGATGTCCCCGTTAGTTTACTGGACTTACTGTGTGACCTGTCAGTCATTTTTGTATAAAGCCAGCTACAAGACTATAGTTTGCTGATGGATATATATATATATATATATATATATATATATATATATATATATATATGTATGTATTTATATATATATATATATATATATATATATATATATATATATATATATATATATATATATATATATATTATATATATAATATATAAATATATATACATATATATATATATACATATATATATATATATATATATATATATATATATATATATATATATATATATATATATATATATATATATTTATATATATATATATATATATATATCTCCTTCTTCTTTGCCTACTATCTTATACACATATTTTAATATATATATTCCTTAGCCTTTCTATAAAGCTGAATAAAGCTGAAAAATCCAGCTTTATTGACAATTTTCAAACGTTTTGTCCCTTATCTCTGTTCTGGAAGCCTTCAAAAATACTACAAAATGACAGGAAACTAATTTCACCTCTACACGGAGAAAACGCAATGGTGCATAGCGAGGAAGAAAAAGCAGAAATTATGAAATATACGATGGAATGGGATGTAGAAACAACTACCATCCCAATGGATAAAATAAAACTTGAAATTCAAAGGAGAACTAGAATTCTAAAAAGAAGAATGGATAAAATAGGTCTAACACAGACCTCCTCGAAGAGGTTTTAAATCTAAATTAACGTAAATCTTTCAATTATTTTTTAATAAATTCTACCTTAAAAATATTATTAAAATTAATTATTAATTATATAAATATATAATTAATACAGTATTATTTATTAAACGTATCGTTTCAAGAACAAAATATGATTGAAATATGGTAGTTTGTATTTATTTTCTAGATGTCCCCGTTAGTTTACTGGACTTACTGTGTGACCTGTCAGTCATTTTTGTATACAGCCAGCTACAAGACTATAGTTTGCTGATGGATATATATATATATATATATGTATGTATTTACATATATATATATATATATATATATATATATATATATATATATATATATATATATTATATATATAATATATAAATATATATACATATATATATATACATATATATATATATATATATATATATATATATTTATATATATATATATATATATATATATATATATATATATATATATCTCCTTCTTCTTTGCCTACTATCTTATACACATATTTTAATATATATATTCCTTAGCCTTTCTATAAAGCTGAATAAAGCTGAAAAATCCAGCTTTATTGACAATTTTCAAACGTTTTGTCCCTTATCTCTGTTCTGGAAGCCTTCAAAAATACTACAAAATGACAGGAAACTAATTTCACCTCTACACGGAGAAAACGCAATGGTGCATAGCGAGGAAGAAAAAGCAGAAATTATGAAATATACGATGGAATGGGATGTAGAAACAACTACCATCCCAATGGATAAAATAAAACTTGAAATTCAAAGGAGAACTAGAATTCTAAAAAGAAGAATGGATAAAATAGGTCTAACACAGACCTCCTCGAAGAAATCTGTTTCCTATATTTTCTAGTAGTTTCCTATATTATTAAAAAGAAGTTTTGATAATATAGGAAAAGTAAATAATTTAAATTATTGGTTTCAAAACCATATTTTCATGTCATTTAATCTCAATACTTTTACTTTTAGATATACCAATAATAAAATTTTAATATTCTAATTAATATTTAAAATAGGAAGTTCCAAAAATCACTAAAACCGTCTACTTTCTCAATATAAAAATGAGCATTAATAAAACCTATTCCTAATTGAAAAAAAAAAAATTTGCTTATTTTAACTTCTACAAATAATAGAGTATGGATATGTTGTGTTGATTTTTAAACCACATTTTTTATAAAAAATAAATAATCAATAAATTTATTTATTTATTTATTTACTTATTAGACCGGGAGAATTGGGCGCACACGCCAATGTAAAAGTTACAATTACAATTTAATTTCTCTTTAAAACTTGCATACCTATTGATTTGGAATTGGAATTTTGATGCTTTACAGTTGCACTTTAAAAACCTTGTCGTCCTACAAATGACAAGCGCAGAGGCTATAAGACTTGCATTTTTTAGTACATAATCAATGACACATTAAGATCCAGACTCTATTAAGGCTATTCTTGGAAACCACTGATTTATAATACTATGAACTGTTCCAATGTGGTATAAATCACGTTTTACTGTTAATAATATGACGCCTATTATATTACGGTGATTTAAAGGATTGCGATCAACTTTATCTAGTGTATGTAATTCTGTTTTACCTGGAGAAAATGCTGAAAATTTATCGTCAAAATCTTTAAGCATTTTGGCAGCTTTTATTTTTTGGCGTTCCTAACATTCACTTTGCACTTCTAAAAAAATTTTTCTCTTATACAAATGTGACATAAGATTTTGTGCCGCATGTTGGATTAATAGTCATTTCACATTTATTGCAAATATGAGATTCATCCTTAATATGGTTACTATAAATGGCGCAAAATGTTTGGTAATCAGTCTTGAAGATCTTATGACCTATTTAATGCCCAGAAATAGCTGCATATTTCTCCACTTCAATGACGTTGACTTCGTTAGTATTTTAGTTAATTTCATTGCCGTCGTGGTCGGTAGTAGCCTCTTCTTTATACTGAGTCGGGATTAACACAGCATTTGTGATGTATTGCACAAAAAAAGGTTCGTTCTCTTAAACATTAATATTTACTCTTTGTTGCTTCTGTAACAACTTCTTCACATTCCATAACAGTTAAAGCTACATGGGATATACACTGCGCAGATAAAGATGTATCTTGTTCGTTGACTTCTGCCGTAGAATTTACTTTAAACTGTATTACAGCAAAACTTGCCTTGGTAGTTTGATTTGATAATACTTGTTACTGGTAAAGCATTTTCTTTAGTTGTAAAAAATTCATCGTCGGTAGAGTCTAGTTCTGTAAGGAATGGATTTCTATTTTACGAATTGGTTTCTCTGTTTTGAGAATTATTTAGATTGTAGGAACGATGGAAGAATATTTTTGACTGTTTGTTTATGTAATGGATTAGTAGAATATCCTGAAGGTATTGCAGCTCCAGTTATTAACTGAGTAGATTGCAAGTTGAGAGGTTGCTCGGTGATAATTCCTTTATCTGAAGATAATAAATCCAATTAAATGATGTAACTCTAAGTGCCCGTTTCAAATCGCCCTTATCAATCAAACTATTGATTACGACTTCATCTGCCAATGACGTAAAATGTATTCCAGTTTCTACGGCACAAACTACAGCTTCATATTAAATTTTTTGATCACCCTATGATAAGATCGATTTTTGTCACTGAAAATAAAAAAACATAAGTACTTAAATACGAGTATTAATTTTTTATATATAGCACGTGCATCATTTATTAAACTTAAAAGTTTCTTTATTGTCGGGATATAGATAAGGTTAGAAATAGGCTTGAAAATGCTTCGATGTTACGTATTTTCTACTCTTCTTTATGACTTGGAAGCGTAGACACTAAAACAAGTCCATCTGAATAAGTTAGCCGCTTTTGAATTTTGGTGTTACAGAAGAATCCTACGAATATCATGGATTCAAAGAATGTCAAACGTGGAAGTAACTAGAAGGATAGGCAATGAGGCGAACATAATATTAACTATAAAAAGACGAAAACTTGAGTACTTACGACATGTGATGAGAGGGCAAAATACGCATTGTTGCAGTTTATCCAAGCAAAATCCGAGGAAAGCGAAATGTGGGAAACAGGGCAGCAGTCAACAGAGTCCGCATAGCCATGATGATTTCCAACCTTCGATAGAAGATGGAACATTTTTTCAAAAATCTATCGGATGACACCAAACATAACCCCTGCCCCACTCCATGAGGTTGGGTGGACTTCTTAAATAGGAATCCTCATTTTTTTATTTAAGATTCAGATTCTGCAAAAAATCCGAAAAAAAATGTATTCAGTACCATAAATATTAGTGTGCAGACTTCTGATCTGTATTTCTTTTTTTTTGTGACCACATAGCGAATTGAAAAGAAAAATTAAGTTTTTAAAAAATTTGCACGTTCAGTCGAGTGACAACAATTTCGGGAACTACAGAGGTAATTTTCTATGAAGATTATTGTATATATGACGCAAGTTATTAAAAAAATTAAAACAATCGGTCGGGTGGTAATTTTTAATCATAGTTATATATGATATCTGGCTATCTGGCGCATAAAGACTGTGGCCCATTGTTGATAAATTTCGAGTTACGTGTATCATTTTTGCTTTAAAATTGCCAAAAAATGATCTCTTTTTGAGTAGGAAAGATACAGAGTTTTAATGTTATCAATAAAAAATTACAAAGTTTGTGTTTTTTGTTTGTGTTTGTGTACTTTCATATGGGTGAGGCCTGACATTTTTATACATAATTACAAACACACACACACACACATATATATATATATATATATATATATATATATATATATATATCTATAGTAAACTCTTAAATATTGGGGAAATCTGCAAGAAAGACTCTAATGAGTATCAATTGTTTCGCCGAACGTTTTCGCCAAAGAGAATTAATTTGGCTTCTTCAGGGCTGAAAGAGAATAAATTATAATTAGCTACCATATATTATCTATTAAAACATTATTGATCTTACCGTAACTTAGAATTGTAGGGTTAGAATATTAAAAAACTTTGCTAGTAACATAGTGGAGTATTTTGTTACTATGTGCAAAAAAAAGTTTTTTTAAAGTTTGAAATGTATGGTAGCTTTGAACTTATCACGCAAAGGTTTACCCAAGGTTAATCGAAAAACCCAATGTAACTACATTTAAAAGGAGGTAATTCTTTGAATTGTCGGCAATAACTAAATTTTTGATTTTTAGAAAGTTTAAAAGTGAGGTTCTGTTTTAGCCAGAACGCAAGCGCTGACAAATTCAGTAGTTCTTATAAATCTTTATGTCGTTAAGGTTCGTTGGTAAAAACGAATGAAATTAAATCCCAGTATAGGGAAATATTATTTTGATTTAATTATATTCTATTGTTCATGTATTATTATATCTTATTGAGATGTATCTAAGAAAAGCAAGGGAATGTTATCTTTTTTAGTTAATGAAAATTAATTATAAAGGTAGGTTAGTTGTTAATGGATATATCAGTCAAGTTAGTTATCTGTGATGTTGTATTGTTCTTGGTATCTGATTTAAGTAAGAAGTGGTATATATCGCTTAGATTCTTAACGTCACTCTTAACATTAATGGAGAAATCGTTAAGGAAAATATTCATTTCAATGAACTCTCTTTTAGTGGATTTATTGTTCTCACGGTGGAGAATTGTAGTGCTCGTATAGTCCATGAGATGACCAGTGGAATTTAGCCAAACATGTCCATTCCACTGGTCTGGAAATTGGTATTGAAATGTCTTATATTTTCCTTAACGATTTCTCCATTAACGTTAAGAGTGACATTAAGAATTTAAGCGATATATACCACTTCTTACTTAAATTAGATACCAAAAACAATACAACATCGTAGATAACTAACTTGACTGATATATCCATTAACAACTAACCTACCTTTATAATTAGTTTTCATTAACTAAAAAAGATAACATTCCCTTGCTTTTCTTAGATACATCTCAATAAGATATAATAGTACATGAACAACAGAATATAATTAAATAAAGAAAATCAAAATAATATTTCCCTATACTGGGATTTAATTTCATTCGTTTTTACCAATGAACCTTAACGACATAAAGATTCATAAGAACTACTGAATTTGTCAGCGCTTGCGTTCTGGCTAAAACAGAACCTCACTTTTAAACTTTCTAAAAATCAAAAATTTAGTTATTGCCGACAATTCAAAGAATTACCTCCTTTTAAATGCAGTTACATTGGGTTTTTCGATTAACCTTGGGTAAACCTTTGCGAGTTAAGTTCAAAGCTACCATACATTTCAAACCTTAAAAAAACTTTTTTTTGCACATAGTAACAAAAAACACCACTATGTTACTACCAAAGTTTTTTAATATTCTAACTCTACAATTCTAAGTTACGGTAAGATCAAAAATGTTTTAATAGATAATATATGGTAGCTAATTATAATTTATTCTCTTTCAGCCCTGAAGAAGCCAAATTAATTCTCTTTGGCGAAAAAGTTCGGCGAAACAATTGATACTCATTAGAGTCTTTCTTGCAGATTTCCCCAATATTTAAGAGTTTACTATATATATATATATATATATATATATATATATATATATATATATATATATATATATATATATATATATATATATATATATATATATATATATATATATATATATATATATATATATATATATATATATATTATAAACTAATACCATGTGTATTATCTGGGGTTTGGGAGCTGAGGCTTAAATTGCTTTGTCGTTTAAGTACGTTGCAGTGGTGATATCGTTTCCCATAGGAGATTGACTGGTAATATCAGGTAGAGAACAGGCCCCAAAACACTACCCCGTGGAACTTCTGCTTTAATTGGGTTTGGACTTTTGTACTGATCGTAATGTCTTATAAAGCTTTATGAGTAAGATTACAGACTCCATATATTTGCTCAGTATTGGCATGTTGTTTTCTGAATCCAAACTGGTGGTTAGGTATTAGTCAGTGTTCTGTAAGAAATGGTTGTCACCTATCAAACAATAGTTTGTTAAAAACCTTTGGCATCCGCAATAAGCTTATAAGTCTATATAGTTATATTTCTTCTGTAGCTTTATTTTGCTTCGCAATTACAATAATTTGTGCCTCTTTCCATGAAATAGGGTAATAGCTCGTTCTAAGTAATGGATTAAATAGCTATGACAAGTGTAGAATTACTTTTTTGGAGAGTTTTTTTAAGTATTTTAGCGGTAATCAAGTCGTATCCAGAAGACTTTTTAGGGTTTCAGTCTGATTGTTTCTTCTGGTGATCTTGTTTGGTAGTGAATTTTTTTAAGGGTAGTTCAAATTAATATGGATGATTATAAACACTGTTGGGTTTCGTTTGTTATGTCAAGGTCGTTGCTGTGTGAAATAGAGGTTTAAAATATCAGCAGTTTGGTCAGTAGGAAATAAAACCCTATTTGATCCACATCCCTCAATATTTCGTCACGATTGTAAGACTTCTTCATAAGAACACTATAAATTTGTTAAAATTATGAAATACTAATAATGGCTGAATACTTCATTACTTACAACTAAGAGTAGAATTTTAAATTTTTGTAACATATCTGAGGGAAATAGATTAAATAATTTTTTTGATTTTGATATATTTATGGTAACTGCAATACATTTATTTTAATTTAGTAATACCTTACATTAAATAATTTCCAGTGAATAGGTTAAAGTAATAATTTAAAATTAAATCCTTATAAAATAAAGACAAAATTACTTGTTCTAACGAAAATTCGTTCTTAAAGGAGAAACATTTGTTAACATCTGTTTTATTAAAAAATGAGTACCCTTTATTGTTTATAAATGGTAAATAATTTTTAACAATTGATCGAATAGAACAGAACAACTTAGAACTAGATCCTACAGCATACACAAGGAATAATGTGAGGAGAATAACAATACTATACATAAGAGGATTATCAAAAAAACTTAAAAAGATAGAAAATAAATTCAACATTTCAACAGCATTCAAAACAACAAACACATCGAGATCTATTTTATCTAAAACTAAACCTAACAATGAACAAGAAAGAACAAAGAATTGTATTTATAAAATACCTTGAGAATGCGATCAGTGTTATTTAGGTAAAACATCCAGGCCATTAAATGTTAGAATTAGTGAACATCAATCTTATATTATAGTAATTAATGTAAAAATGCATCTGGACATAAACATAGGTTCAATGGAACGATTAAAAGTATATTCCTAAAAGAAACAGATGGTAAAAAGAGAGAAATCAAAGAAGTAGATTTAATTATGCTAAATGATACCAATTGCGTCCTCCAGGAACGCAACTCAGCAATATTGGCAATATCATTTGAAAGTCGTCTACTTTAAAATGGATAATGTATGTCTGAAAGTCAAGTAATATAAAGCATCTTTCACCAAAATAAAAAAAACATTATAGCGCAAATAACATTATTGAAATTAAAAAAGAGAGTATATTATGCAATCCTTTCAAGATCCCTTTAACCTAATATGAACTTAACTTTGCTCTTAAAACTAATAAAAACGATGCTTCTGGGATTGATAATATATTTTTAGTATTCTTGGAAAACATGCTAGTGTTCTAAATGTGTTCTTCTAAAAATTTCTAGTCGAATATATTTAAATACTGTCTTTTCAACTTCCTGAAGCAACTGAATTATTATACCTATCCTCAACCTTAACAATGGAGTCCGGCACCGATATTGAATAAGCATACATGCTATTTTAATCGATAATGACAAATTGGAAAATTTACAGAGTAAGATCTATACTCTAGGCGCCAAGGGGCACACAATAATGAAAGACATCTTTTTCCAGGGTATGCCTAAACATCAGCCCCTCTTTTTAAATAAAATGGCCTGGTAGATTTACAAAAGTTTTTATTTATTTATTTATTAAGTCTTTATTGGGCTCCAAATGTTTATTACTCGTGAATACATATTTTTTCTACAAAAGTTTTCTCCCATTTCATTATTTTGTGCAAATCCTTAGGTAGATTGCACCCTCGAGGTAGACCGCATACTATAGTAGCACCCTTTTTTAAATTTAGACCATTTAAATTTAACTCTAATAAAAAATCAATAAAGAATATAAGAAATATATGGGTAAATATAAATAGTACATTCAAAAACGATGGTGGGCCCAATGGACCCGAGTTCCCGGGTTACGTAAGTAAAATGTGTTGCCCAAATAAGGGTTTACACTGAAACAATTACCTTTAAATGAGGAATTTTAAAATTAAATCTCACTTATAAAAGCTGCGTTATACTTGTAAAAGCTCCATCGAATGCCTATTTTGCAATAATTTTTTTTACGAAATTGGTTAAAACTCTCGTTCTAACAATTGTATAAAATTGTAACAAAAGCTATTTTGTTCACTTTTTCAAAGGAAACAATTCGCATTTTGGTAAAATCAAAGATCCCTAATAGTTTGGGAGATACAATCATTTAAATAATCAAATTGTTAAAAACAAACTATCTGACTGGTTTTTAGTCTAGTACCCTAAAAAGATTGAGTCTACGTATCAAAAAAACATAAAAAATTGTCAACGTATCGAGATAACATAATAGTGCATACTCAATACCCCTTGACACCTAGAGTAGCGTGAGTAAATATTTTATTATTAATAAAATAATTCATTTAATAACTTCCTACAACTTTAAATACCATTTCTTTTACACCTACTACATTTTTTCAAACTATATCTCAAATAGTAGCGTCCAATTAAACAAATTCCACCACAAAATACACCTATACATAAGACCACCCCTTCAGGTAACACTAAAACTATAACAAATAAACAGGCTGGCTTATCCGATATTACCCTAAAACACAATACAATCTAACACGAAACAAGTCAAATCTTACCTTCAAATTAAAAATACACTCACTATGGATACTCACAAACTTCAACCAACTTCGACCAACACAACTGGAAAAAGAACCTTAGAAATTGTAACCACACCAACTACCGAAGACAACTTTGAAAAACCTAAGCTTCAGTTAAAGAAAAAAACCAAAAATAATAAAAAAAATTTAACAAATTATGAGATTAAAAATCTCCAAACATTACCCAAATCAGTAAAAGAATATCTAGAAAACGAAACATGATTGTTAAATTTTGATCAAGTGGTAGACCTATAAGAAAACATACAAGGATCAAAAGACATAGTCAGCCTAACAAAATTGTACTCAGAAAACCGTACTCAAAACTTTTTAACAAGATTCCACCCATATTATACTGATAAAAGAATGAAAATCAAAAGCACCAAATAAGGATGAAAACTTGTTAAACACTTAAATATACGCCCAGTAGTCATCACTTCATTTTTAGAAGAAGATTTTGACTCATCTGTCAATTTTTTTCAAGAATAAATACATTCACTTCTCTACTTCAATGAAACTTAAATGGGTTTTATACCCATTTTGAAAAACTAAAGCGTATTATTTTTGAAACACACCCATAACAAGTCGTTAATAATCGAATTCGTCTAGGACATACCCGACCAAGGGCATATATTCGGCCACATTAATCCTAATTTATGTGACAATTGTAATGTTACACTCAGTGTTAAGCATGTCCTTGTAGTGTGTCCAAGATATCAATTGCAGAGACACACCAACCACATCATCGGATCAACAAGTGAAATCTTAGGAGAAAAAGGTAACATTGAACATTTGGTTAAATTCCGTAAATTATCTACATCTAACAATACATGATAGATAATTATTTATTCTTTTACAAGTCTTATTTTGACAACATCTGATCCGGATGCCTAAAACTCAGTATCTTTAAAATTTGATATATACCAGTTATTTGTCGCTGAAGAAAGCTGATGGTAGATATAATAATTTAATACCTTATCCATTTTTTGGAATTATCTGATGAATGATATTGCATAATATATTTTTGATAGCATCTCCGATTTTGTAATCCACATTTAAATAGTGTTGTTCTTGTTTTACCAATTACTGCATTTTAAAATATTGGCTAAATAAAAAATATGTAATTCTTAAAGAGTTATTTTATTGCCGAACAGAATTACGAATTTTAAGTACCATAAATAAGTAATATATGAGCAATTGAAAGAAATCAAATACGCCTTCCTGTTCATTATATAAAAGAAGTTGAATGAAACACTATTAAATAGTGGTCCCATATCCTCTGATACTGTTCTAAATATTATTTTCACAACGACCATATGGTGTACAAATCAAATTGTAAAGTAAAATTTAGTAATTTTTTGCGATCAGACTAATAGACGAGGAAGACAACTACCGCATTTATGGTTATAAAAAGAAGTAAGAGTTGACCTTGAATCTATTAAGTAATCCTTTTTATATAATTATATCATAAACAATAGTAATTTTTTTTAAGTTATATCATAAATTTTATTTTAAGATTGTGGATTGCGTTAGTTTGGACAATTGATACATATTTAAACGTGCAAAATCTAGAACGACTCTAGCATCATCAAAATATAATGCGTTCTAAATCGGTGATGTTGGTCAATGGCAAGTATTTGATTGCGTGTTAATTACTATGAAAGTTGTAAACAAGCATTGTAGCTTGTAGCTGTAAGAATAAGGAATTTTTAACCATTCGATTCAATATGAAGATCACAGGAAAATATCTTGATAAGTTACACCTTTGGTTTTATTCAGAAGAACATTTTCAAAGTTTAAAACTCTGTGATTATGTTAAAGTACATCTTACAATTAATCAGCAGTAAAAAGAATAATATTTGGTTTTTGGTTTACGTTTTAGTTTTTTTTTTAATTTATATCGGATATAACTGGTATTGTCTTTTATTTGTCTACATAGACTTAACAAGTTTTTTCCCTGTAAAGAAGGGCTTTCAGAATTTTTCCCTATACAATTATTGACTGCCTATTTTTTGAAAAAAAAAAAAAATACAACACAGAAATAGAGCAAATTATAAAAAAAGTTTTACAACATTATTCCAGTTTTCCAGTTATTGACAATACCCTATAGTGTTGTTGTAATCACATACTTTTGACTATATGTTTCAAAAGACTCATGCCTATCAGTGAACGTTACTTTTAATATAATGTTTACTCGTATTTATCAGTGGACTTTACAGACTTTGATGATACCCTTTAGTCGTGTTTTTCCCATACAGTTTTATTGTGGAACATAAAATCCAATCGTTTGATACATCATACGATACGATTAAAAAAAATACACCACAGTGCTTTTTTGACACGACACCGCAATTATTTTAATAATCGTCTCCTTTCACCCTTTCCATAGATACCTCATACCTTATGATTCATCTAGCCGTTTCCGAGCTGTACAATCCTGCGACCAATTTGTAATTTTGGACCTTTGATTTTCTTATGGAGATTTTCATGGGAAAATGTTCAATTTTGTGCTCGGAGTAAGGTTTTTACCCTTCTTAGAGTTTTTTCCACGAGCACAAGATAATTGATCACTCTAACACTTACCCGTATCTGCCATGATTAATTTGATTTATTAGATAAAAGTATCGAACGTTGTAAACAATCACTTTCACTTTGAACTAAAATGAACTGAACAATAACATAAACTTCAGAACACAGAAATTGAAAGCATCTGTGGAAATCAAGTTTGCTAATGTCGCATGCCTTTGTTTTAACCACTAAGATTACCTGGACTTATCAACGTTTTCCCCTTTTTGCAACGTACATGTCAAGTTCTTTCCCTGTACAGGGTTTTTTTAAACACATATCTTTTGACTTATCAAGTTATTATTACTCTGTATTATGTTAGTCTTAGAAACTATGTAATTAAAGCTACAAAGTGGCATTACAAACAAAAAATGTCAAAAATTGGACTTCCCAAGTTCTTTCCCTGTGGTCTTTATATATTATACAGTTTTTACGAGAATTGTATCTAGATTTTATACACTTAGTCATATCAATCATGACTGTTTATTAGTGAATAAAATTTAATGTATAAAATAACATAAACATTTATGTCTTTTAAGTAATTTAACAATTGAAATAATATTTTGATAGATAAAAACTTTTGAGACATATATTGTATACTTAAAAAAATAGTTTATAAATAAAATCACTGACATTATACAGTCTCACCATCATTGACTATTCAGTAATCAGAAATGACCCATAATTGATTAATTTTACAATAAAATAATTTATAAATGTGAGTTGAATTTTAAAGCATTGCCTGTATACTTATATATCTTGAATTGGCCTTCATTTTCACACATAATTAAAACAAATCTTTACTTGCTCTTATAGCTTTTCATTCAACCTTCCAATCTAAAGCGTTTTATTTAATTAAATTATCCTCGTAAAGAATATTAGGCACAAAGTAGTAGTATATTATATAATCGAACACCTCTCTACCCTAAGGTGTGAGGTACACAAAGTAGTAGTACAATAATCAAAATACAAAATCCAGAGTAAAAATAAAAACACTTGACGAGTATAATTTGAAATATATATATTTTTTTAGTAAATCACAACTTTTTTCATAATTTACTGTTTTTATTAGAATAAGTATTTCTACTGTAGTCCAGATTTTCTCTAAAAAAATTTAAAATGTTAGAATTTTAAAGTATTGCATCGATTTTAATTAAACTTTTTAAGTTAGGTTACCTTTACCTATTTAACTTTAAATTTATTTTTCTGGGCTAAAAATTACGCATTATTGCCGAAACCAAAAAACTATGAATTTAGGCAATATTTAATTTTAAATCAGATTTAAATATATAATGATCTATTTTCGTATATATTATATTATATTATATATTGCACTTTTTCTACCCATACAAACTACTCTATACAGGATGTCCCCTAATTAATTGGATATTAGCTAATGGGTGATAGCTGACATCAAAATAAAGCATTTGAGCTTAAATTGCTTGAGTAGTGTTGCTAGTTTTCGTTCTAGAGGGTAATTCGTTAATATTTTTTTATATTATTTTTAGGGATATATTGAAAACTATTCAACCGATTTAAGTGACATTTGGTACCTTGCTATTATTTAGTATGCTTAATATGAAAATGATATTAGTTTTACCATTGACACTAGGTGGCGCTACCTTATATAATATTGATTCAATAATGAGGCCATAATTTTTTTTGTCCGCCCTGTATAAACATGAACTAGGGACTAGGAAACTAAGAAAAAAACATAAAATAACATCCAATTCTACACAAGAAAGGTATTCTTGTTTCAAATCAAAAAAGTACACTGTTTTCGAATTAAACGTATTTTGTTAAAGATACGCATGTCTGCATTTAATTTTTCGCAAAACAAGCAGGTACCTAGGTATGCTGTCAACTTAATGGCAAAGTCAAGGCGTAAGTACGAATTTGTTTACTATTTATTGTCAAAGTGCAGTGGGAGTCCATTAATATAAAAAACAAAAATATGTGTGTACTTTGTACGCAAATATGAATTTATTCTTCTATTATTATGATTTCAACGAAATAAATATATTTTACATAATTTATTTGTGTTTTATTTAAATAATAATAATCTGTACTTTAGTAGAGTGCAGCTATCGCCCAGTAGCTAATGTCCAATTAATTATGGGACACCCTGTATGTCAAAATTTACAAAAAATAGTTAAAAATAGATTAAAATGGTCGCATTTTTATTGAATTAAAATCCTTTCTTATGTAGTTATATTTCACAAAAATTGCATTGTTTAAAATTTAAATACGAAATTATTGGAAAATTTTTTATTAGTAGCTTGATATTTTTAATAATACCCTTATAATTCGCAAGGTTGTGGGCTGCGTTGGAGAGGTAGTACTTTTTGTATTGAGACGGTCACACCAAGATTCATAGACTGGCGAGGTTTTAAACCACTAGTCCTTACAAGCTATATAGTTAACTCTCATTTATTGCTCCACGTGTCACAAACGTGTAGTTTGATTACCGGTATAAGTAATCCCCGACTTATTGACCAACAGCTTAGGGTGAACGAACTGGTAAGTATGAGGGCATCATTATATCCTAGGTTAAAGAAATTGACCCTAACGGCGATGAACTAATAGCTTGGTCAACGGCATATAGAAGTTCTGCAGTGTTTTATTCAGTGTAAATTTCCCCTATGTTAAATAAATATGTACATAATGTAACGGCCCACACTCCCCAGCAGCTATAATTTTCCTAACCAAGGTGGAGGCCAGAATAGAGTTCTGACTAAGAAATACAATCTTGGTCTAAGATTTTGTATTCTTCTTAGAAAGTTTCTGAGACAGTACAATTTGATGGATGTATCTAAGGAAATAGAAGAAGGCAAATGTTTAAAAGTTCTCAGACAAAACATGTCCACTGTAAAAAAAACATTCACAAATTAAAATACGAACAGGGACAAATCGTTGAAAATCGAGAACAAATTATGAACGCTGCACACTGTAGACAGTTGTTACAGCCACCTACACAAAAAAGCAATATATTCAGAGTCGACTATTACCAAAGATAATTAATCAGATATTTGAAATTTTACCAGATATATAACCAACTGAAGTTCAAACGTCATGAAATAGTGACGGACGCAAGAAATAAAAAATAATAAGTCACCCGGAGGCCATGAAATGGTGACGGATATAAAAAAAATTATAACGAAACGATTAGAAAATAAATTGGATTTTTATCAGGCCATAGAACAGGAGCGTTGTAGAAAAGGTTATGGAACAAACGATCATCTAATGGTAATAAAAATCTTATTAGAAAAGTGTACTGAACATAATAAATCGTCAGATTCAATATATATTGATGAAGAAAAGGCCTTCGATACCATAAAACAAAAAAACGTATCTGAATGCTGAAAGTAGTATTGATTTTTGTGTGGTTTTTAGAGATGTTCATCAGTTGTTTCATGTTTTCTAAGAGGCTGTTCGGAATTATTCCAGTAGTACAGGGAATAATAGGTATCGTCGGGGTTTTTTCATTATCCGTTGTCTCTTTATTTGTATTTCCAATTCTCTTTACTTGGCGATATTTTCGATACCCAACACGCAAATTATTATTGTTAGGGATTGCCACATCTATTAGTGTTATCTTTATTTTTCATTTGTTTATTAACTAGTTGCAGATTCAATCTATTATGTGCCACTGGTTACTTAGTGAGCACAGTGTGGTACCAGTAAAGCTTGTAGTTGTCGTTTTCAATCATTCTGTCAAGGACGTATTGACAATAAGAGAGATGGTCGATTTGAAGGTGTCCCAGTTTTATAGCCAGTTCTTTGTTTAAGTTTTTTTCTACTGAGTCACACTGAGTTCTTTGTGATAAGTTCTTTGACTCTGGCAGACCCTGGCAGACTCCGGTGGGATGTTGGATGGTTTCTGGGCTTAACATCCCTAACGGCATTTGTCGTTTTGGACCTAGGTAATTTCTAGTTAAAATAACCTGATCCGGAAGGGGAGTAGGAATCCCTTTGTCTCGGGAAATGGGTTTCCTGATGTCAACCAATAGTTCGACGCTGTATTGTCCACATATTCTTGACTGATCTCATTAAGCTGTCGCTAATACAGAGATTTACTTATCCAGGTAAGCATTTTTTTTAGAAATCTAGAAGCACCACCGGTGGTCAAATGACGGATATTAGAATTTTCTATTGCCAGCCGTTTTTGTATTCTTTTTTATTTGATAAAAACCTATATTGAGTTAATAACTAATAATAAAAGACATATTTAATATATTTCAATAAATTATTTAACTATTTAAGTACAATTTATGCAGTAGCAAAATTTTTCAATTTTGCTTGTACATGACCCACACACAAATTTTTTACATATATGACAAATTTCAAATGTTTTATTTTTGTTGCAATTCCCTGTTTGACACTGCTTACGTTTATTATTTGGTGGTTTTTTTGTACCTCTTGGATTTGTATCCGTTGATGTTGTCCTGCCCTTAGTCATGTGATCTTCTCGCAATTCTTCTGCTAACTGAAGTAAAAAATCCTGCCTAGATATTTGACTGCCCGTCACTTTCTTATACAGAACCCAAGCATTTATTCCTGCCATATCTAAAATATTAAAAAAAACTTGCAACGGCCATCTTCTTGAAGCAGATTTGGTTAAATAAAGTCTAGCCATCTGATCTACAACGTCTACTCCGTATTTTGTCTGGTTGTAGAAGATGATGGTTTCTGGTTTTTTCTTTTTATCTGTGCCCATTTTAATATCATTCGAGTGTAAGGTAGCCTTCTTTCGTAATTCTTTTGCCAACTTTATGGACGTAAAAAAATTATCCGTCGTGACATTTTCTTCATTTATTTATAAATGGTTTCATTAGACGGCTAACAACACGTTCCCCCAGAATTTGATTGGCTGGTCGTTGTTCATCTTTCCCTAGGTAAGGAAATCCGTTCAACAAATATTTGGACTCGATATCAGCTGCAAGCGAGAATTTACTTTCAAACTTATCGGGTTTATTCGCCATGTACTGGGTAAAGCGGCATCTTGCCTTCGTGGAAAAAAGCTGTTCGTCCATAGTTATATTTTCGCCAGGTGTATAACATAATATACAATTCTCTATAAATGGGTTCCATATTCCCGACGCAAGTGCAAATAATCGCTCAGACCTGGTATTTCTCATATCAAAACGGATAAAACTCATTATTTGTGTAAATTTGTTTCTAGACATCGTCTCTTAGAAAAATGTTGGACCCAATGTACCAGACCACAGCATCTTTATGCTAACATTTCGTGCCATGTAAGCTCCCCTAGCATACAGTAAGGATATAAATGCTTCGATTTCTTCAATAGAAATTTGCCAATTTTCATCTTTAAGTTTTCTTCTACCTTCAGCAACAGTACATGATTTTATGTTACGGAGTATGCATTCATCAATCAACAGCCGCCATGCACTAGCTGCAAAATCTCTAATAATGCTTCTCTTAGCAGGAGGGGTTGGTCCAGCAGCTTTCTTTAGAACATTTTGACTGGTACGCCTTCCCTCCGTCCGGCTCGCGGATATAAGAATACGGCCGGGGTCAGAAAGCCCTGCCTGTCGTAAGAGGCGACTAATGGGTAGGAATCGGGAGGTGGAGAGCCGTCGCTTGAGGTGTCGGTGACCACTCTACTCTCATTCCAAAAGAGCCTGGTGAGGTTGAACGAGCTGGGCCCGTACATACCTCTCCTGACGTCGGTCAGGCGTGGTGTGGGTGCCCCGGCACGTACCCACCGGGAGATCCAAGAGTGGTAGAGGAGAGATCCTCGGCGGCGACCTGTCTACGCGTGAGGTGGAAATTCCTCCGCCTGCTGAACCTATCCGCTCGTGGTGTGAGAATAACGGGTAGGCAAGGTACTCACAACACAGGTACTACGGGGAAGGTGGAGCCCCACGGAACGTGTATAGTAAACGTGTCGTGGTAACCCCACGGGGCGTTTTTGGTATGCGTGGCGTGGCACCTTCATTTTGGTGTCGGACTCGTAGGGGCAGAGGTTTCACTACGAGCGTATGTCGAGAGATAGGTAGCCCAGGGTCCTGCCAGGTTTTTATACTTGGAGGGCACGCAACTTTAGCAATGGTACGCCTTCCTAAAATGAACGAGATAAATTAGTATGCAGGTATATACTCATTTATTTATTTATTTAAATAAATGACACCGTAATAAATAAAGAATGGAACAACAATTAAGAAATAAGAGCGCACATCGGAAAAGCTAGATCCACCTTCAACCAGATGGGGGCCTTCTTCAAGAGCCATAACCTCTCTCTTGGTATAAAAGTAAGGATGCTGCGATGTCTTCTCTGTTCTTTTTTATGGTGTTGAATAGTTGACCTTGACGAAGATATATGCAGAAAATTGGAAGCATTCGAACTGTGGCTAAATCGGAGAACACTTCAAATCCCGTGGACCACTATCAAATCTCGAAAGTTACAATATTTCGAAAACATTGTGCGAACTGAATCTAGATGCGCCCTTCTACAAGCCATCCTGCAAGGAAAAATATTTGGAAAACGGGGTCCAGGAAGAAGAACATCCTGCAGATAAGGTAAATATTGCCATGATTATCGCCAATATTCGTGACATTAAGAAGAATATGCTCAAAAATATTATACACCTAAGTGAATACATAAATAGAAGCTACTAATATAATATAGTTGCTTACCTGGTGTACTAGCATTGTTGTCAAGTAACTCCCATCCTATGGTATCTATGGAAGAATTCTCTAAATTGCTTCTGCGAATTCCTCTTACCTGGTTGGTAATCATTTCTGAAGATGTATTGAAGTCTTCATTCGAAGTTGAAGCAGAAGTACTGGGCATCACCTCAATCTCAACTTCACCTTCAGAATCACTGCCCGATGAATGTCCTTGATCAACTGTATTAGGCACATACTTGTCAACTTCATTATCGGATACATCTTCATCAGATAACTCTGCTACAGATTCATCTTCTGACAAATTCTGTAAACACTCTAATAGCTCCTGCTGAGTCAAATATCGGCGAGACATGATAACAGCAGAAATAATAAAAATCACAATGTAAAATTAATCAAAATATAGATTTAACATGCAATTGCAAAGAGTATACTCAAACTACATAATAACAAATATTTCCGATGTATTTTATACATAAAATAAGTAAAAACTTCCCAGAAAAGTAGAACAAAAATTAGACTACCTAGTCATAAGGACCGCATTTTTCTAGGTATACATCAACATAAATATATTTAAAATGTAATTATACTAAGTACCTGTAAAAGAAAAATTATAATCCTCAAGTAAATAATAAAGTTCCAAATCATAAATTTTGTAAAATAAATATGAATGAGTAATACTCTAGACTAATGAGGGTCGAAAATGGAAAGCGGTCAAAATGACTGCTATATGGTAGTTCTAGGTATACGTTACCATATCTTAACAAGTAATTACGCTAAGGACCTGTAGAAGAGAAATTATAATCTTCAAATAGATCTAGGAAAAGTCATAAATTATCAAGTTTCTAAAACGTTTATGAATAGGTAATACAGAGTGTCAAAAATGAAAAGCAGTCAAAATGACCGCTCTGGTTCTTCTAGTGTTAAGCGGCATTGTTTCGTCTACTGCGAAAATTGGGCAATGTAAAGTAAATGTCTGAAAATCTGAAAATAGATTCTTAAATTAGCAACCTATTTATCCAGTTGCTCACATATTCCCATTAGTCCTCTTTCAACTATATAGTGCGGTAGTGTTGTTCTCTCTACTGTACTGTGTAAATTATGTTTTTATGCCTTTGTGAGAAGTGTTCTTACTTTCAGCTGTAGACTTTCTATATCGGTTTTTGACCACCCTATAATACCACACGAGTCGCAAAGCTCGAATCAAAGATATGTGTTTAATGCCTTAAATTTTTACTATTAAAATATGACCGATATTGCTGTCTTACTGTACGTATGAACTCGGAAGTAATTCGGTTTTTATTTGTTTATGATATATTTTTCGCGATTAATTTACTCCGAAATATTTGTACATACCTATTATTTTTACCCAATGCTCGATATTTTGGCCATCTTGCACATCAAATCGTCCAGACTCAACCGTTCTCTGACTATATTTAGAGCTTGGCACGTGTCTAGTCCAAAGTGCATACCGATATCATTTGAGAAAATTTCTACAATTTTTATCGTCTGATCTATGTAAGTGGAACCATTAATTTCAAATCATCCATATATATGATTAAGCTTTGCCACAACAATAATGTTATTATTACTAAAATCTGAGTCAGTGTGGTTTAGTAGCTGAAATAGTGCGTTCATCTGTAGATAGAACCAAAGTGCACTAAGCGAGTCCCCCTGGAAAATAACCTGGTTAATTAAGATATGTGCAGTTTTGGTATTCTTTTCACCAGGTATTTGATGGTTAATTTTAGTCTTCCACTCCATCATAACATGCTTTAAAAGAGGTCACTATATTATTATCGGCTTTATACATTTTGAATATATCTATAAGCCTTTCATGCGGCACTGAATCAAAAGTCTTCTTGTAGTCAATGAAGGCAGTAAAAAAGTTTATTTTTGGTTTATGTCTGGTTGAAAATGACTTAGTCGGTTAAAAGTTGTTCTTTGCAGCCCATGGAACTCTTAGAGCATCCTTTCTGTTGTGGCTCTATGATATTATTTAGAGCACAGTGCTGATAAATAAGCTATGCTATACACGATGTGACCAATTTGTACAAAGTTGAAAGGTAATTGGACGGTGATTGGTTTGATCCTGGGTATGTTTTGAACGTTCGGCATTAGACAAGTGATTATCTCAGTAAGAAAGATTTTATTTTCTATGAATGGTCTGGACCTATGTCCAAAGGCCAGTGAAAGGCCAGTGAAAGGCCAGGTAGATCTGGGTCCTGTCGATATTTATTATCGGAGGTACACTAATTTCTTCATGGTCCAGGAGACCTCCAGTTATAAAGCTGTTTCATAATGTTTGAGACTTCTTAAGTGAATGACTGTTCGTAAGGAATATTACTATAATGTTAATTTGTTCGTCTTGTCTTTAATCCATCCAGCATTGAGTTACAAGTAGTTAACGTTGAAAGTTGATTTTGCCAAAACTCCTAAATTTCTTGTTGGTTTGGGTACAATTTATTTTCCTTTTCTACAATGGAATTGAGTTTCTTATAGAACGCCTTTACTGATTACCACAAAAAGTGTATTATTACATTTCCGGTTATTACTAACTTTGTATCTGCTAAGCTGGCCCGAATAAACGAAGAGTTTTTGTTTTATTGTGTCCAGTTGCATTGTTGAGCTGCGTTGTTTTTGGATCATGTTGTGAGTGTTTTAGAGTGCCTAGCAATATTTTTTTAGCTTTCTTGACGATTGTTATACTTCTTGGATGTATTGCATTATTTGTCCAATATCATTCCGTAATAATTTATTCTTCTTCAGCAGTCGTTTTTCCCAGGTTGCAATTGTGTCTTCTGTCCTTCCAATATTAGTACCTCGTCATGTTTTGATCTCAATGTCCATAACATTAACAATTACTATTGCTGCACAATAAATCAGCATATGTAAATATTCCAAAGTATGAACTTTCACGATATAATTGGGTAGGACGTCAGTGTTTACAATTTATAACAGCGCATTCCGTATTAAAAGATTGAGTTTCTTGTAGGACAAGCTCAAAAATCTGCTCAGTATATATTTTATTAAGGTCTTGATCGACTACTTCTTGGATATAAATCTCCCGTTCTATTTCGTTTCTGACGATATTGCGTCTAGTCTTTGGGATAAAATTATTTCCAATATTTACACGGTATTGATTTGCTATTCGCTGTGCAGATACTTTAAGTATACAACTGTTGTCGACAGCCGATCGTTTTTTAGACCGAGGTTTGTCACCTTGTAATGGAAGTGCAAGATATTTTCGTTTATAGACACAGTCCATTTCATGCGCTGTCTGGTCCATTTCATGCGAAATACACAAGGTATGGTATTTCGCATGACATTTGACAGCTGGCCCAGCAGTGTGACGTAGTCAAGACCGCTCGAGCCCATTATTACAGCTTAACGTACACATTAATATTGAAATGTATGGTCAAAAAATGATCTAATTTTTTTTTAAATGTTTTGTTTTGGTTATAATTCAATAAAACATATATTTGCAGTAGCGTAAAACCTTTACTTTTCCTAGGGCGATTCAGGCGAAATATTTATTTTTGTTTTCATACATATACTAATAATATAAGCACTCTTTTTGTATGCAAATCCGTTGAAATAAAAAAATTTTCTGCAGAGGAAATACTGTCAATAGGTAAATAATAGTAGTAGATTTGCTTATTCTGATTCACTGTCACTCACTTCCAAAGTGCCACTTCAGTTTTACTGAAATAAAAACAAAATAGATTACAATAAAGAAAAATCTGTTTTACAATTCAATATGGTATTTTAGATTTTAGAAAATAAAAAATATACACATTACTATAACCTACCGATTATTATATGCAAAATTTACTTATATGAAAATAAGACACAAATTAGTTCAAACGCAAAACACAATAAATATTGACTTCAGACGACTTTACACCGGCAAGACAGAAAGCTTGTATAAAAACAAGAGTTCAACAATAATATCGGTTATCAATGGTGACTATTGCAAATTGCAAGTTATGAGATAATAACTATATTTTAAAGTAACTCAATACTATGACTGATTCATCTATTTTATAATAGATAATTTAGATATATGCTTACATATGTGTCTTTATACAAATATCCACTTCGCAAGGGCTTAAAAAATTTGATGGGTAAAATTTACCCGGCGGCCGTATCCCAGACGAGCGCGTAAAAAATTACCAGTAAGGCGCGCCTGTGTCTGAGACTTGTGTGTACTTGTGGTGTTTAGTTACTGTTTATTTATAGTGTATAGTATTTTTTTTGTAAAACTGAAAGTTTTTATTTGCCATTGTATATCTGGTTTTGTACCTTTTTCAAAGTGCGCTGTGCAATTGCTTGTTGCAATAGTGACAATGAAGATAAAATCTTTAGGTTTCATACATTTCCTAAAGATAGTGTGACCAGAATGGTGTTAATTATATCTTGTTGTAGATAGGATAATTTTAATTGTAATACTGCAAGAATTTGTTCTAAACATTTTAAAACTGAAGATTACCAAAGAAATCTACAACAGGAACTTTTAAATTACGTTTCTCAAAAGGGTCTAAAATCTCAAAAGGGTCTAAAACTCAAACCTGAGGCAGTACCTAGTCTTTATTTGCCTAAATCAAAATCGGTTACTGAACAAATCCCCTTCGTTGGCTCAGTGAAGATGTTCGTTCAGTTGTAATGGAAACACCAAATAATAGTAGCAGAGTTTATTGTAGAGACGTACACTATGAGTGTAGACCCGGGATTACTTTGAGTAGAGATTGATGAAGTTGATCGTTGAAGACTATCAGGTTCGTTGAGTGAATATTGATTGAATGCCTCTCTAGGCAAGAGATCTTAGTTTTATATAAACTTTAATTGGGTCAATATTTTCGCGGACCTCGCGTGACATGTGTATTTAATTTATGTAAATAGTTTAACTTTGTCAGCACTTTTGACTGATGTACAAATTATATTATTGATAATTGACCAAATGTGTATGTAACCTAATTAACTACGTGTGTGTATTTAATAACAAATAGATTCATTCGGTCTACTGGGTGATAAAATTATACTGTCCAATTTCGGATATGAATTCTAAAGATTTGATATTGGACAGTTACCCTTTTAACAAACCAAAAGAAACACGTACAAAGAGCCGAACACAAGAGAGTCCAAAAAGTATGTTGAGCAGCTTCTTACTACTTCTAAGTCAACGACGTAAGTCTAAATCTTTATTTTTATTAATTTTTCGTCATGAAACCTTAAATGGTTCTTTTATATCGATTTGTTAAGTAAGAAACTAGCCTCAGCCTGCTATGCAATTTGCAATAAGAACTGTTTCGGAGGAAATCAATTTAGCATCTTCCAAAATAACATATTTTTCTTTGTTAAATCATGTTATTATTATTAAAATATATAATATTATCATTATTATAAACAATACCAAGATAATTGTGTGAACTCACTACACTCATATTCGATGGCCAGCTAGCTCATTCGATATAAATAAAGTTGACTTTATCATTATTTATTTTGATTTTGTGTTTAGTTCAGTAGGTATATACGTACAAATTTTGTGTACCTTCATTACCACATTTTTGTACCTTTTTAAACATCTGAAATATCGAACTCTGGAGTATAAGTTAATTAACCTGTACCTACGTGTAACAAAAGATAATTAAAACTTGTTTTATTAAGGATATCTATGTTAAAAAAATAACTGTACCAAAAATCAATAAACTTAAATTAACTTTAAAATTTTATTATCATAATTTTATCATCTCTTTATAATTACTATAATTAAATTGGCCAAATTATATAAAAAAAACTTAAAATTAAAAGTCTTTGCTATACAACTACATTCAAATGTTGCGGGAATAAGCGTTCTTGACTACGTCATGCGCGAAAACGAACCGATTTTGGAACATTATGTATCATACCTTGTGTATTCATTGTACCATGAGTGGAGCTCTTATTGTAGTTTGCTTACTTGTGTTTTTGTTTGTTGTTAGACTGTAGCTGATTGTATGTCACGTTTCAGTTTTTATTTCACAGTACGTATCACTGCTACTCTCTGGGTATCAGTAAGTCAGTAAAAATATCCATAGAATACCCCGATTCACAGGAGCCGCGAGTGATAGAAGAACTGATAAAAAACTACCACAGGTAATAATATTATTATTATATTAATATTATTTATTCCACATATTTGTTCCTATATAATATTATTATTATGATTTATTATTTTTACTTAGTTTTCCAGTGCTATAAAAAAGTACAGCGAAAAATATTCTTTAAATAAGTACATGAAACATACTAGATTCACTAACTAGAAGAGAACAAGGAATAACCAAATAACTTGTAGAGAAGAAGGCTGGTGTCGCTGCACTTCAAAAAACAAAGAAAAAGGGAAAATGCCAAATTATGTTAGATAACTACTTCACGTTCTATAGTGGTGTTGCAAAAGAAACTAGAGCCAAAGAAGGAGTCGCCTTATTAGTACATCATAAACTTTCTCTACAGTAGATAAAATATCATAAAAATAAAATTTAAAGATACACCACAAATATATACGTTAAAAATCTGCCAGACTACGCAGCAAGGTATTTGTACCAACAAAGTATAGCATAAAAATGAAGGATTACAGGAAAGCTGAGCAAAAATTAAAGCAAATATCGTAAACTCAGCTAAGAAGCTGTAGGCAAAAGGCAGAAAAATAAAAGCAACTCTCTCCCAAAGCGAAAAACTCCGTGTTCTGTACAGATGTAAAGGAAAAATGCAAGGAAAAAAAAGCTTACCTGGAGTACATGCCAAAGAATATACAACAAAGGTATGAAGATTACAAGAGAATACGAAATAAAACACATGCACACATGCATTGATATGGTTTACTAAAATTAATATGGCACTTTATAAAACGTCAAAGAGCGAAGGTGAAGAAATTATAAACCCGAAAGACATCGAAAATAATGCATGGATTGACGATCTAAAGAAGTTCTGTACGGAAGAACAACAAATGACATTTAAATCACAAATAGCAGAAATTACCATACACGAAGAAGTTAAGATAAGCAAGTATGAAGTACAAAAATCACTTGAAAATCTAAAGAACAAAAAAGCTGCTGGTAAAGATAAAATACCAATTAAATTATTGAAATATGGCGAATCAACTGACAACTAAATTAGCAAGATTACAAGGCACAATAAAATACCAGAAGAATGAATGAGAAGCAAGCTAAGCTTATTATTTTAGAATCGCAATAAGATACAACCAGAAAACTACAGAGATATCAAAAGCATTACAATACAATCTCAAAGGTTAGACTTGAAGACGAAATACATCTTTTTTATAGATAGAGACAATAGAATGAAACAGAGGAATTCACTGAGACCTATGCTATTCAATCTAATTATCGATGAAATTATAAAGAGCGTCAATAAAGAAAGAAGATACAGAATAGAGAGCAACTAAACTATTTTTTTTATGCATACAATATAAAATTAATATCCCAAAATAAAGATAACCTTTAAAGACCAGTTCACAGTTTTAAAATAAAAGCAAACGAATTTAGCATGACGATTTTAACTCAGAAAACTAGAACAATAGTAATCAGTAAAAAACCAATAAGATGTAAACTGGAAGTCAATGGAGTCGATGCACTGAACAAGTAATGGAAATAATAATTTACCTAGAATTACACTGTTGCTATAGAAACATTGAAAAACAAGTATTAAATCAAGTATACAGAGCAAATATATTAGCATGAAGCCTTAATAATACTATATGACGTAACCGACACATTAACTGTAAGAAGAAATCATGAATCTATAAGGAGAGTATAAGACCAATATTGAACTACGCATCAGACATAATACCCGACAGCTAAATCACACAGAGTGTTAGAAACAGTAGCATTAAGAATACTCAGAAGAATGACAGAAAATACTGAGAATTCAAATTAGAAGTAATAGAACAGATTAGAACAAAATATAATATACAGGGTATAAACGAGTTGACGCTAAATAAATAAAAAAAAAATGGAACAATGGCAACTGTAGATTAGCGGACAGAAGAGTCGTTAAAGTAGCAAGGGACAAATCACCAAGTGATAGAAGAAGTATCGGCAACCGCGCAAGTGTCCTCGACGCATCAAGGAATTTGGATATCGGTTAAAATACTTGGGAATTGCAAGGTTGGCCAAATCCAAATTTCTAATTGATTCGATGCTGGGAAATTCCACTTTCGCTACGTAAAACAAAGGATTTGTTTTACATAAAAGCAGGTAGATTTCCTCTCATCGGTCAGTCGAGCTTGCCTCTTCTACTGTAGACCTAGTCGGTGCTATTATTGTTCCTACTAAGTTATTGTTTTATTTCTGATTTCTTATATACCATTTTTATTTTAGCATTATTGTATATTCAGACCTTTTCAGGTTAGAATATTACTTTGATCTATATTTGTTCATATACTGATTGTTTGATATTTTAATTGGTTATTTTGATTGTTTATTTTTCTTGTATTTTGTGTCTAAGTTGTTCTTCCGTAAGTTAAGAACACTTAGAAATATTTATCTTGCTTTTTTCTATTTTATATTTTGATTTGTACTTTGTCTAAGTAGTTCTTTCCGGTAAGTTAAAGAACTCTTAGAAATATTTCTCTGAATATTTGACTTGTTATTTTAATTGTTTATCTAAGCCGTTCTTTTCCGGTAAGTCAAAGAACTCTTAGAAATATTTGCATAATCATTGTTGCATTATTATTTCCGATATTTTACCTAAGATATTTTTCTTAAGTTAAGAAAATACTTAATACATTTGTTTCTTTCATTTTCTATTTTATGCTAAGTCGTTTCTTCCGTAAGTCAAGAAACACTTATAAATATTTGTGCATTTATTTTACTATATTTGATTCTCTTGTTTATTTTCTATTCTAAGTTGTTTCTTCCGTAAGTCAAGAAACACTTAGACATATTTCTATAATCTGTTTCATTTTTGCATTTCTCGTTTTATATTTTGAGTATTTTATTTTTCCACTCTAAGTCGTTTCTTCCGTAAGTTAAGAAACACTTAGAAATATTTCCATATTTTACTCTCACATTTACATATTTCATTTATCTATATTTCTGTCCTAAGTTGTTTCTTCCGTAAGTAAAGAAACACTTGGAAACATTTTTTTCTTTGCATTGTACTTTTATACCATTTTATTTTTCTTGTTTACTAAGTTATTCCTTCCGTAAGTCAAGGAATACTTAGACTATTTTACCTGTTCTGTTTTCTATTTTTGATCTGTTATTTTGTAACTGCTCCTTGGAACTGTTACCTATAACAGATACTTGTCACGGTAACCGATATTTTATACCAGTAGAAGTATTAAACCATTTTATCAGTGACAAGCAAAGATGGTCAACACCCGGTCTAATTCCGAGGACAGGAAGAAGTCCGCAGAGCCGGCGATGGGTCCTACAGGCCCAAACGCCCCCTCTCGGCAACATGGCGCCCAACCAACTAAAACCGAATCCACGACCCCAGGACCGTCTTCGAGCCAGCCTTCCACAGCTGACTTCATCTCTGCCCTTATGCAAGCGATGACGGCCCTATCGACCACTCAAGGCACCACACCCCAGATGCCTCATCCTGAGCCACCGAAGCCCAGGATTTCCTGGGCCACCAAATGATTAGCAAAAATCAAATACAGCCGGTGACAGTAGTTTCGCTATTACCGAATAATATTTAGAATCAGTATAAATCAGAAAATTGGATTCTGATTAGATACCAAATCTAAAATGAAAAATCTAGTGAACTCAATAAGGGAAAAACTACCAATAATAAATGGCTAACAAGATATACATCCTACTGATCTCTGCTCTATTTTTTAATGCTTAGACCCAAGAAAAACGTATTAAAATAATTTGTGAACCCTACTGAATTATGTCTAAACAGGCGAATAGAAAAAGGAACAAAAAAGATAGATTAAAAGAAATATTCCCAAATATCCAAGAATCATTGTACGTTTAATTTGGGTTAATCAAAATCTGAATTTTTCAAATAATTCAAACACACAGTTGACTATACAAGCTAGACAATAAGTAAATTCGCTCTATTTACAGACTTATGGGTAGATACAAGATGAAAGACTGAAAACTAACAGAAATAGTAAAGTGTTAAATTTTAAGGGAATTTACCTCACCGTCTGGATTATCCTCGCACATAATGATATTCTTGCACCTTTTTAGGAGAGCTGATAAATACTAGATTACCATATTTACATCGTCTCGAGATGAATTTGTTCTCTTTCAGATTTTTAGTCTTCTAGTAGTTTCTGACCACTGTCATTTTCTTATTTATATCTTTAAAGCGAAATATTGTTCTGAATCTATAGAAAAATGACTTAGATGTATATAAGACCAACACACATCAACAGATATCTAAGTTAAAAATTACAGAATCAATATTAAAAAAGAAATTATTAAATTCTTATACGATAGTTTTAACGAAAATTCGTAATTAGAGGAGAAACATTTGTTAACATCTGTTTTACTAAAAAAGATTATCCTTTATTGCTTATAAATAAGTAGTTTACAAGAATCGACTGAATAGAACAAAACAACTTCTAAAGCATCCACAAGGAATAATACCAGGAAAATAACAATACATAAAAGGATTATCAGAAAAACTTTAAACGATAGGAAATAAATTCAAAATTTTAACAACAATCAAAACAAAAAACACATTGTGATTTATTTTCTCTAAAACTATACCTAATAATGAACAAAAAGAATAAAGAATTACCTTGTGAATTCTATCATTTTTATTTAGGTGAAACATCAAGATCATGAAATGTTAGAATAAGTGAACATCAATCTTATATATTTTTTTTTTTTTTTATTTTAAATTAAAGTGTCTCGGCAACTATGGGCCATTGACACTGGTACAAGTTTATTACAATATACTTATGTTTACATACATATACAATCTGTTATGTACAAGTTAAGATACATTAACAACATCTTAATATAGTTACACTAAGTAGTAAAGGTGACAGTCTTTTAGGAAACGAATTATGGCACTGTACATGTTTGTAGAACCAAGTAGATCACTTAAATTATTTGGAAAGTTATAGTAGTCTCTTTGAGGTTTGTAGTGTACGCATTCTAGTAATATGTGCTGGACTGTTAAGGACTCATTACAATGTTCACAGCGAGGATGGTTTTCAGACGACATCAGATATCCATGAGTAAGACGAGTGTGACCTATTCTGAGCCTTCTGATGATAATATTGTCTTTTCTGCTCATTTGTGGCATGGTGGTGGAGGTAACAGTTGGTTGAATTGTGCGTAGTTTTGTATTTTGTACATTCCAGTGTGTTTGCCAAGTGCTTAGTACGTTGTTCTTGATATTGGCCTTTAGGTCTTGGTGAAGTTGTATGTTTTCCATATTTTCTAAGGAGCAGGCCAGTTTTGCTGCATGATCAGCGTTCTCATTTCCATTGATACCAACATGGGATGGTATCCAGATGATAGTTACTGAAACACCATTTTTTGACTGCTCTTGGCAGATACTGTGAATGCACTGTACAATGGGATGGATGGAGTATATGTTTCTGATTGAGTCAATGGCGGAGAGAGAATCGGTGCAAATTGCTAATGATTTCTCATTAGCAATGGGCGAGTCTAATGCCTTGAGTATTCCATACAGTTCGGCTGTGTGTATACTGCATCTGGGAGAAAGCCGATATGATGCTACTGTTGTATTTGAGGTACTGACAGCACAACCGACGGCCTGTTCTTCTTTGGAGGCATCTGTGTAGAGAATTTTGTCATAATGCTGTGTCTGTATAAGTTCCTTAAATGCTTGCACCAAGAGAGTTCTGGGCGTTTCTTCTTTTTTGTATCGGTTCAAGCTGGTAAGGACAGTAGGTAGCTTTTTGGTCCACGGGGGAATTCTGGACGTAGTAAACGGAGTTGTGAGTTTTAGATCTGTGTCTTTTAGCAAACTTTTTAAAATTTGTGAGAGAGAATGTGCTCGAGGGTGACTATTATCTGGGACAGAGTGGGGAGTATTAATTAGTTTAATTACTGGGTTTTTTGGATTAGCAGAGATTCTAGAGAAGTAAGATAGAAGTAAATGTTGCCGTCTTATAAAAAGTGGAGGTTCTGAGGATTCGATATAAAGACTTTCAGAAGGACTTGATTTAAAGGCGCCAAGGCTAATGCGTAAAGAAGTGTTGTGAATTGTATTCAGACTTTTAAGGTGAGTATCGGAAGCAGATATGTAAAGAATGCTTCCGTAATCCAACCTAGAGCGGATCAATGTTTTGTAAATTCTTAAAAGGACTTTCTCTTCTGCCCCCCATTGATGATGAGCTAGAGTTTTTAAGATGTTGATTCTATTTAGGCAGTTTGTTTTCGTATTCTGTATCTGATCTCTCCATGTGAGTCTTTTATCGAATATTACTCCTAAGAATTTGTGTTTATCAACAACTTGAAGAGGAGAGCCATTTAGATGAAGTAGAGGAGGGTGAGTGTGATGTCTTTTAGAGAAGTTTATGACTTTAGATTTTCCAGATGAAAATTTGACTCCAATTTTAGTGGACCAGTTATGAAGATTGTTAAGAGTGTTTTGGAGTAAAGAGCATGTGCTCCTTGTAACTTTACCTTGGCAATAGAGAACAAGGTCATCTGCGTATATTGAGTATTTTATTGGAGGGAGAACAAGAGAGTTTATATCGTTGATGCTAAGAAGGAATAGTGTGGGGCTGAGAACTGAGCCTTGGGGTACTCCATTTTGTGAGATATGTGATGTAGATGTTTTCCCATTTGTAACTACTTTGAATGATCTCTCTTGTAGGAAATTGTTTATAAAGGTGATAATATTACCCGTTAAATTGAGTTGCTCAAGTTTTCTAATAATAACAGCTCTGTTTATTGTGTCAAAAGCGCTTTCTAAGTCTAAGGCAACTGTGATGACTTCATTCTTATTTGATATAGCTTGGGTTATTTCTGTATGGAGAAGTACCAGGTTATCCATCGTACTTCGATTGGGTCTGAATCCCGACTGTGCTGCATCTATAAGATTATTTTCTTCAAGAAACCAAAGCAAACGTTTATTTATCATCTTTTCTAGTAGTTTGCACATTGTGCATGTTAGTGAGATTGGCCTGTAGGCACTGGGAAAGTTAGAAGATGAGTCATTTTTCTTGATCGGTATGATAAGCGACTGTCGCCAGAGACTCGGAAAGCTTTGGCTGAACCATATCTTATTGTAGAGCGCAAGTAGCTTCAGGAGGGTTCCTGCCTGTAGATGTTTAAGAAAGATAGACGGGATGTCATCAGGACCTGCAGATGAGTTTTTTATTGATGAGATTGCCAACTTTAACTCTACTTCTGTGAAGGCGAGGTTTATGGGATTGGTTTGGATAGGGTTAGGTGGTGAGTGGTTTGTGGGGTACGAAATGGAGAGTTCAGACTTAGTTTTGTTTTGAAAGTATTTGGCTAGCGTTTCGGTTATTTGGTTATAATTTGTAATGATATTATCTCCATCTGTTATTGCGGATATTTTACGATATGTTTTTAAACCTCTCATTTGTTTAATTTTTGTCCACACTTGAGCGGGAGGGGTATCTGAAGTTATGCTGTTAACGAATTTTTTCCAGGATTCTTTTTTGCTTTCCTTCAGAATTCGTTTGGATTTTGCACGCATTTTCTTAAAATGAATAAGATCTTCGATGCTACGAGTTTTGCGATATCTATTAAGGGCCTTTTTGTATTCTTTTATTGCGAGTTTACAGGAGTCGTTCCACCATGGGACGGCCTTTCTTGAGGGATTTATGGTGCATTTACCTATACATTGGTTGGCCGCAGTTATAATGCAATTTGTAAATTGCTCTACGGCAGCGTCGATGTTTTCCTTAAAAATAATTTGGTTTGAAAGGTTTTCTAGAATGTCACTGAATAACCTCCAATTTGCCTGGGCAATTTTCCATTTATTTATGACTTCCGCATTTTCGGGTATGTGACTTGAGATTAAAATGGGGTAGTGATTGCTATCATATAAGCTATCTAGTGTTTGCCACTGAAGCAGGGGAGCGGTTCCAGGATCGCAAAAACTTAGATCTATGCAAGAAGAGGTTCCAGACTGGATGTGGAAATATGTGGGGCTCCCTGTATTTAAGAGGTTAATGTTAGAGTTGCTTATGATATCTTCGATATGTCTACCTCTCCCAAAGGTGCGCTGGGAACCCCATGTTGTGCTGTGAGCGTTAAAGTCCCCAACTAAGATGAAAGGGTTTGGCAGTTGTTTTATGAGGTCGCTTAGTTCTGAGCTAAATAAGTTGTAGTTTGGAGGAATGTATATAGAACAAATAACTATCTTGTTGGGACACCATGCGGTTATCGCAATCGCTTCTAGGCTTGTGTGTAAGTCAAACTCTTGATGGAAGATATCGTTGGAAACAAAAATAGATGAACCGCCACTTGCTCGTAGGTGTGTGGGTCTTAGGAAGTTGTAGCTAGTGTAATTTTTTAGGTAGGGGTTGTGATCTTTGGTGAAATTGGTTTCTTGAAGACAGATAAACTTGGGCGAGCAGTCCGATATAAGTTTTTGTAAATATCTGGGGTAAAAGCCATCGCAGTTCCATTGAATTAGACTTAGCATAGTGTTAGTATTAATAGGAGCTGAATTGAGAAGATTGGGATGGTTGTGAGCTGTCAGAATTGTAGTTATCTTCATTAGAATCGACGGAAAGATTTGGACTGGGCGTACTTTCGGATTCTTCTGAATCAGTGCCTAAGGCCTTTATCAGTTTTTTGGTTAGACGGGTTAGCCTGTTTTTGATAAACCTCTCCTGACAAGTTGGGTATAATGCTTGAATGTTAGAAATTAGCCCTGATACATTTTCTGTAAACTTAAGAGCTTCAGCGTAGGGGTCACTACAGCCGAAAGTGTTTTCGACAAAGGCTATCAAGTTTTCTAGAGGAATAACAAGTGATTCTGAGGTTTGCTTAAAGGATTCTTTGATAGCGTCTTTTGTTAAATCGGAAAGGTAACGTTCTGATGGTGAACTTGTTCTGGGTTTCTTTTTTGGTTTCTTAATGTCTCTACTAGGGGGAGGCATGATGTTGTCCTCGGACGGATTTGCGACCGAGATGTTATCGGGAATATCAGTCTGCTCACTTGTACTCTCGATTTCAGAGTGGCCACGTTTATGTGTGGGCGTTTTAGTCATTATGGAATTGTTTGGTTCTGTAGCAGACATATGTGGTGATGTTGCGGATTGTATAGAAGACTGTGGTGGTAAGGGATCTATTATCTGGGTTGATATTAACGGCTGAGGCTGGGATGTTATATAATTAGGTGGAGGATTGGGACAATTTGAGGCAATATGCCCTGACTTCTTGCATATGTAGCATTCCATTTTGTCTGTGGACAAAAATATTCTATTTTCATTACCTTCGAATGGGATAACTAATGAAGTTTGCAGATTGAAATTGTCATCAGAGGTAAAAACATATACTTGCCTTCTAAAGCTCATGATGTGCGAATATTCATCGCCGGGGATACCTGCTCTTAAAAATGAGACGGGGGAGGCCAGTTGGAGCCCAAGTTCTTTTATAGCATTTTCTGCAAGGTCGTGTGGTATACATGGAGATATATTGGATATTATTATTCTTTTTGTGGGAGAGACTAGCCTGCGAACATTCATCACAGAGTTTCCTACTGTCAAAGTCGGATGGGATTTTAGAAGTTTGTCGACGAGTTCTGAATTAGTTAAATATATACAAATTCTGTTATTAGATATTCTGGATGCGAATAGGATTTGTTTGGGACTAATAGCGTCACCTACTGCCTTGACGTAATCAAACAATTTTAGATTTTCATCGGCATGCAGTACTATGGCTTGATCCCTCTTTGGAAAAGTTGATCTGGGAGTTGATTTGGTTGCAGTTGCATATGAGGAAGTTGAAGTAGAATTATGCTGCATATTTTGTGACATCTTGACAAGTTGTGAACTGTGAGGATCTGATGTGAGAACTGTATTTGTTATCGGTACCCTTGTAGTCAAAGGTAGACGAGAAATTTATTTATTTGTTAAATTTAGTTAGGTTTTATGTATTTTCTTCCAAAAATACATATTAAGTAGGCCTGCGCCACTGGTAGCTGACCCAGTTATTGACGAAATTACTAATTTGCTAATTAACTAATCGATCCAAAAAAAAATCATGCAATTAGGCTTATCTATACATACGGTAAAGTCTGGTCTTACTAGTATTTAAAAGTAGTTGTTTGGTTTCACAAAAACACTAAAACTCAGAGCAAAACACTGATACGATGTTACCTCGTTCAAGTACACACTCGGAATCCAATCAATCTTATATTAAAAATAGAGAATTTGATGGATCTCTAATAGTAAACACGTATGAGAAAATAAACGTAGGGTTTAATAGAACGATTCAAGTATACTCCTAAAAGTAACAGATGGTAAAAGGAGAAACATCAAAGAAGCGGTTTTACTTATGGAAGAATGCAGTTGGAGGTTGCAGGACCAAGTTACCCATTTTAAAAGAGGAAATCAATCAAAAGAAAATACCACTATTAGTAAGTCAGTAACATATCGAGGATATCATTTATGTATAACATACATATACAATCAGAGTTGAATGTTTATTGAAAGTAAACTAAATGTAATGTTATCTTAAATCTTAAAGGTTATCTTAAATCTTTAAGATACGCTGATGACATTATAATATTCGCTACAAATTTCAAAGAACTACAGACCATGATGACGCAACTATTTCAAGCTTCGGAAAAAGTAGGTCTTAAGATGAACTTGGAAAAAACAAAAATAATGACAAATACACCGAACATTCCAGAAATAACATTGAACGACATAAATTTAGAAACAGTAAGCGAATACATCTACCTGGGACAGATAATGAAAATTAACAAAGAAAATCAAACTGCCGAAATTACTAGAAGAATAAGGTTAGCGTGGGCAGGATTTGGAAAACTAAGTTGGATCGTGAAAAGCACTAAAATAGAACAGTATTTGAAAACCAGAATTTACGATCAGTGTATCCTCCGTATACTCACGTATGGTTCACAGACGTGGACACTCACCAAGTCCAATATGGATAAAATAGTAAAAGCACAAAGAGCGATGGAAAGATTAATGCTCAGGGTGAAACTTATAGACAAAAAAACAAACAAATGGATTAGAAGCAAAACGAAAGTAAAAGACGCAGGAGAACATGCTGCCAAATTAAAATGAAGCTTCGCAGGACACAATGTCCGATTGAAGGATAAGAGTTGGAACCACGAAATACAACAGGAAAGGCCATGGTTAGGAAAGAGAAGCAGAGGAAGACCACAAATGAGATGGGCTGATGATATTAAGAAGATCGAAGGACACAACTGGAAGCAAGTGGCGCAAAATACAAGACACTGGATTGATTTGAGGGAGGCCTAAAAGTCAAAAAATAACAAAAACAATTAAAATTTACTAAAATTACATAAATCTTCAATATTACAAAAAAAAGATAATAAAATATACAATAGAATATTGAGGATTGGAACTAATTTAAAGAAATATCTCGACTTCCGTAGAAATTTAGTTTTTTTATCAAAGTATCTAGATTTACACAATCAAAAGCTTTGGCATAGTCACAAAAAATAGTGGCAATATGAAGAATAATGTTTAGTGCTTGATAGATCTCATATAGTACAAAAACCATAGCATCGCTGGTACATTTATTAGATAAAAAGCCGAACTAGTAAGACCGCTAGTAAGTCAATAGGTCTATAGTTGCAGACATTAGATTTTTCACCACCCTTAGGAAGTAATATAATAATGGCTGTCTTTAGACACTCTGGAAATATATCTTTTTCAAAGGAATCGTTAATTAGTAAGACAAGGACATCAAACAAATTTTTCGAGAGATTTAAAAAAATTTTATGGATAGTCCAATTGTACTACAGGAAAATTTGCTTTTAATGCTTCTGATTATTTGGATCAGTTCATATTTTCAACTGGTATTATAAAGAATGAATTCGAGGCCTTTTTTGAATTGGGGACATAGCAAATATAATCTTGTTGTGTCAAAATAGATAATGTTATATTTTTACTCGTATGTTACTAATGTTATATTTTCAGGGTTTATAAGAGAAAATGTTTGAGCTGTGTTAGTTTTATTTCGAAGATCGTTTATTATGGAAAAGTTACTTTTGCAACATTTTTAGAGCTTCCCAGACGATTCTGATGGTACATTTTTTAGCTGTTTTGATAAGTTTCAGATAGGTTTCTCTGGACTTAAAGATATATTCAATGACAAAGACGTTGGTAGTAAATTTCTTGATGTACATTAGTGAACGCATATTCTTGGCTGATGCGGATACTTTTGGTAGTCCAGGGTTTGTGATGTTTTGACTTAATTGTAATTAAAGGAAAAGCCTTATTGCAAATACAGACAAGCCTATCTAAAAATCACTGAGATGTAGTCTACATTCACAGAGAAAAATGGCCACCCAGAATTCAAGCACATATTTTGGACTTTAGAAAAGTTCTTTAAAAAAATCCTACCTAAACGTTGGGTTTTTGAGAATGATTTATTAAGAGTGTTAAACTTGGTATATACTGCTTCATGATCAGATAGTCCTGCATTAATGTAGAGAATACATCAAGGGGTGAGAAATCTGAGACAATATAATCAAATATGGTAGAAATTGTTTTAGTAATTCTTGTAATAGAATTAACGTGCATTGTGAAACTATACGATTCGAATATATTGACCAAGGATAATTGGCTAGCACAAGCAACAGCGTAATTAATATTCAAGTAACCGCATAGAATCTTTCTCCTTTTATTGGACAGGTCGTCTAACAAATTTAACAGGTTCTAAAAATATAGTTTCGTGGAAGAATCAGATATATAAATGCAAAGAATGTAAAGATTAAGATTCTTGTTATAAACCAATGAAAACTCAAAAAAATATTCATTTAACAGAAAGTCGTATTTTGTTATAGGAGAAAAATCATTATTTGTAGAAAGGATTAGGGTGCCACCAAGAGCTGAACTTGAATGATCATACCTAGCAAGTGTGGTATATTTTTTTACAAAAAGAAGGCTCGTTGACTTCAAGCCAGTGCTCAGTAACCGCAAATATCGAGTAAAATTTTAATTCGTTAGAAAACAAAAATAATTCATCTGTTTTATATCCTATAGAGCGAATATTAATCAAAACTATGCTAAAGTTGTCATCACTAAAATAATTTGAGGTTTCTAGTCCGACAGCACAAATCATAATATTTAAAAATTTTGTTTTAAAGAGGCAACAGAATAGTAGTTTCGGTGACTTTCCCTTGATTTTTGTAAGTGAATATTTCTTTCCTAAGTGAGAAAGGAGCTAAAAGCAGCAAGATCAGCTTTCACGTCAGTCAGACCAATTCCATAGGCACCGTTAAATTCTAGAAGGATTTTTCGTTTATTTTCAGTCTTAATGGGAAGTCCTTTGGAAGCCAAAAAGAGTTTAATGCTTGTGTTTGAGTTCCTCGTAACATACTCAAGCAGGTTGGTCGTGTAGAATAGCAAGATCTAGTTTAATGGCTTTCAAGATATCCGTTTCCCTTAATCTTGCTAGAAAATATTGACTGTTCGAGTTATTGGTTAATATAACTCTTGGTGGGGTCAAAGGATCCAGATTTATCGATGGCTCAAAAGTATCCTTCTAAATGAAGTTAGTATAACAATGGAAAGCATTCTTAGATTTGCAAATTTCGATGGCCTGCTTGTCTGTGACTAGTTTTGTGTTTTTCACTTTACTTTGGTTGTTGCTAAAAATGGTAATGGGATTTTTCAAGCTAACGGGGCTTCTGATGTTCTTTATACTCATACTTGACTCAGATGAAGGCGTTAGTTTAAAGTATAATTCTGTAGACTATTAATTGTTAACACCAGGTGGCCAAATTTCCTTATTAAAGAATAAGTTACTGGAGGTTTTAGATTTTATGCTTATTTTGAATAAGGAACCACTCTCTGTGTCGGCGTCTTGAAGAAGGGCATAACATCTAATATATTCCTTGATACCCAGCTTCTCTTTAATAAAGTGAACCACTTTTATAGGGGTGTAAATTGGGGTTATGTTGGTAATATCTACAAAATGGCATTTATCTTTTGTAAGTTTTGGCTTTTTCTCTGTTGATTCGAAATATTGAGGGACTTCAGTTTGGGTACCTGAGGTGACAAATTTTTCTTCAAATACTTCTTTATTCGTTTGTATAGTAGATACTTTGTTGGTAAGATTACCCATGCGATTAGATATTTTACTGATGCTTAAAGAGAGCCTTTCTATCCCCATCTTAATCTCAGTTTAATTTGAGTCTTGGATTTGAACCTTGATAGTGTCATCAGAACAGCAGAAAAAAAATGACGATATATTGAAAATATCTTGTTTCATCTGAACTATAGATTTTAAAACATTGTCAGGATTTAGCCGGTTTATTTTATGGATCTCGTCTATTTTTTTTTAAGTTAGTCCAGTTTGCCCCTATTTTTGGGTATTAAATCGTATGTCTCAATAAAAAAGGCAAATTATCAGTTAGTTTTTTAGTTACTTGAATTACGGCTTCAAAGTTCTCTAAAGGTATTTGATTTTTTGATAAATTGGTAATTTTTTCATTTAAATATTTTAAGCTTGACGAGTCACACAATGTACAAAAGAATCCTAGATGGGAAAATGTTTGGTCCAAGAGGGCTTTTGTGGTAGTTTTATTAATCCCAGAGCATTTCATACAAATTTCTGCAACAATTCCCACTGCCGCAATATTGGCAATATCAATTTTAAGTCATCTCATTTAAAATGTATAATAAATGTCTGAATTGTTATTATAAATTAATCTGATAGAACTAAATTATTATAAGAATTTTTCACTGAGCAACAAAAAACAAAATTTGTTTAATTCATTAATGTTTTGAACGTGAATTCTGAAAGCACTGGATTGAAGAATAAGGCTCATTTTATCAAATTAAATTATTTAAAGATTAAAAAGTTTATATAAAATAGTGTTAAATAGGTATAAAATAGTGCTGCACTCAAATTCAAATTTATAAAAGTTGCCACAAAGTCACAAACATTACAAATGTATTTTACACAAATTAATTGTTATAAACTTTGTATATAAATTTTAATGAATAATGCTTATTATTTTTACAACTACTTTTCACAAACATTACAAATGTATTTTACACAAATTAATTGTTATAACCTTTGTATAAATATAAATATAAGTTATAAAATTAATCTGTATATATAATTAACATATTATTATAATTTACATACTTAATTTATTATTTTCATTTATAATTATACTATTTTATTATTATAAGATTATAACAATTAATTTGTTTAAAATATATTTGTAATGTTTTTCAGACAAGGAAAGTAATTGTAAAATAATAGGCATAATTAAAAAAAATTAACACGTAATATAGATCTGATTTTTAAATAAGAAATTAATGATTTTGTAAAATTTATTTTTAAAAGATATTAATTATACCTGTAATACATAAATATGTATCTTTTAATAAACTTTTTTACTACTATTAAAAAGAGAATAGTCAAATTTTGCATAATTAATATTTATTTTAAATTATTTAAATAAATTACTCAGATATTCACAATTTCACTTATTGAACTTTTATAATCTATACAACGAGGTACCCTAAAAAAAAATATAAATTTTCGTTGAATAATACCAAAGATAGTGCGACGTTTATTTTGAATTTATGAATTCAGTTTTTGGAGTAGTAAAATCAAGAAATAAAAAAAATTCGGGTTGTAAGCATTGTGGAACATTGAGTTTTTTTAATTCGTGTAAAAATGCCGACATTTTGATTAAAAAAAATAGCTTCCTATATGTTGATACTTCAAGTTATTTTAAATGTTTGTGAGCTTAAAATCAGAGTAGGTACTATTGTAAACATATTTTACAATATTATTTAACAATAATTTTTCAATCATTACATGATTTAATTTGACAAATTAAGCCTTTCTCTTTAATTCGGTACATTCATAATTTATGTAGACCTAAAAGTTTACGCATAATAACGTTGTAGATAGAAGCTTTCTGTGATAAACAATTTCAATTATGCAATAATAATTGTAAGTCAAACTTCTCAAAATTTTTATAGCTAAATGCATGTAATATTGTCTCTTTTATCAAAAGAAATTAAAGTTTTTTGTGCATTTATGAAAAATTTATTAACAAATTTCAAAAAATTCATTTTAAAATATTTTCTATGCTTTTTCAGTAAAATTGTGTCACTTTTCCATAAAGTTTGCCGGTCTTTACCTTTAGTAATTAACCCTTAACTGGAGAGACCCTATTTTAATACACACAGAGAGACATGCCGTCTGACAGACTACAATGTAGGAGAGGGGATAAGAACTAAATAATAATACTAATAGTACTCTAAAAGCTGTTTGTATTTGCAATTGAACACAGTAAAGAATCTCAAAAAAATTGAGAATAAAAAAATAACTACGACTTTCTAACAGCTAATCATTTACAGTTGGTGACAGTCATATTTTTTACTTTTCATTACAGTGAAAAAATAAATATACATCAAGTATGTTTTTTTATATGAAAGGCACTAACACATACTGTATTTCGTAAAAATTAACTCGCGAAATTATTTTGATGTTGGAAAAAATGTCCAGCAACTGTAAAATTACATACAATTGGTACAAATTGGTTTCGTACACTGAAGACACACAGGTTTTCTATATCGGCCACAAAGGTATTTTGTCATACGGTTCTTCTTCGAGGGCACAAATAACATATTTTTCGCTTCTCTAGTACTAATGACTCGTTATCATCTACTTGGTTATTCTCAGGAATTCCAAGAGTATTCGCTATACTAGCACGAATTAGCCGCGGTACATGAAAATTACCCATTCTTCGCTTCATATGAGCTTCTACTAATTGTTTTGCTAATATTTTAGCAAAAGCAGATTTTTCTTGAATTTTAGAATTGTTTTTGTAACTTTGGTGCAGTATGTATGCATTTACAATAACAATATCTATTATACGAAAGAAAACAACAAGAGTCCATCTGCGAGTTCTTCGACTAAACGAACTTTTAGCACATTTTTTGTTCATGCAGTCTACACCTCCTTTGTTGGCATTATAATATGAATATAATTCTGATTTTTTTATTGAAGAATCATTACAAGCTCTATCATGCATTGATGATATTAAAATTGTAGCTTTGTTTTTTCTGGCCACATAAGATACCTTTTTAGACTCTTCTCTAAATCCATAAACACTAGAACCAGGTTCTCTGGTTTTATTGGCCAAAAATGACAGAGGTATTTCACGTTTGCTGTTTTTCAAAGTTCCTACATACGTAAGATTATTTTTCTGCAAAACTTCTATTAGCTCTAATGACGAAAACCAGTTGTCCGCAGTTTCTGTTGCTGCCAATTAAAGGTTTAGTTAACCGCAAGACTGCTTGTGTTGGTTTTGAGTATTTTTTTCTTCGGGTAAAAGACTTAAGCCGTCTGAGTCTTTCCCACAGTATATATACCCGCTATAGAAATAACTGGTTCTTGCATCAGTAAGAGCCATTATTTTAAGCCATACTTACATGGCTTATTAGGCATATACATTTTAAAACGGCACCTTCCCCTAAAACTGACAAGCATTTCATCAACAGTTGCCGATTGACCTAGACCATATGCGTTTTGACAATTTTCAATAAAAGAATTGAATATATTAGAAACTGCTGCTACTGGATCATGTTTTTTTTCTTTCTTCTCGATCAGCTGGATTATCAAAACGAAGAGCTGATAAAATGACTAGAAAACGCTTTTGATTCATGACAGTTCTAATAATTTCCCTGCCAGTTCCATCTGTTGCAAAAAGCGTTTTTATATTCTCATGGTTCGATTTGAATACCGCAGATTATACGAGGAGTCCTATGAAAGCTTTCATCTCCGTTATGTCAATATCCTTGAGGTCATGTTTATTTGGATCATTATACTTTATTTTCATTAAATTCATGATTGGTCCACTGAATAACACTTAATAACATATCTTCGTCGAACAATAACTGCCATACCTTTAGAGGATTAGCTTCCTCTCCAAGACCTCGTGCTTTTGTTTTTAGGACGGGAATTTTTGTTACTAAATTATGTTTCCTTGTACGAGATACTGGTCGAACTTCAGATTTACACCACCTGAATCGGTTTTTTCCATAGAATAATGTTTGATTATTAGTCTCAACTATATTTTCTTCCGAAATATTTTCTTCGTCACTTTCCGTAGAAATGTCTAAATCCGTCTGACTATCAGATTCCAAATAAACATCTTGTACTTGATCAACATCACTAGCGTCACTATCTAACTCGTCAAACCACTTCAAAGCTATATCTTCAAAATCAGCAACCTTAATAAAGGTCGTGGCATATTATCGTGCACGTTGCGTTTCCAGCACATACCGTTTAGTTTCCGAAAAATATAATTTAAATGGTTTTAAATATGAATACCGCACACTGTCCGTGACATAGGTCGTAACCGGTTGGTAAGGATAATGTGCATTAAATGTCCGTCGTTCTCCCCTTGTTGTTTATTTAGGAACTTGTTTGATTTTGAAATAGAGTATTTAAAAAAATAATTTTCGAGGCTATTTTGTCATTTATGCATGTGTTTTTATTGCTTTGTGACAATTAATCACGGAAGTGATAAACAAGTAGGACTTCTGTACGGAAGTGATACCTCTTCTTTTTAAAAATACTTTTTGGTTTGATATGTATGGCTTCGTTAAATGTAGTATTTTGTTTTTTAACTGAAGGTAAAATTAAATTTAAAACATATTTAAACTGAATGCTATTTATTCTAAAATAATTGTTAAACCTATTAATTATTATTAAATTCCTATTAAAAACAGCCTCGAAATTATTTTTTTTAAATACTCTGTATCAAAATCAAACAAAGACCTAAATAAACAACAAGGGGAAAACGACGGGTATCTAATTAACATTATCCTTACAAACCGGTTACGACTCGTTACGCAGCCGTCAGCATCAGTAAAATATTGTGTTCGAATATACTGAACAAGTGTCTGAAACGCAATGTTCCGGACAGTGTGCGTTGTTCATATTTAAAACCATTTAAATTATATTTTTCGGAAACGATATGTGCTGGAAATGCAACGTCCACGATAATATGCCACGACCTTTAAAACTAATTTTTTTTGATGGACCGGCCATGATTGTAACAAATACGCGACGTTTTCAATGAAACAAAATGTAACCTCAACCGAGACGTGCCGTCTAACAGACTAACTGATTTTCGGTTATAACTTTTCCAAATATGCGTATTTCTTTACCTAAGTGGGGTCACTAATAGTCATTTAATAATATAAAGAGTTGATGAAGTGATGTGCCGATGGGCGGAGTTATTTGTACAGGGTGTTAAAAATTCTGTATGCTGTAGTCTGTCAAACGGCACGTCTCCAGTTAAGGGTTAATATTGTTCTGCAGCTATTTCAGTGGCATAACTACAATTTATGATGCCCGGGGCAGAAGTAACCGATGAGGCCCCTCTTCTCAGTATAAGAAAAAGCTAAGACTTACCTCCATATAGGAACTACCTAAATACAAGATGTTTGAAATTTAAAGATAAAATATAATAAAATTTATATTATGCTATGCCTAAAATTACTTTTAATTAAATTAATCTTGTTTGGTTTTACTCATTATCCAAACATTATTAGCAAGGATTAACATTGATAACACAAGATTATTTTGTTAGTATTTATACTTTAGTTATAGTTCAGTTAGTATTTATAGTTTCAGAGTATTTACTTACAAACATTTTTTTCTTATTTTTATTTCTGAAAATTGTTTGATTACGTTGTCGAAGTTGATGTTGTTTGCTACTTCACGTTTTATCGAGAGCTTTTTGAAACTATTTAGCTGGGTCTGGCTCATCGTGGATCTTAAATAGCTATTTATGTGTTATAATTTAAACAATTTTTCTGTAACCTAAAATAATTTATTAAAATGTTTCAATGTAGGTTTCACAGCTTCGTAATTGGCACTCCATCTAGTGTCAGATAGCTGTTTTACAGATATACCTATAACTTTCATTAAAATCCCCCATCTATGTGGAGATTACGAGAAGAAATTATATACACTTTTTAAAGTTGCAAAAAATGGTACAGAGCTAGGGTTGATTGCAAATGCATGAGAGACTAGTTGGTGAATTTCATTATCATAGCCTTGACTTTGTAGATCCAATCCATCATTATTCGGAGCATTTATATTTTCATTGCTTATTCAATATTTAAATAAGCTTTTTATGCAAGTTTATTGACGTTTCAATTTCCAATTTGGATATCGTTCTAAACACAAACAGTAGTTCGACTCGAGCAGTCGAACAGTACGGACGTGATCAAGAGAGAAGCGTGCTTAGGTGGGGGCGACTGACCTATTGTCAACGGAGCTTTTCAGCTCCCGGTGGGTAAGACACCGAGTGTGGCATAGGCACTTGTCCTACATATTAGCGAAAAGCGGATGCGAGGTTGTTACTAGTTAAACCGTCGAGGAGCTGTTTTTATAGGCTCCTCGCGGAGGCTATAATAGCTTCGCGTTTGCGAAGAATTTGGGATCACCTCAGTGTGTCGTTAGGGATGACACTGTAAGGCCTTGACATTTAACAAGGTCGGACAGAAACGGCCCCTGCTCCTGAGGTGTGAGAAACAGGAAGAGGATCCCTCACTGTGAATACAGGGAGTGAACTACCGCGAGGTACCTGGGACGGCACCCAGTAAGCCGTACTGACAGCGGTCAGTCGCTGGAAAAAAAACAGAGTCGTCTAAGTAAAATTTTCTTATATCTTATGAACTATTTGTTCACTGCCTTACGCCAATATGAGTGATATTCCCCCCCCCCCCCAGAAAATGTTGTCACGCAGGTGACAACACAAGAAGAAGAAGAGAATGATTTAGCCAAATCATCAAACCCCTCTGATGCCAGCTCGATTGAGCTATATAATAAATTTATTCAATCGACTAATCCCGCGATCGATGACATAGAAATCGTGATATCTTCTGACGATGACTCCTATCTGCCCGAGCCGGAGGAAGAAAAAAGCAAAATCGACACCGATGACGATGTTAATACGATGGACGCCATCGACGAAGAACCGAGCCCAGCCGCAGAATCGCGCGAAGCCCCGCCCCCAACTGTAGTAGAGATACCACCCGTCGTGGACAACGTCTCTAAAAATGAAGCCGAGCCCGAAATCGGCAAAAAAATGAAAAGGCTAAGGCCCAAAGAAGACTCTCCGGAAGACGAAGAAGTAAAGAAAAAGGCCAGAGAAATGGCGAAAAGGGAAAAGGCCAATGAGCTTTTAAGGTCGGTCAATGTACTGACGGAACAGATCAAATCTCTAAAAGAAGAAAGCCGTATTCGCGAGGAAAAGGCGAATAAACAAATCCAAGACCTTCTCGCTCAGATGACTGAGCTGAGAAACGAAAATAAGGAAAAGGACAAGGAGATACAAAAACTTGTACAACATATAATGGCATTAACAGCAGCCAAGGAGAAAGAAGAGTCAATAATGGAGATCGACCCGTGAAAAGCCTCCCTCGATAACGACGTTGTAAAGCTAGTTGAACTAGGAATCGGTTCACCTCCCCCGCAAAGCCATCCGGTAGCAAAGGCAAGCCTAAAGAGCCGGAAAGAATTATAACAACCAAAGAACCTGCAGGTTGGACACAAGTCCAAAACAAAAAAGGAAAAAAGACAGGCACCACTACTGAGAAATCAGACAGTAGTGTGAAAACAAAAATAGGCGTCGCCGAAAAGCAGACGCAGATAATAAATCAGCGAAAAGAAAACGAATTTAACAAGGCTGCGAAAGAGGCTCATGAAAGAAGCCAGAAAAAGAAAACTGCCCAAAATAACTTGAGCAAAAATAGCCAAGTTAAAAAAGAAAACGACGTAGCAAAAGACTCACCGCAAACAAGCGAGGAGCCTACAGTAAAAGAGCCAATAGTAAAAGAGCCGAAACCACCGGCGATAATCCTAAAAACTGTAGGAGAACACCAAAAAATCCTGCAGAGAGCAGCCAACCAAGGCATAATATCAGTCAATAAGTTTGCACGATCAGGCAGATCTATTGTTATTAACACAAAAACTAGAAAAGATTACCTAGGAATGGTACACATCCTAGAAGAACACACTCCAAAAGTAGAATTCATCGCATATCCCATAGATAGCGATAAACTAAAAAGAGTCATTATAAAAGGGCTATCTGCTACTACTAGCACAGTAGCAATTAAAGACGAACTATACAATAAAGGAATAGAAGCAACAAGGGTGATCAATATGATCTCCAAAAAAGCTGATAAAAAAGTACTGCCACATTTCATCGTCACCCTTAAAGAGGAAGACGTTGCAAAAATTAAAAAAATATCTGATATATGCTACATGCGCATCTATGTGGAGGATGAATTCAAAATCACAAAAGACACCCTACAGTGTTATAACTGTCAAGGGTTCTATCACAGCTCAAAGGCTTGCCATTGCGGATCCAGATGTGTAAAATGCGGAGAAAACCACATCAGTAACGACTGTGAGAAAAGCCGGGAAACCGACCCCAAATGTGCAAACTGTGGTGAAGCGCACACAGCAAATTATAGAGGATGCTCTAAGGCCCCTAAAAAGAAAACGCCTGCCCCAACAAGACCGGTAGGAAGACCCTTAAACAGCGCTCCAATCAACAAAGGAGTCAGCTACGCACAGGCAGCGAAAAATCCGCTGAAACCACCACAGAAGCTCCAGCACAACCACAAGAAGTGTCGGTACAGGACGCAGCTACCCTCATCGCAAACTTCCATACAGAGTATAATAACAAAATGATGGAAATGATGTCCATGATGGACAAAGCAACAAAAATGATGACTGCATTTGGAGAAGCCGTCCGAAAATGTTAGCAAACCAAAACGAAGATCTACGCATTGGGTCATGGAATTCCGGCGGAATATTCAAAAAGATCAACCTTCTGGATGAAATAATAAACAGATTAGAGCTCGATATTGTAGCCCTTCAAGAAACCAAACTAGTGGAAAGGAAAAAAACAAAATTTCCAGGCTACGATATCTATAGAACGGATCATAGAGCATTATCAGGAGGAACAGCTATATTAGTCAAAAAGGGACTCGAACACGAGCACATCCCAACACCAGACGGACTGGTGACAATGGAAGCCACAATTATTCGACATAAGGCCAACAACGAAACACTAAAAATAGTGTCAGCTTACGTCAGACCACATGATCCGATTTTTAACGAAGATTTGAGCCTAATACTGAACTCAGAAGAGCCAACTATAATTATTGGAGACCTAAATGCTAGATCTCCCAATTGGTTTGACAGCCCAACATCCCAACAATTAATAATATTACAGAACTAGAAGATAGTGTAATAAAACTAGAACAAGCAATAAACAATGCTATCGATGCCAGCTCCAAAACCGAAACAATCACAAGACAAAAAGGAAGATTCAGGGATATAAGTATAGAACTTCAAAACCTAATCGAAGAGAAAAACCGGAAAAGAAGAAGAGCCTACCGCACAAGAACGGTAGAAGACAAAAGGATTGCAAATGAGCTAGACAGGGAAGTGAAAAAACAACTTCAAAATCATAGAAATGAAAGCTGGGACTCCTATATCGATGAGCTAAATCCTAACAAATCCGCCTTCTGGAAGTTATCTAAAATCCTCCGAAAGGACAAGAAACCCATACCTCCCCTACACGGAGTAAACGGGATTGTCCATACGGAAATCGACAAAGCCGAAGTCATAAAGGACGAATTAGAAAGGGCGTGTAGAAACAACGAACACCCCGACGATGACATAGACTTTGAAGAAGAGGTAGAAAGAGCAGCGAGAAGACTTAGAAGGAAAAAGGGCAGAATAGGTATTACACATACATCTCCCGAAGAAATAAAGGAACTTATAAAAATGACAAATGCCAAAAAAGCCCCACGACCCGACAACATCACAAACAGGGCGCTGAAAAATCTACCAACAAAAGCTATTGTTTATATCACTAACATAATAAACAGCGTGCTAAAACTACGATATTTCCCAGATAGGTGGAAAGAGGCACACGTAATAATGATTGCAAAACCTGGTAAAAACGGCACATTTCCGCAAAATTACAGACCTATCAGCTTATTATCATCTATAAGCAAGATAGCGGAAAGAGTCATACTAAGAAGACTCAATGAAGAATCACAAATGCTAGGAACCATACCAGAGGCTCCATACCAGAATTTATCACCAAAGGATCTAATGAAAAAATGTACACAGCTACAGCTTTTCTGGACGTCAGCAAAGCCTTCGACAGAGTCTGGCACCATGGACTCATCTATAAAATGAATGAATTTGGTTACAGTGAGGCGATGACATGCCTTCTTGCGTCATATCTTGCCAACAGAAGGTTCAGAGTTCGAATAGGGGCAACCCTATCCGAAGTCGGGACCCTGGAGGCGGGTGTGCCTCAGGGAGCGGTGCTGTCTCCTTACCTGTACACCATCTATACGGCCGACACGCCAAAAGAGCCAGGCTCTCTGTTGAGTCTTTACGCTGACGACACAGCAATAGCTGTTAGCTGGAGAAACCCGGATCATGCAGCTAATCATCTGCAAAGAGCACTAAACAGATTCCAAAGATGGTGCATAAAATGGAAAATAGCCCTAAATCCAGACAAAACACAGGCTGTAATGTTTAGCCACAGAAGAAGTGTACCAAATCGCGAAATTACAATTGAAAACACCCCAGTAGACTGGACCAACCAGGCTAAATACCTAGGGGTACATCTAGACAAGAAGCTAACGTTCACTGAGCACATCAATCAGCAAATACGCAAAGCCAAAGCGTTGAAAAGTCAGCTCTTAACACTTATTGGAAGGAAAAGTAAACTACGATTTAAAACCAAAATCAGGGTTGAGAATAGTATTATCCTGCCAGTCCTAACATATGCATCCGCAGCGTGGGGACACACCTGTAAAACAAACAGGAAAAAGATACAGACCACTCAGAATCAAATAGTCAGAGATGCCCTTAAGATACCAAGGTACGTACCCTTGAGATACGTATATAGAGACTCAGGACAAACAAGAATCCTACGCACGCTAGACGAGAGAACATATGAACATTTTCAACGGACTAAGAAACCACCCAAGCAGAATGTTAAGAGAGCTGACTAACTACAATGAAAACATAAGGACGGTACACAGAAGACCAAAACAACAGATAGCTCGATATAGGGAGAACCCGAACGAATAAATAAAGAATGAGATGGTTGCAAGAAGAACAAACAAAGAAATGCAGTCAATCAGAAAACACACCAAAAAAACTCTGGCGAGAGGGTACGCTTTTCTTTTTAGGTTTTTAGGTAATTATGTGAACCGGGGTGTGTGAGAGCATTATACACTTGGGAATGCACACCCCAATACACGCACACAAATAGGATTAAGGAAAAAAGGAAAGAATTGTTGCCCAGGCATTTTGTAGTCCCGAAGCCACAAGGAAGTCCACAAAAAAAAAAATGTGTTTTTTGATTAAATAACGTAAATTCATATTGATATATTCATACTTTTCATTAAACCGTTTAACGTAAATTTACCTTATATAGCAAATATAGAAGGGGCCCGTCAGGCCTTCTATATACCGCTCCGCGGACTAGGCCCTTAAGGCAGATCGAATGAAAGATCTACTCGCGAAATCCGAGCACTGAGGTCATGTGCGGCATACACGGGCTTGGTGGTCGGACTCCTCTCGGGTGCTCAGCCGGCGAGGAGAACAAAATTTATTTTGCCAAATCGGCGGCTGAGTGACCGAGCACACACTCTTTTCCGGACATAGAGTCATCAGCTCAGGCTGATGGCTCTATGGTCGGAACACACGCTCTTTTTTCTTTTTTTTTTAGGGACTCAAGTCCGGACGTAAAGCCAGAGTAAAATCAATAGAGTCAGTAAAATAAATAGGGAGAAAAGCCTAGATGTGGCTACCCCTACAGTTAGGTGGCATAACCACATTCACTAAAAACCGAGGATGTCCTATTACCCAGGGCATCTTAAGTAAATTTCAGATCATAAGCCTCCTCACGTAAGTCACACGATGAGGAGGGGTGGTGGAAAAGCCTGGGGGTCAGATAGGTACCACTTCGACTAGCGAGGTGTGACCGGTTTGATCTTCGGACATGTGGATCCCATTCTTACATTGGTATACACATGTTCCTAGGGGCAGGGTTGATCACTGCGTGTGTGTGTGTAAACACAAACATTAATAAATAATTAAACAAATTTTAACAAAAAACAAAGTTTGTTTAATTTAAGTATTATTGTTTGTATTTTGAGAACGATTTAAGAAGTGGAAACTAAAACGTCAATAAACTTTAATTGTGACTTATGCCCATTAAAATCGTAATTACTTTAGTATTTAAACTTAAATAGGGATCTTACATTGTGTATATATTATTTATAAGTAAAAAATTACGTTTAATCTTTTGCTAAACATTGTGTGTGTGTGTGTGTGTGTGTTTGGTGAGTTGGCTTGGAAACTAGTCCTTTATTTGCTAAACATTGTTTTCACCAAATTTATCAGGACCAGTTGTTAGATACCTGTATCAAAGAGCGTCACGAAATAGGCTTTTTATTTGCTCATTTTGTTGGTCTATATCTTAAGCTACTACTATGTATTAAAGTTGACAGTGTATATGGGTCCTGGTAAACAATATTAAAATGTATTAAAATCACAAGTAAATTTTATTTGGACACATCTAATGTTGTCCTCAGTCCACTTTAATATTGTTGGATAAATTACAAAAACCCTTACAAAAAAAGATAACATTCATAAAAATAAATTTATACCAAAACGATAAAAGAAGGATAATAGTAACTCGACAATAATAAAAAAATTCACCAGAAGGACTTTTAAAAGGAAGGAAAAGAACAATTTTTACTAAACTAGATATAATTAAATGCGGGGATAGTTTATAAGCTGCTTTGGTCAAAGTATTATAAACTGACCCATATATTCTACAAAAAAAAGTAAATACTTAAAAAAAAACAACAGTGCATATTAATATCCACCTTTTTTTTGTTAGGTGGATTTTTTGTAAATGCGAATTTTGTCTTAATTATAACAAAATAGTTTCTTTTAATATTCGAAAAAACTAGCTTCAAAAATGCATAAGAATTCTTACATAAAAATGAGATTTTAAACAGCCGAATGATTCGTAAGCTCAAAATAATCTTTTATTATATTTTAATCACTTCCTAAAATATATTCAAAATAAATAAAACTGATTCTCGTATTCGTTAATAAATGTATATATGTACAAAAAACAAAAATAGGCTAGGAACTTATCAGAACAGAAAAAAATTAAAAATAAATTAAATAAACAAAATCACAAAACGTAAACACTGTTTAAAATTACATAAAATGATTTAATATAATCTTATCTGTATTACGGTCTAGTTCAAAATTAAGACATTTTAATTTTTGTCCATTCTCTGGATATTCCAAATAAATATATCATCCACATCCGAAATTATTAACAATGTGGTAACGTTCCACACATATAAAAAATTTGCAACTTACAATGAATTTCAGCAAAAAATTTAATTTTTCTAGTAAATCCCCATTACACAATCGCTATACAGTATCAAAGAATTATTCCATTAACCAAGAAGAGCCCCTTCAGCTTCTAAGTACCATGTATCTACCCTTCGTTCGGAGGATACGTAAAGTTATCGGTCCCGGCTACGTAAGTAGTGGTTAGCATTAAAACCTGAACCATGAAATCATGTTCGTCGTTATTATAAATAAAGTGATATAAGGTTAATATATCAGTTTAAAGTTATTATAAAATTCGAAGAAGCTACATATTGGATTACATCAGGAGAGAGAATTAGATTCTCTCTCTCCTGATGTCACCCAATATGATGTCACCCAATATGTAGCTTCTACTAATCTACTGGATTAAAATTAGGGGATCTTGAAGGCCACTTATGAGGACCGCCCTGACGATCCATGTATTACCTTCAGAAAATATCATTTAAAAAATCTCTGAGGATAAGAATGTAATTTGGCGATACACCATCGTATAAAAGAACATACCAGAATATTTTCCAAAAATTTCAAGTATAGTGCCCTAGTTAGTTGTGCAGGTAAAAGGTAGGCTTCAATTAATTTGTTATTGAACACGCCGCATCATATCATCGACTTAACCTGTAAACTGCGTAACTCATTTGTCCAAATATTTTTTGTACTAATTCTAGATTGTTCCTTTTTTTTGTAACTGTTAGTAAAATTATAGTATATTTTGTTTATTTTTTTATTTTTTTGGAGATACGCAGTTCTGTTAGTAATGAACTTGGACATACGAATTTTTCATGTAATTAAAAGTACATACCGAACATTAGAAAGTTCAAAAATGTAAATAATAATAATAGTTTTATTAGTAAATGTTAAATTCAAAACCAATAAGCTGGTTTTCTGGTTCCACTTGACACCATCGTATGGAAGAGACATACAAACAATGTCTAACAAATGAGGTTTATTTGAGAAATAAATAAAAAAAGGATCAAAATGAAGATTATAAACTAAAATAAACAAAACATTATTCGAAGTGTTTATTTCTGCGGTAACTTATCATAAAGTGAGTGATAGTCAGGCAGCAAACTTTTTTTTTAATTTGAAGATGATTGTATTTTTCCAGAAAAATTTTTATTCTTTCGCTGTAGAAGGATGGTAAATTATCAAAGGTATCACTTCAAACTTGGTATTTCTTCTGATATCCAACATTTTCTAATCTTGATCTGAATGTTTCATCTCGTAAAAAATTCCATCTCTTGTGTATTTTAGTTGTTTCAGGTCCATTATATGGGGGTCACAAACTGTTTTTCCAGGTCTGATTGAACTGTGGTATTTTAAAGAGTCCAATTTTTTTTTTAAATGTATGGTTCAAATATTTCACGGAATAAGGGGCTTTACAGCCAGTTTCAAAAACAGAAATGTAATCTGCTTGTACATTAATGTTCCTCTTCTTTAATATTCTCTCAATTGTTAATTGAACAGAATCAACTTCCATTTGAGTATGTCCATTTAAAAGAAATTTTTGAATAATTTCTATATTTTCTTCATAGGCAAGATTTAACAAGCTGTTTGCCAGAATGCAGTTTCTATTTTGGTAGTTGCAACTGGTTCGGATTTTGATTCCCATACTAGTTTTAAGTATAATTTAGATGAACTGGCACGGCAGTAATAAGATTCTTAATTTAAAAAGGTTATCAAACAATTGCCCAAGAAATTTCTTTTGATTTTGATACGGATCCTTTTTACTACTACTCGCATTTATATTAATATTATGTGGGATATTATCTTGGTGTGCCCAACCTTTAATAACCCATTTTTCTACGGCCAGCGTATTGAGAAACATTTTCTTACAAACACGTACTCTTCCGTTCTCCGTTTTAAAGTAAAATTCGGTGGAAAATTGTCTTCTAGATGTCTCTTCAATGCCTCTCCTTATTTTTATGGAAATAACGTCTAATGAGCGCTTTACAGATATTCTTTTCTCTTTCCAAATAAGTTCCCAAAATCTTTTAAATATTGATTCACGCTGCAGCTCCGTTAACAGTCCGCAATTTATCTTACTGTTTCCTTTACTCAGTTTCCAATTACATCTATTTTTTATTGTTTTTGGTTGTTTTTTAATATCATAGTTCAATTTATTATCAATCCGTTTTCTGCCAAAATAACTTTTTCCGGTTTCTCTTGTTCTTCGATTAATACGGTCCCTCCAATTCTGTTCATTTACTTGACATCTTTTAACTCTTTTTCTCTTATTAATTACATTTTTGCCCTCATCTTTAGTTTCCAATTCTGGAAATTCATTTTCGTTTTCTATAATTTCTTGCTCACGTCTGCTTTCCTTAATATTTACCGGAATATCCGTAACTCTCTTCAAATCTTGTATTATCTCGTCATTACCTGGTAACTCTTCGTTTAACGGAATGAATACTATTGGAATATTTTCCAAATTACACAAAGTAGGTGAATTATCTTGTAAATCTGCGTTTAGTGCCAACTGTAAACATTGCATTCCCCTTGAATTAGAATGCATTGTTTAAACCTAAAATAAGGCTTTACAGTTTTGTGTTTCCTAATAATATATGAAATATACGAAAAAAATAAGTCCAAATATTTTAATAATTCGATTTTTTCTGAGATAATTATAAATTCAATAACTTCTGTTATAAGTAGCCAAAGAAATTTGGCGACTTTGGCGAAACTAAACAACCAATACGTAAAAGAATAAATCTAGAAGAATACATTTTTTTATTTAAACATCTTTTTAGATCACTAGAAACTTTTTCTTAACTCTGATTGTCCAATTTCTTTCGATATAAAGGAAATATTGTATTTTGTCAAAATTGAAATAATAATAACAAGATATTCGATTTTCGAAGACTTCTCAAGTCCAGATATTTATAGCAATATGAAATATACGAATACTACGTATCTCCCATTTTAAAATATTGCACTTCCTCTTTTTATAAACAATAAGTAGGGACTTTTTGAAACAGATGGCAGTAATAACTAATTTTCAGAGAATTATTGAGTTACGCAGTTTACAGGTTAGGACGACGATATGTAAACGGAGACCTCATGCTCAGAATTCTTTAATTTCTGTACTTGTTGTATGTGATAAGGGTACAGTCTATTTTTTTTTTATTTTACGCCAAACCGTGGCATGAGTGATACTTATAGAATTACTAATCGTTCTAGTGCTAATTTCAGGAATGTTTTGCAATATGTTTAAAATAATATGTACTTTTATTTTAGTGTGCCTCCTTTTATGGCATTTGTTCAATGCTACCGTTGGTAACCGTCCATGCGTTTACATATAGTTAAAAACTAACTCAAACGTTTTTTAATTTGGTAGGTAATCTTTAACCAGGAAATCGTCTTGCATACTATCTTTTTGCATCCAGTACACTTCCTTCACAAAATCGATAAATAAAGATAATATCCACATATGCATCACTAGAAAACAGATAAGGCATTTTTATAAATGAATACTAACAACAATAAAAAGAAATTTTGGATAATCTAAATTATCTGACATAAAAAATATTCTTCTGTCAAAGTCATAGGTGTCTAGATTAAAGCTTGGATACGAATTTTATAGTACGTAGATTCTTACAATATACCAATTTGAGCGGTTTAATCACAAGAAGCATGCGGAAAATCCATTGAAATAATCCAAATTATTCCTTGAATCACTTCAACTACTTCGTTTTTTAAATATCAATTTCACTTCTTTTTAATTTGTGTTACTGAAGTATTAAAAGATGTTTTAAAAACTATTTAAAGTTTATGAACCGGAATTTATAAAATACACACGATTGGTCTACAGCTACAAAATGGAAAACCAATATAGTTATCAATTATTTAGTATTTTCAGAATGAGTATTGATTCAATAATTTTAATAACTTATTAAAAGTGTTCAATATCTGCTTTTTAATCTCTTATTTTTTTATAAAATTCTTAAAATTTTAAAATTTCCAATATAATTTCGAAATTTACGTAATTAAATTATCTGCGTAATAAATTAAAATTTGTTTACTTTATTTGTATTTGTTTGCACCTTTAAACAACTTGATTTGTTATGCTCTTTTCAAATAATATGCAAACGGATTTTAAAATTTTTATAATTTACAAGTAATATACAAGATTTATAAGTACAGGTCAAAATTAGTTTATATTTTTGTTAACTCGAGCCTGGACTTTTTGTGTGATTAGTAAGTGGTTAGTTTGAGTTCTGTATGCGTACCAAATATAAAAACATATACCTGATGGTTCTAAAGTATATGATGTAATCGATAACACATTCTGTAATTCGGTATTAAAAACTGTTACAGTCAATAAATATGGTGTATCTAGAATCGTCTCGGTGAACTCTGTACTCTTTAGGACTGTGTGCCATAATATACTACTTACATTCGATAGGTTTTATTAAGCTGTATTAGGATATCTGAATTAACATCATTATTCATGTTCACTCACATGGAGTCCCTAACCTAATTGTGTTGTCCATGTCTGGTTGTCATGTCACAGCTGTCACTTGTGGTTCCGTTTACCAAGTGCAACGTTGCCAAGTATATGCGTACATGAGAACCATACATAACACGTCCCCTTTAATAAAAACAAAATAAACTAAAAAAAATTCACATATTATATCATAAGTACATAAATAACAATAATTCACAAATATATCAATGGGTAAATCTATCAGGAGGGCGAATGACTCTACAACTTGTGGAGGTTTTCAAACCAGGTGAAGTACTGTATGATGTAGAAGGTACATCAATGCCATTGATGGGTGATATTCTATTAGATGTTGAAGGTACATTAATATCTTTGATAGTCTTATTTATTTTACAGTCTCTTGTATCATCGGGTACATCTGGACAAAGAACTGTTCTCGTATTTCCCATACTTGTCCTTCCAGTAGTCACAATATTATTTTCATGACTGCTTGCTCATAATTTTCATAAGCATGTTGCTGTGGTTCTGACCGTACAGGTCTAATATAATGTCTATTACGTCTATAATCAGTATCATTTACTTTAACCGCATAATCCATTGATCCTTTCTTTGCCACAACTACTCCAGGAATCCATTTCCTTTTTTTTCTTGAAGTAAAATTTGTTGTCCAGATTTAAATTCTGGTAACCTATTTGTTCCTTTGTTATATTAGTGTTTTTGTTTTCTTTGATTTTTTCTCAATTGTGTAAAATATCTTTTATTAGAATCTCTGGGCTTTAGAAATTCGATACTGACTGGTAAGTTGGTTCTGAAATTTCTTTCAGTTAGCAACACACAAGGAGCAGGTAAATTTTGTTTTGGAGTTGTATTATAATTTAATACAGCTAGAAATGGATATTTCTTAGTTTGTACAGATTTTAAAAACAAATTTTTTATTGTTTGTATTGTTTTTTCCACCATGCCATTGCTACGAGGATATTGTGGACTTGATGTTATTACTTCAATATTATACATACGGACAAAATTTAAAAATTCATGAGAACTGAATGGAGGACCATTATCAGAAAATATTTCTCAAGGCAGTCTATTAATAGCAAACATATTTTTTAACTGTGTTACAACACTGCTAGCTGTTTTGTTCATTAGTTTGTTAACAATTGCAAACTTCGAAAAATAATCAACCATAACTAAAAAGTCTTGTGAGGCTACTGTCATAATATCAATACCAATTTTTTGCCAAGGTATTTCAGGTACATCATGTGATTTAAATGGCTTCCTACTGTTGCTCTTAAAGCTCATTTGACAAGTCAGGTAGTTTAGAACAATGTTTTCTATATCATTTATCAATCCCAAATAATAAATTGCTTCTTGAGCCTTCTTCTTACATAATACTACACCCTGATGAGACTGATGTATAACATCAAGAAATTCACCCTTTAATTATTCAGGAATAATTAACCTTTTTTTATAAAACAAAACATTCTTTAATAAAATTTATATAAGAATGTTTTGTTTTATAAAAAAAGGTTAATTATTCCTGAATAATTGAAGGGTGAATTTCTTGATGTTATATATATATATATATATATATATATATATATATATATATATATATATATATATATATATATTGTTATGATGTGTTTTTTGTTTGAATGATGAGCAATGAGTATTTTTAATAATATAGGGTGTTTATCGCGGTTCTCAAAGAATTAGTTTGTAAGTACTTTTTTAAATTATCTTTATTATAACTATTATGAAACACACATATATATCTAACCTAGCCAATGTAAATGTAAAATAAACTATCTTTAAATTGATGTTCTTATAAAACTAATTAAATTCTATAGACAATCTAAAATTTAAACAACTATCTTCAAAATTGAAATTGTTATAACACTAACTAAATTATATTAACAAAATTTTGTACCTTTCTTTCACTGAATGCCTAAATGAACTGTTTTCCACTATATATATTCTAATCACCACTGAATGTCTTCGTACTTCGGTTATCCTTGTTTTTGTGAAATTTCTTTTTCCAATTATCAGCTTCTACCAATTTAAGATATAGTTTTCTTCACCAGCATTTATATACCACCAAGCCAACCAGCAAACACCATTTATATTTATTCTTATTTTCAATATACCAATATCCAATTATTATAAGTTGATTTATACTAATCTCCAATCATAATATAATTTTAATTCCTTCCAATGTACATCCAATATTCTTCTAATATACTTTTATAATCTTCAATAATTATTTGTGTATAATTATAAATGTGCATTAAATATATGCATAATTTTTAATCTTCATTTAACTCACTATATTAAACAATTGGACTATCTCCAACTAACTTTCATATTTCTTATTAAACTGCTTGACTGACTTACTAAAACTGTGAACAATTGAATCTACTAACTTTCATAATAAACTGCTTGACTTCTGACTAAAAACTGCCATCTTGAATCCAAATCACGGGTATTTATATCTTTTTTGGATATTCCAGAACCATCTGGTAAGAGATCATGTTCCAATTTGTTCTATCACTTCTATATAGATGTTCTCGAAAAAAATATCTGTTCGATCCACCGCCATAATCATTATTTCGAGAATGTTCGACCGTAAACAATGGTCAAATTCTGCACTCTGGAGAATTCGTTAATGTTCCATTGATAATTTTGTTGACATTTAGGCTTTTCAGATCAGAATAAACATTCAAATTAGTAACTAACACTCTAATTTAATAAAATACACAATTCAAACAATATATTATTATAACCCCACTTTATATTCGTATTATGATTAATTTCTATCTGTCAATTCGAGAGTATTTTTGGTTGCCTAGGCACATGGCTCATTTACATATATCTACCACATTATAATTACTAAAATACAACTTTTTACAATTATTATATGCTAATTTCTTAAAATGCCCTCACATAAATATATTTTTATAAAATTCTCTAGTATATAACTTATTTAAAATAATCAAATACTTTTTTATATCTAATATTATGTAGTATATAACTTATAAATTATTTTCTATAAACCCCAATTGTCACAATACCCCAAAATTAATATTTAAAATAAATAATTTACTTATTATTTTTTTAAACATTAATTTTCTCATACCTTATTAAATTTAATAAATCAAATTTTTTTTTTTATTTAAAATGTGTTAAATACATCCCTGTTCGCTGTCTATATCAAAGCAGAGAACAACGGATCACAGTTCGGCTATTCTATGGTCAAACTGTCATGTCAAATGGAACAATGGATGCTATATCAGAGAATAAAATATAACCTTAATTAAAAATATAATCTATATTGTGTTCTGTTTATTTATAGACAAAATCTAGGAATTATTTCCATTCAAAATAACTTTCATCAATATAAATTGGTAAGTTTTACACTTTTTATAAAGACATTTACACAATCAATTCTGTATCTAACCCCAAATTATGATTTTTAGGGTACCAAACAATTTCCATATGTACAAAATTCAACAAGTATGATGTCAAATTTATTCACAACAAAGAAATCTACCATCTATCTATGAAATGGATCTATCAGTAAGTTTTTTTTTTAAATTCTTTTCTTTGTTTAGTTGACATATTGGGCATTGGGTAGTAATTTCTTTTGCTATACTTATGTCATTCTTTGCAAAATACTTGTCCCTAAATAGCATCCATAGCTTTCTTGAACCAATATGCATATAATTGTTATGTAAATTTTTCAATATTTTCTTTGCTAAAGTTCTAGTTATTACATATACTTCTATGCCATTTATTATTTTATAATATACTCCATCTTTCCTAAGGACTTTTTGTTTTTCACTCAAATTGATCTGATCTCTTATAATTTCTTCTTTAGAATATAATCCAGTACTTTCTACTAATTGATTTAATCCAATTTTTATTGTTCGCTGCCCTTTTTGTGATGTATTTTCTAACCTTGATAAAGCATCTGCCACTATATTGGATTTTCCAGAAATATATTTGATTTCAAATGAGTATTCACTCAATATTAGACTCCACCGATGTATTCTACTGTTTCCATATTTGTTATTTAATATAGATGTTAAATCTTGGTGATTTGTTTCTATTGTAAATTCATTACCCAACAAATAAAATCTTAATTTTGTGAAACAGTGTATTATACTTGCTAGTTCTAATTCTGAAACTGAGTAACCCTTTTCATGTGGCTTTGTAATTCTTGAAATGAATTGTATTGGGTATTCGACCCCATCATGTATTCGTAATAATACCCCTGATAATCTCTCTATTGATGCATCTGTTCTTAATATGAATGGCTGTGTGTAGTCAGGATAGTATATTTTCAAATTTGACAGAAAAATGTTTTTAATCTCTTGGAATGCTAGTTCTCTTCTCTGATCCCATCTCCATTTTACACCTTTTCTCAGTAGTTCAAGTAATTGAATTTCTTTTATACTTAGATCTGGTATCATCCTTTTATAATAATTAATTATTCCAATAAATCCTCTTAAAGTTCTTAAATTGTGTGGTGTTTTATATTCCTGAATGACTTGTGTCCGTTCTGGATCCATTTCGATTCCCTTAGTGTTAAGTTTATAACCTAGATATATGACTTCTTTTTGAAAAAATGTACATTTTTCTTGATTTATTTTTAGTCCAACTTTGTCTAATCTATTTATTATAATTTTTAGGTGTTTCTCATGATCTTCAGCCGTTTTAGAAAAAATTAATATATCATCAATGTAGTGAATTACAAAATGTTCATATTGATCCAAAATATCATGAAGACATCTACATAGAGCACTGCAAGATGATTGAAGTCCAAATGGTACTACTTTGAATTGATATACTACTCCATCTATCTGAAATCCTGTATACTGTCTACTTTTTCTTTCTAGAGGTATTAACCAAAAGCTATGCTGTAAATCAATTTTAGTGAAAAATGACATTCCTGTAATTCTTCCTAGTATTCCATCTATACTCATTGGTGCTTCAAATTGCTTTTCAGTGATCTTGTTAATATTCCTTGCATCCAAACATAACCTGATTTCACCTGATCTTTTACGCACTACTACTATAGGGTTGATAAAACGTGTATCTGCCTTCTCAATGATTCCATCTTCTAACATATTATTAATTGTTTTGTTTACTTCTTCTCTGTATTTATATGGTATTGGGTATGATTTTGTTTTAAAATCTTTTTCTTCTTTAACTTTTATACTATGGATATAATTTTGTGCAATTCTATTTTCTTTATTGACAAGTCCCTTGTGTTGCTGCAATATGGAAATGATTATTGATTTATATTCTTCAGGGCAATTTAAAACTTTTATCATATCTTCTTCTTTACAAATAAAATTATTCTTCATTATGTACTCATTATTCCTTGCTTCCAATTTTACGCACTCCGCCTCGTAGGCATCCATCTGCTTAAAATTTCCATTCCTTAAATATTCACTACAATAATTATTCTTTACATTCTTTTGGGACATTTCCCTATCATCAAAATACATTTCTTCTTCATAAACATCATTATTTTCTTTTAATAATATCCTATCAACTCTTATTCCTTCTTCTACCTCATCTTTCTGCATAAATTTAATTATTTGCCCTTTCAAAGTTACCATTTTTTCTTCAAAATCTATCTTTACTTTCTTCTTTTCCAATTCATCATTTCCCATTAATATATCAACACATAAATCCTTGACAATAAATCCTTGCATATTAATTTCTTTATTAAAAATATTAATTTTAAAATTGGCTAGTTTATCAATTTCACCCAACTTCTTATTATTTGCACCAATAATTTTAATTTTTGGAATCTTTATTATATCTGATAGTTTTAATGTATTAAAAATAAAATTCTCCGAGACTAAAGTACTTTCTGAACCAGTATCTATCATAATTTTAATCAGTTTATTTTTGGCCAAAGCATTTATATAAATTAAATTAATAGATTCAATAATTTTCTCTTCATCTAAAGAAATAAATTCAGAAGGTTTTTCATAATAGCAATGGCCTAACTTGTAATTCAGAAAGTTTACTGCACAAAATTTTGATTATTAGAATTGTCAGATTGTATCTGACCACTTGGATCTGATGTACTATGTCTTTCCCTACTATGACTTCTACTCACATTTTCTTGCCTTGTACGATTTCGTTCCCTGTCTTCGCAGCTCCTATTCCTTCGAACACAATTTACCTGTCTGTTATAGTTAGGTCGCTCTGTATTTCTTCTATTGTTAAAATCTTGTCTATTATTATTAGTACTGTTATTAAAATGTTGTCTATTATAATTACTGTTATTATTATTAAAATTTTGTAAATTATTACCATATCTATTATATGATTGTCTATATTGTTGATTATCATTTTTATTATATTGAAAGTTATTATTGTTTTTTCTGTTGTTATTATTACTTGTCATATTGCCTCTTTGTATTCTTTGAATAAAATTAATAAAACTATCTATTGTTTGAATATTTTGTACAGTTACGGTTTGCACAACATCAACATCAAAATGTCTAGATACATTTAAGACTGTTTCATCCTCTCTAAGTGGTGGTTCTAAATATTTTGCAACTGTTATCAATTTCAATGCATAATCTACCATATTTGATTTTAAATTTTGATTATACTTTCCAAAATATAGAATTTCTCTAAACTTGGCTTGCTCTAGTTCACCCCAATAATAATTTAAAAATTTATTTTCAAATGTTTGAAAATTATCTAAATCATTCTCAATACTAGCAAACCAAGTTGCTGCATTGTCATTTAATGTCATTCTAATATAATCTTTAATATCATTATTATTATTCACAAATCTTAATTTATGTTTTAAACTATTTATGTATACTCTAGGATGCAAATTTTTTATATTACCAGAGAATTTAATCCCAGTCTCATTTGTTAAATTTAAGTAAGGTCTCCCTATGTCTCTCATTTGTGAAATATCATCTATTCTCTGTTCCACATTTCTTATTTGATTACTATTTATTTGGATATTTTGTTGTATATCGTCTAATTTTTCTTCTGTGTTTCTCCTGTCTTCGTTAATTTTTACTTCTAAGTTACATTTCTGTAACTCTATTTTCTGTTCTATATCTATTTTATTATCTTGAATAATCCTCTTTACTTCTGTCCTCTCATTGTCTATCCTTTTCTTGTAGTCATTCCGTATACTTTTTATTTCATTTGCTACTTTTTTCTCTGCAGCTTCAAGTTTTTTATCCATTTGTTTTACAATTTTATTATTATTATCTTCTATTTTCTTTTCTAATTTTCTATAATTCTCTTCCAATTTCTGTTCCATTTTTTTCATGTCTTCTTTGACTTCTTTTGAATTCTCTTCCAATTTTTTTATGTCTTCTTTGATTTCTTTTGAATTCTCTTCCATTTTTTTCGTATTCTCTTCCATTTTCTGTTCCATTTTTTTCATGTCTTCTTTGATTTGTTTTGAATTCTCTTCCATTGTCTTGTTCATCTGCATCAATAATGACATCAAAGCTGCCATATTGACATTTTCCTCTCTTTCTGGATTCATTTCTGCAGTATCTTGTGGAACTTGAACTAAACTCTCCTCTTGTATAGGTTGTGTTTCTACTTCCACATCTTCTTCATTCTTTTTGCTTCTTGTACCTTTCTTTCCTTGAGACATTTTGAGACTTTACTTGTTCAAATATAATTAAAAATAAAATCTATAATTTTTGCTTTCTAATGAAAATTAATTTAATTATGTGAGAGCACTTATCTTTCCAAACTAATTCTTTTAAATAGAGAGCCACCGCGTTGGGTGCCAAATTGTTATGATGTGTTTTTTGTTTGAATGATGAGCAATGAGTATTTTTAATAATATAGGGTTTTTATCGCGGTTCTCAAAGAATTAGTTTGTAAGTACTTTTTTAAATTATCTTTATTATAACTATTATGAAACACACATATATATATCTAACCTAGCCAATGTAAATGTAAAATAAACTATCTTTAAATTGATGTTCTTATAAAACTAATTAAATTCTATAGACAATCTAAAATTTAAACAACTATCTTCAAAATTGAAATTGTTATAACACTAACTAAATTATATTAACAAAATTTTGTACCTTTCTTTCACTGAATGCCTAAATGAACTGTTTTCCACTATATATATTCTAATCACCACTGAATGTCTTCGTACTTCGGTTATCCTTGTTTTTGTGAAATTTCTTTTTCCAATTATCAGCTTCTACCAATTTAAGATATAGTTTTCTTCACCAGCATTTATATACCACCAAGCCAACCAGCAAACACCATTTATATTTATTCTTATTTTCAATATACCAATATCCAATTATTATAAGTTGATTTATACTAATCTCCAATCATAATATAATTTTAATTCCTTCCAATGTACATCCAATATTCTTCTAATATACTTTTATAATCTTCAATAATTATTTGTGTATAATTATAAATGTGCATTAAATATATGCATAATTTTTAATCTTCATTTAACTCACTATATTAAACAATTGGACTATCTCCAACTAACTTTCATATTTCTTATTAAACTGCTTGACTGACTTACTAAAACTGTGAACAATTAAATCTACTAACTTTCATAATAAACTGCTTGACTTCTGACTAAAAACTGCCATCTTGAATCCAAATCACGGGTATTTATATCTTTTTTGGATATTCCAGAACCATCTGGTAAGAGATCATGTTCCAATTTGTTCTATCACTTCTATATAGATGTTCTCGAAAAAAATATCTGTTCGATCCACCGCCATAATCATTATTTCGAGAATGTTCGACCGTAAACAATGGTCAAATTCTGCACTCTGGAGAATTCGTTAATGTTCCATTGATAATTTTGTTGACATTTAGGCTTTTCAGATCAGAATAAACATTCAAATTAGTAACTAACACTCTAATTTAATAAAATACACAATTCAAACAATATATTATTATAACCCCACTTTATATTCGTATTATGATTAATTTCTATCTGTCAATTCGAGAGTATTTTTGGTTGCCTAGGCACATGGCTCATTTACATATATCTACCACATTATAATTACTAAAATACAACTTTTTACAATTATTATATGCTAATTTCTTAAAATGCCCTCACATAAATATATTTTTATAAAATTCTCTAGTATATAACTTATTTAAAATAATCAAATACTTTTTTATATCTAATATTATGTAGTATATAACTTATAAATTATTTTCTATAAACCCCAATTGTCACAATATATATATATATATATATATATATATATATATATATATATATATATATATATATATATATATATATATATATATATATATATATATATATATATATCATGTCTATCAGACCAGAATTTTTTCACCTCAGAAGGTACAGAGCTTTTATACTCAGGCCACCCATTTAAAACATAATATTTAACTTTTTGAAAAGATGGGTCAGTATCCATTTTTTTGATGTTGCTACAATACAATACACTTTCAAATTATTTTCATCATCTATAAAATTAGTATTTATGGTTTTATTCAAAGGATCTCTACTTAAATTGTCAGGAACTTTGAGATTCTTACCAGGAACATAATATTTGAGTGAAAATTTATACCTCATTAACTGCATTGCCAGTCTTTGGATCCTAGGTGACATTTCATCTAAAGGTTTTTTTAACAAACCTAAAAGAGGTCTGTGATCTGTCTCTATTTTAAAATCGATGCCATAAAGATAGAATGAAAATCTTTTACATCCATACACTATACCAAGAAGCTCCTTTTCAATGTGGTTATATCTCCTTTGGTTTGGAGTTAATGACAATGATGCAAATTCAATTCGAAACCCATCTTGCGAGAACATGGCCCCCAAACCATATGGGCTGGCATCAACAGAGAGTATGGTCTTTTTGTCAGGGTTAAAATAACGCAAAGTAGTGGCTGATGCCACAAGATTCTTTAATTTATCAAAACATGCCTGTTCAATATATCCCCAATGCCACTTATTTTTACTAGAAAGTAAACATCTTAGAGGACTAGTGTGCTCTGATAGGTTTGGTATAAATTTTGCAAGATATACTATGGTTCCCAAAAAACGTTGTAATTCTTTTTGATTACTTGGTGGTGTCATTTTTGTAATAGCTTCTATTTTATCATGATCAGGTGAAATGCCAATATTACAAATCTGATGACCTAAAAATTTTACTTTTGTTTGACAAAATTTAGATTTCCCTAAATTCAACGCTAAGCCACTCTGTTAAATTTTTTCTAAAACACATTTCAAATTTTTATCATGTTCACTTTTAGAACATCCAAAAACCAAAATATCATCAAAATACGTTATTGTTCCTGATATACTATCTAAAAGTTTAGACATATATTTTTGAAAAATTTCAGGTGTACAGGTAAGGCCATATGGTAATCTCAGATATATATAACAACCAAAATGTGTAGTAAAAGTACATAAAAGTGAACTTTCATAATTCAAAGGCAACTGAAAAAAAGCAGATGATGCATCTAATAATGTGAAATAATTAGCCCCTGAAAGCTTAGCAAATAAAGTATCCTGAGTAGAAATTGAAAACCTTTCTCTTTTAACATATTTATTTAAAAATTTTGAATAAAATCCTTTGTATAAAAAGGTATATAAAAAAAAAAAAAAAAAAAATATTTATTTAAATACACAGGATCCATACATATCCTAATATCAGATCCCTTATTTGTTGGAACAACTATAATAGCATTTTGCCATTCTGTGGGTTCACTAACTGGTACGATAAGGTTTTTACGTACCATATCATCAAGTTTATCTTTAACTTGGCTCCTTATAGTCAGTGGAATTTTCCATGTCCCACTTATGAATGGCACTGCATCACTAGATAAAGTTATATTAAAATACCTGTTGACCTTTTCTACACCTGAAAAAATGCTCTTATAACTATTTATAATATGATTTGTTTCATTGTCTCTCATACTAACACTAAGCTGATCACAAACAATTTTAAAGTCTCTTGCTGCCTTTAGGCCTAATAGAGATTTTTGTTTATCATTATCTAAAATGTAGAACAGACAATCTTTACATATGTTTTTAAAAGAGCAAGGTATATTAAGTTTACCAACAACATTAATAACATGTCCAGTATAGCTAGAGTATAGTATATTTTCAAGCATATTATAATCAATATTTAAATTTTTAAAATCCCTACTGTTCAATATCTTGACTTCACTTCCAGTATCAACTTTTGAAATACTCTCTTTACCATTAATAATAATTTTTTGGAACCATTCTGAAGAGTTCGGATTAATTTCATTAACGTTCCACACTAGCACCTGTTCATCAGTTAAATCAGTGTCAGAATTACTACGTCTACTATTGTTATCATTGATTTTATGGACTTTGTTGTTATTATCAGGACAAAATTTACGGTAGTGTCATTTTTTGTTACACAAAGAACAATATTTGAAAAATGCAGGACACTTACCCCTAATATGCTGAAGTCCACATTTATAACACTGAATATAATGGTTACCTGTATTTTTGTCAGTAACTTTGTGGCTTGTAGACTGCTCCTTCTCATACTTTTAATCATACTTTGACTGTCCTGTAGATCCAGGTCTGCTTTCTTCATTTCTTTTCTTCACAACACTAACACTTTCACTTTCTTTGGATATTATTCACTTTCTCTCAATAATGCTATTACATATTTGAGTGTATTTGAGAGCTATTACATATCACAAAATTACAGCATACTCACCGATATCTACTGGAGCAGAGGAAGAAATAGACAGCTTTTACAATGACTTATACAAAACACTAAAAAAATCAGAAAAGAGGAAGTTAATATTATTTTAGGCGACTTTACTGCGAAGTTAGAACAAGAAAGAAATAAAGAAGTAATAGGCAAATATGGAATAGGAACACGTAATAAGAGATGACAGAGGATAGTTCAGTTTTGCAAGGACAACGACCTAATTATCAAGAAAAAATGGTACAAACTAGCAGTCTAAATATTACCCAGTGGCACGTAGCAAGTGATCACAACCTTGTTTTAGCAGATAGAAAACTCAAACTATATAAAATAAAAATAGCCTCCAAAATACCAAGAAAATAATTATTCTAAAAAAACTAAAAGGAGTTGATATTAATTTGCCAACAGATAAAAGAACAAATACACAAGGAAGTCCATAAAGTAGAACAACAAAGACAAGCTAACGTTACAGAAAAATGGATAGAGAGAAGATTTTCAGGAACATCATACAACACGAATAAATAACACAAGAATTACGTTCATGGACATCTGAATAAAGGAAATAAAAAAATAAAAATAACCAAAAGTATAAAAACTTTGTAATAGTAATAAAACAATTAAACAAAAAATTAGAGAAGCGGGGAAATTATGGCTAATAGAAAAATGTGCAGAAATAGAAAGATTAGTTAAACAACATTACAGCTTTAACATATAGGTACAAAAAAATTGAAGAAACAGCTGGCATATACAAAAAAGAGGTAATGGAAATATAATGGACAACAACAGCAAAGTAATCTTTGAAAGTGCGGAGAAAATAAATGAATGAAGACGACGAAAGAATGGAGACAATAAAACCAAGAGATAGAAATGGACCTTAAATTACAAAAGGGGAAATTGAAACAACACTAAAATCGATAGAAAAAAATAAAGATTTGTACCGGATGAAATGACTACAGAAATCTTAAAACTACCAACAGAGAACCTCATTAATATACTACTAGAATTATTCAATAAAATTTATTATACCGGAAAAATTACGAAATAATGACCAATATCTAAGTTCATCCCTATACCCAAAACACGCAACTCAATGAAATGTGAAGAATATATAACGATCAGCTTGATGAATCACATCTTGCTAGTGATACAAACGTTTCTACAAAAAAATGCTAGATGATAGAATAAGGGGAATTTAGATTGGGATTTAAAAAGCCTTTTGCACTAGAGAGGCATTATTTACTATACAAACACTTATAGTATAATGTCGAGATGTCAGCTGGGACGTATTGATATGTCTAGTTGACTTTAAGAAAGTCTTGTACACAATACAACACAGAAGGCTGGTAAACATATTACGTAACACAGAAATAGATGATCAGGATAGAATCAGGTGAGAATCATTATAAATTTATATACCGATACCAAAATGCCATAATATAAATCCACCCACAAAAATCTAAAGAGATACCTAGAAGTAGAGGAGCACGACAAGGATGTGTACTTGTTTACTTACTTACTTACTCAGATATTATGTAGATGATATTATATGACAATACTTCTTGTGGTCAGTATAAAGGGGCGGCAAATTTTGGTTGATCGTACTACGCAGTACTACGAAAGATATGGAATGTCTCTGAGTAAAAAAAAAAACAAAAAGCATGATTGTCAAAGGTGTAGAGAAAGTACCCAGATACGATACAGCTTTCAATAAATGGAAGCTGTATTATGCAATGGCAAACTGACAACAGAAATGAGAACTAGTGTATTGAGATGCTACGTATTCTCTGGCCTCTTATATGGCGTTGGAGCTTGGACAATATTATGAACGCAACACGTAACAAATACGTAAACATTAAGAACGATTAAAAAGAAAAGGAATACTCACCACTATAAAGGAAAAAAAATGAGCTATTTTGGTCAGATACTAAGATATGAGAAATATGAGTTGATACCATTGGTTATACAAGAAAAAGTGGAAGGAAGAGAGGACCGGTAAGACGACGCACGTCCTGGTTGAAAAATTTAAAGTGGTGTAAAAGGAAAACAATAATAGAACTCTTCAGAACTGTATGTAATGTAAGTAATCTCTCGTGTGAAATGCAATGACCAACAGGCTTCAACTAAAGTTATTGTAGAAGCTAACACCTTCTACAATAACTTGTTGTAGGATGGACGTGAGAGCAATGATCACCATGATGATGTGTATTTGTACTTCATGAACGACAATGATGAGTAAAGGTAAATATTTTTCTGCACTATAACTTATGCACTTTTATCTGATTTAATAATACTAGATCAGATTATAAACATTAGCAGATACACTAAAACTCATACTACAACAGGATTTTGTTTCAGAATACTGCTAAAATAACCAGAGGGTGCTGGTGGAGTCCAAGAGAAACTTTAAATCCAGCATCTTCGTCTTCATGTATCCTGTCCTTTTAGAACATTGGTTAGCATCACAGCTATCTTAATTTAATTCATTACCCCTCTAAATAGTATGCTTGTACCAATACCATACCAATCTCGCAAATTTTTTTAAACATGAAGGATTTCTCCTAGACTGCATTTGTCTGCTATTTTCCCTTGTTAATATTTTGCAGCATTTTATATTTGTATAGTATATATGTCAAAAGTACTCCAGCAGTAATCCAGTTAACTGATGAGACCTCAGAAATACTGATGAAAAATTAATGGAAAGAGGGAGTTGAAAGTTCATTGTATCTAAGTTCGACGTAGTTAATCCCGTTGATTGCTGATATTAACAGGATGCTGGATGCCATTTCGATATACTAGTCTAAATTATTAAGGAATGCGGTTTTTCTCTATCAGGTCCTTGTTGAACAAGTTAATATTTTCTGTTTTACATAACATACTCAAAATATTCAAGTTTTATCGTTTTTATCATATTTAGATCTCTAACCTCTTTGAACTAGATCAAGCACCGTTTGTTTGTCATGTGACACATACAAGATATTTTAAATATACGATTCTAATATCATATCTTTAAAGCGTCTATATGTGTGGATGTTAATTCCGTAGAGTTTATATCTCCGCCCCATACAACAGTATTGAAAACACGTATCAGCGATAGACTGGAATTCTTATGTAGACATTTAGTTAGTTACATGATACATAATTAGCTTCGCATGCAATCGAATGCATTTCTTGCCTACTCTAGTCTGCATTATATTTCTTGGGAGGGCTTCCAATCCTACGTTAGATTACATGCGAGATAGGAGAATGTGAAATATGGTACAGAGAAGTTACTATCGGCCAAAAATATTTCAAAGGATACGAATCAACAAATTCAAATAATATGGTGGTCTGAAATTTGGACCCACGAAAATTTTTTCCGAGTTTCACATTTTTTATATATTTTTACTTAATAAATGTAAATGTAAGTAAATAATTATGAACCGTCATAATTAATTATCATTCTTTATATACAAATTACTCTGTATATAAAGGTATATTGTTCAGTCATCGTATATAAATGAATGCCTTCAGTAATTGCAGTAGAAAATTGTTTAGAAAGCAAAAACATCACAGAGATTCTTGGCATTTATTTGTTAGTTATTATATACGACGGTTTTAAATGCCACCAGATTTTTTTTATTAGGGTGCTTTTATTAAAACTAGTCTACTTGTAGTAGTATGTAATCTCATAAATACAGAAATTTCTCTTGTTGCGTATATACAGTTAGTTTAGAAATGTACGGTGTAAAAAACTGACACATGAAATATTTTCAGGTTGTTTTTTAATATTCGGTTAATATTGATATTCTTAAAACTTTTTTGGATATTGTAAAATTTATACTAAATAATCTAGTTTGAAATGCTTAAAAACCAAATGTGTGTTTTCTGCCAATTTTTATTTTTATATACTGGCTGTTTGGAGAGTATCCGGAAAAAAGAAAGCAAAATTTTTATTTTTCTGTAAGCATCTCTACACAATCACGCTAAGCAATCAACCCAACCCCTAGGAACATGTGTATACCAAACTAAGTATGGGATCCACATGTCCGAAGATCAAACCAATCACACTTCGCTAGTCGAAGTGGTACCTATCTTACCCCCAGGTTTTTCCACCACCCCTCCTCATCGTGTGACTTACGTGAGGAGGCTTATAATCTGAAAGTTACTAGAGGTGCCTTGGGTAATGAGACACCTCCCGTTTTTAATTGTTGTGGTTATGCCACCTGACTGTAGGGGTAGCCACATCTAGGCTTTTCTCCCTATTTACTTTACTGACTCTATAGATTTTACTCTAACTGCACTTCGGGACTTGAGTCCCTAAAACAAAAGAAAAAATAGCGTGTGTTCCGTCCATGAAGTCGACCGACCTCATGTTCGGAAAGAGTGTGTGCTCGATCACTCAGCCGCCGATTTGGCAAAAGTAAATGTTGTTCTCCTCGCCGGCTGGGTGTCCGATGTGTGTCCGGCCACTGAGCCCATGTTTGCCGCACATCACCTCAGTGCTCGGGTGTCGCGAGAGGATCAGTATCACACGATCCGCCTTAAGGGCCTATCCGCATCAGCGGTATATAGAAGGCCTGACGGGCCTTCTATATGGAAAACTTAAGATGAGTTACGTTAAAACGTTTAGTGATAAATTTAATCTGTAATTGCTGAATTTAAAAGAAAAACAACCGATTTTTTTTTTTTGTGGGGGTCTTCCTTGGCATTGGGACTATGAAATGCCGGCACAATTCTTACCCTTTCTTTATTCTTACACTAAATTTGTGTGGGTGAGTTGGGGTGTGCATTGCAGAGTGTATACGGCCTCCGCACACCCCGGTGTATAGTGTCCTTATCTAAGTGCCTTGGCACCTGTATCCTCTCGCCAGAGTCCTAAAATAGAAAGATTTTTTTGGGTGGTTGTTTTTCTGATGACTGCATTCTTTTTGTTTGGCGTCTTTGCGACCATCTCATTCTTCATTTATTCGTTAGGGACCCTATATCCGGCTATTTGCTGTTTGGGTCTTCTGTGTACCGTCCTGGTGTTTGCGTTGTAGTTAGTCAGCTCTCTTAACATGTAAGCATCTTTATTTTTGACTTTTAATAAATACCTTATTTTATTTATTTATACGTGATTTTACGTTAACAAATATGAAGTAAATTATTCTGACAAAGGAATGTCAGACAATTCGACGTTTAGTAGCTTTTTACCAGGCGGGCATCCTAGACCTGGTGGAAAGCTTTCTGTACATCGAGAAAAATGCCGATAGATAGTTTTTGGTGTGTCCTTCTCTGAAGACAAATTGAAATGAGGGGATGATGTTATTTTTTGTAGTAAAGTCAATGAGTTGTTCCTTAAGGATCCTTTAGAAGACTTTAGCCATGCAGTTTAAAAAAGATAGGGTTGGTCTGCTTGTAACAGTTATAGTTGGTCCGGAGTTTGCTTCTTTTGGATATAGCAAAATTGTGTTGACTACCTTCTTAGGGGTACCTGTGGATCGAAAATACTTCGAGCTATTGTCGTGTATGTCTCTCAGTGCGCAAATAATAGGCCTAATCAAATCTGGGATCATTAGCAGTGGTGAATATGTTTTAAAGGCTTCGGCTTTCTGATAATGAAGTTGATTATTTTCCCCGGTAGTCCAGGATGGAGATGGTCCTAAGGCATTGGTTACCTTGTATGTTTTTTTTCATATTCTTGCCAATTTGCTGGAACACAATAGTTTACTGTTTACACATAAATAGTTCCACTGAATTATATTTTTACTTTTTAATATGGGTTTATATATCTAGTATCTGTAAAATTCCCTTTTTTGAGATATTATTTATTGGCATTTATTCTAACATTTAATAATTGTTTCACCTAAATAAGAGTTTTCGAAATTATAAGATGTTATATAAATACAATTCTTTGTTATGTCTTGTTTCTTGTTAGGTTGTTATTATTATTAGGTTTATTGTATTGTTATTTTTGTGATATCGTTTTATAGGTCCCGTTTTTTTGTTTCATTTTCTCTAAAAAAATTTTGTAAAATTTCTTATATTATATAAACTACAGAGAATAATCAGATTTTAGTAAAACAGATGTTAACAAATTTTTCCTTTTAAGGCCCGCTGCCATTATGCTAATTTCAGTACTGACTTCAATACTAAAATTATTAGATAGTTGTGCGAGTCCATTTAGTTGGCAAATATGTGTTTGTGTTTGCAACTATCTTAATTTTAATTAGCATGTAGGCATGAGCTCTACCAATTTTGTATTGATAACCTAACAATGAACTTTGTTTTATGATTAGAGTAAACAAAACGCACAGGCAAATAAAGATTGTGAAAAAGTAGCTAAAATTATGTGCAATAGCTTTAACTGTAATAATGATGCTAGCAATAAAGAAAAATCATGGCGTATGTGGAGAAAAATGGATCGAGAGAAGAGTTTTAGGCAAAGGAATATTAAATATGTTGAATAAAGAATTATTAGTAGAAGACCTTTGGTCATATAAAAATCTGTTACGAATAAAAAATAGCTTGTTTAAAAAATTTTTACAATTAGTTGAGAGTAACCTCACTTTTAGTTAATATTTCGTCTAATAATCATGTTTAGTACAAGAAATTAGAACATGTTCTAATTTTTAATACCACATCGGAGGTGTATGATGGATAACAACAATGATTTACAGAACGTAATGCAACGCCTTAATGAACGCTGTCATGAGTACGGACTGAAAATAAATTTAAAGAAAACTAAATGCATGATTATGACTAAATCTGCACATGCAAATATCCAATTGACTATTGAAGATACTGCAATTGAGAGTGTTAATAACTATAAATATTTAGGAACATGGATAACATCAGATGTAGACCAAACCAAAGAAATTAGGACACGCATTCATTAAACTTAAAGTTTCTTTGTTGTCGGGATATAAGGTTAGAACTACGCCTGAGAATGCTTCGATGTTACGTTTTCTTTACTCTTCTTTATGGCTTGAAAGCGTGGACATTAAAACAAGTCTATCTGAATAAGTTGGCTGCCTTTGAATTTTGGTGTTACAGAATAATCCTACGAATATCATGGATTCAAAGAATAATGAAGCAGAAATAATATTAACTATCAAAAGACGAAAACTTAAGTACTTGGGACATGTGATGAGAGGGCAAAAATACGCATTATTACAACTTATTATTCGGCAAAATCCTATGAAAGCGAAATGTGGGAAGATGAAGAATATCCTGGCTTAAGAACTTAAGGGAATGGTTTGAATGCAGTAACGCAGATCTTTTTAGATCGGCCGTCAACAGAGTCTGCATAGCCATGATGATTTCCACCTTCGATAGAAGATGGAACTTAAAGAAGAAGAAGAAGAAGAAATATAAGACCAAATACTTGTCATCACAGTAAAATTCTCTCGTTAGTAATTTCTTTGAAAACAATGAGTTTTTTCTTCGTGTTTCTTCGTGATTTACAATGGACTCACGGGTACTAATCAAAGGACTTTACTGTCATTATTGAATGTGATTGTCTTTCTATAGGTAAATCACATATTATGAATGTTCTGATGAAGTTAAAGTAAATTTCATGTAATCGAATGAACGGCGATTACACTTTCGTCCAAAATTATGAGTGTCATAAAAGAAGGTATACATTTTCGTCCAAGCCCCTAAAATTGAGGTATACAAGTTCGTCCAAAGGGTCAGATAAATTTTCGTAATGCTTTTTGAAGGAGCAATTAATATTAAATATATAAATATGAACGAATCTTGGAGTTTATTCATGGATATGAACGACATCTTGGAGATGTCATACCAAAGGTTGTAACGCTGCCGTCTACACAATTGAAGATTATGTAGTAATTTCTAGACAAAACTTAAATCATTCTCATGAAAGTCTGGAGGCCAACTGCATTCAACAACAGTTTGTAAGAGTAGCAGCTAAGCGTAAATATGCAGATGATATAAGTACTCAACCCAGGAAAATTTTACATCTCGTTTTAAGTAAAGAAGAAAATACCAATTTAACTATTATGAATTTGAAATCAGTGAAACAAAGTATTTATAATGTAAGAAGAAAATTACTCCCAGTTCTACCAAAAACGTTAGAAGAAGTACTGGAATCATTAGAAAAATTAGAGGACCCTATCATCACGTCTAGAAATGGAAACTTTTTATTAGTAAATGATAAGAGTGCAAAATTGACTATTATATCTTGTAAGACAAATCCCAGACATTTATGTAAGTGTTCTAGAATATATATGGATGGTACATTTAAAAATTGCCCAAAATTTTATTCTCAAATGTTTACAATTCATGGATACTACAATGGCCACTATATTCCACTAGTATTTTCTTTATTTCCAGATAAATTATCATCTACATATGAAACATGTTGATAAGGACCAAATGTTCAGAGCTAACTTTAAATTTTTTTCCAAAAGATATTGTCATCGATTTTGAAAAATCAATTCATAAGGCTGTTAAATCAGTTTGAGGTCAATCTAAAATAATCGGATGTAAATTCCATCTTTCGCGGGCTTGGTGGCGTAAAATTGAAGAACTGGGCTTAACAAATAATTACAAAAACAGAACTGAAGTGGGAAAATGGATTGGTTATGGCTTTGGTCTTCTTTTTCTAGATCACCAAGAAGTCGGTGATTAATTAGTTTTTGATCTGATCGAAATTATGCCCGAGAGTGTCGAACTAAATACTTTTGTTAATTATTTACTTGAGACATAATTTATGTTGATGAAAACTCAACATTTCCACCGATACTCTGGGCTGCAAAATCTTCAGAAACTACGAGAAGAACCAATGCATGGGAATCTTTCCATTCTGATTTACATAAATCTTTTAATACATACCTAATTAATACATAAAATTACATACATAAATGTAACAGATCTAATAACAAAACTGTAGCTCTTGAGAAATTTTTGAAAAGTTAAATAGAAAAATTTAATGAAAAAACTATTACTAGGCTAGAATATGTTAAATATACATCCCACTATTTTAGTTTTTAAGTAGAATGTAGAATGTAGAAAATGGGGCGGCCAATAGAGCCTGATACACTGCGACCTTTGCAGATCTATTGTGTTTCCCCCTTATTTTAAAGCACTTCATCTAGCTTGGTCCTCTTAATGAGACTCAACAGCCTTGATAGTGGCCTTTTCATGTAGCCTGGTGCTTCCGGTTTTTCCTCTCCGAGTTCTAGAAACCGCATTCGTGCGAGACCTTCGCAGTGGCACAGAACGTGTAGAGCGGTTTCCTCTTCTTCCAGACAGAAACGACAGGTGTCCTCTTCTGTCAGGCCTATGAGACTCAAGTGTCTATTGAGTCTACAGTGCCCAGTGAGCAGACCCACTATCATTCTGACAGTCCTGCGTCTGTGCGAAAGTAAGTCTGCTGTAAATTTAGCCGAATGTCCTTTGATGAACTGTTTGGCCTGCCTCTGTCCTGGTGAGTTGTTCCACCACCCAAGAGACTTCTGTTGCACTCATTTGTGTATGGCTGCCCTTTTTATCGTATTTGCGATTCCAAAAAAGGGTTCCGGACCAACCAGTGGCGTAGATGCGCCTTCTCGGGCCAAATCATCGGCCTTCTCGTTGCCACGATGACCCTTATGTCCCGGCACCCAGGCAAGTGTCAACCTGTTTTGACTTCCCACCTGAGAGAGGACATCCAAACAGTTCCATACCAGCCATGAATCGACCTGTACCGAACTGAGAGCCTTTAGAGCCGCTTGACTATCCGAATAGATAACGATGGAGTCGTTAACTACATTTCGGCCGATTAGTTCCATAGCGCACCTGTGTATAGCAGCTAATTCGGCTTGAAATACGGTCGCGTATGTTCCTAGACATACCCGGACTTCCGTCCTTGGTTTTATGCCATATATTCCAGCCCCCGTACCTGTATCCGTTTTGGAGCCGTCCGTATACCATATTGAGTTTGCTGTTAGCGGCGGACCAGTTTCCCAGTCCTCTCTTTTTGGTATTGTAATTTGAAAATTTTTGTTAAAACTATACCTCGTAACCATTCGGTCTACAGGCATTCCTAGAACGGGGTCTGCCTTTATGTCCTGGTATAGCCCTAAGTTATCAGCTCCCTGCATCATACTTATTGGAGCTTGGCCTTGGATCAACCGATGTACTGTTGATCTGGCTTCACTCTGTATGTATATATGCAGAGGTGGTAGGTTTAGCAGAACTTCTAGCGCGTCCGTTGGGGCTGTTCTCATGGCTCCTGTAACACTCAAGCATGCAAGCCTTTGTGTGCTACTGAGCAATCGAATCGCCCCGGACTGTTGCGTTTTGTTCCACCACGCCACTGAACCATAAGTTATCATGGGCCTTATAACCCTTGTGTATAACCAGAGGTTCATTTTAGGATTTAACCCCCAATTCTTACCACACATTCGTCTACATGTGTTCAGGGCCATAGTGGCCTTCTGTGTGACTTTTTGAATGTGTGCATTCCATGTCAGCCTCTGGTCGAATATTACACCTAAGTACTTGGCCTGACTTGTGAATGGGATTTCTACTCCCTTGAGCACTAGTGGCTGTAAGCCTTGCAGTGCTCTTTTTCTGGTGAAGGGAACAACAGATGTTTTTTTAGGGTTAACCTTCAGGCCTTCTTCCTCACACCAGCTGTCCACTATCCTCAGAGCGACTTGAAGTCTCTCCGAAATTATTTTGGTAAAGCGTCCTCGGACTACAATTACCAAATCGTCCGCATAACCCAGACAGTAAAAACCCTCCCTGGACAGAGTATTAAGTAGGTCGTCCATAAGCGTAGCCCACAGTAATGGGGATAAAACTCCTCCTTGTGGCAGCCGCTTCCTGCCTTCGCTTCAATAGTGGCTTCACCTAACGAGGACACAATGATCCTGTTTGTTAAGGTCGCCTTTGTCCACTCGCATATGAAGGCAGGAACTCCTCTTCTTTTAAGCGCGTCCGTTACAGACTCGAAGGAGACGTTATTAAATGCTCCCTCCACGTCCAGAAACGTCGCCACCGCTATCTCCTTGTCATCTAGCGACTTTGAGAGCAGTCTGTTAAGATCATCCAGCGCCAAGTCAGTTGACTTTCCTGGCTGGTATGCATATTGGCGATCGCTAAGTGGATTCTCCATCAGCACGTCGTCCCTAATATACCTGTCTATCAATCTTTCCAGCGTTTTTGCTAGGAAAGAGGATAGACTTATTGGTCTGAATGACTTGGGGGTCTGGTCCATTACCCTACCAACCTTGGGGATATATGTGACTTTCACCCTTCGCCATGCGGTTGGAATATATCTCCATGCCAAACTAGCTTTGAAGATCTTTGTTAGATGCGGGATGATCACATCCTGTCCCTTCTGTAGCAAGGCTGGATAAATCCCGTCATTCCAGGTGATTTGTATGGCTGGAATTTATTGATGGCCCACCTGACTTTTTCCAGTCTCGTGATGTCGGTAGCTAATTTCCAGTCCGCCTTAGTAGGCCTTCTGGGATGAGCTACCTCTACCGAAGGATTATTGTCAATGGATGAGCTGGGAAAATGTACCTTGGTGAGCATTATTAAGCTTTCCTCCAGGGTTTCTACATACGTTTCGTCCTCTTTCTTCAAGAGGCCGACCTGATTCGCAATACCATCCTTAGCCAGGACCTTGTGGATTCTGGAACATGCGGGAGCCTGTTCGACTTCCTCGCAGAACTTTCGCCACGAGTCTCTTTTGGCTTTTCGGATCTCCTTATTATATTGCGTCAGTTTTTGTCTATAAATGGCCCAGTCGTGGTTGAATTTGGCTTTATTGAATAGCCTTCTTACATCTGCTCTAAGCTTTTGTAAGTGTTCATTCCACCAGGGTGTGTTTTTCTTCCCTTTCTTTTCTCTCTCTGGACAATTCTCCTGGTAAGCGGCCAGAACAGCTCCCCTCACCGTTTCGACTGTCAGTTCGAGATCTTCCGTATCTTTTATGGTGCCGATTCCTCCCTCAAGAGACTTCTCGAGTGAGCCTCTATAGCCTTCCCAATCCGTCTCTCTCGGGTTCCTGAACCTTGCCACCATTCGAATCGAAGTAATTAAATCAAATCGAATGTGCCTATGGTCGGAACATGAAGGTTCCTCTGACACATGCCAATTCTTTATAGTATCGTACGTTTTTTCACTGCAAAGTGTTACATCTAAGACTTCTTTGCGCGTGGCCGTAACGAAGGTAGGTTTATTTCCTATATTGGCTATTTCTAAACCCATGCTTAAGATGAACTGTAGTAAAGACTCACCTCGACTGTTGATGTTCGTACTCCCCCATGCCAGATGGTGGGCATTGGCATCACATCCCAGTATTAGATGAAGGTTCTCCCTTCGGCTGTAGGTTATAACGTCCTCTACTATGCCTGGGCGGAAGACCTTCTCTCCAGCGAAGTAGGCAGAACAGACCAACCATCTTTTACTTCAACCATCCATCGTCCAACCATCAACCTTCCTCGGTGGAAGCAGTTAAAATACCTGTAACAAAGTCTCTGGAGCAAAGATCCGGAATCAGTGTACAGTTTATTTCGTTACCATATACAATGCATGCTCGAGGTGTCTCTCCTTTCGCATCGTATAGTAACTTACCTTGTTGCGGCTTCAAGCCTGCAATCTTCCCTCCGTGGAGCCATGGTTCCGGCAGTAGGGCCAAGTCCAGGCCTTCCATGTCAAACCTTCTGCACAAAACCGCCGACGCAGCTTTAGCATGATGAAGGTTGACCTGCAGGACCTTTACTCTGCCTTCCTCTAAACTGAAGGCTAACTTTCGGGTTTTCCCGTGTCCTCTACCCCTTCCATGGGAGCGGCCACCCGCTCAGTGGCTTCTAGCCTTCTGGGCGGGTTTGTAGCACTCCCCTGCAAGTCGATACAGACTTCTTTCGGGATTATTCCTTCTTTAGCTTCTTCCCTCGACTTATCATCGTTAGGGCGAGCCTTGTGTTTGGTCGAAGTGTTAACCTTCTTTGGCGCTGCTTTAGAGCTTTGCCCCTCTGAAGGTTTTACTTCTTTTCTTTTTTGCTTAGCCTTGACTGCCGAGGCTGCGGCAGTTACGCCTTGCAACCTCGATGGTCCGATCTCTGCAACCTTCTTAATGTACCCATCATCCTTGACACGGAATTTAATTCTTCCGATGCCAAAGTAAGGACGCATTTGAAGTTTGTTGAGTTCCTCAAAGGACTCTTTGTCCATTGAGAGGACCCATACCTGCCCTTTTTCTGCAGGTGTTTTGCCCCAAACGGTCCATATAAGGGTGTTGAGCTTTCGGTTGCTGACCCTTAATCGAGTCAGCACACTTTCCGCCTCCAACCTCTTTCCGTCCTCGTCTGGGATGTAGACAGTACAAGAACACGGCCTCTCGACTTCACTCTCGTCCTTAGCCTGGAGGCTTGCACCTTCCCAAGGCTTCAGAGTGGGAGTAGTGTCCCTGAGCCATTGTGCGCTTGCACTATCCGCGCACGTCATTACCAGGTAACCGGGCTTGAACGTGCTCTTTAGCAGCCTGATTTGCGGCCCTTCTTCTGGCGTTCTCTCCAGAGCCTCCAAGATGGATGTTTGCACTGCCTTAAGCTTTGTGGGTTCCATCCTGACTCCAGGGAAGCCATCACATACTACAGCCACCTTTGCCGAGCAAAGGTTGCTTACCAAAGGTACCTTAGTTTTTAAGTAAGTTTATTATTATTTTCTATTTATATTGTAAATGAAATTCACTAATTTATGGTAATAAATTTTATACCGCAGTAAGACAACTTTTTTTTTTAATTATGGGATTGATCCCCACTGAGCTCGACCCCTGGACGAAAGTTTATATGCAAAAATATTTGACTTAGACGAAAGTGTTATTTCTTCAGGTAAAAATTTAAGGTAAAACTGAACTCAAAGTGTATCTGCTCCGAATGAATTGTCTTCCATTAATGTGATCTCAGTCCAGGACAATATCATTTTAAAGGCATCTATTTTAAAATTTAAAATGTATATCTGAATTGTCAGTATGAATAAGGCTGGTAAATATAAAATATTAAAAAAATTGTTTATATTACCAAGTAACAAAACAAAAAATTTTTTTACTTTGTATTTTGAGAAAGATTTTAAAAGTGGGTCTCAAAACGTCAATTTAAATTACGGTTATTTCTCATTAAAAATGAATATACCATGCGGTCCATACGTATGGAATAAATTCATTTTTAGCGGTACTATGTACTATGTATGTAAAAAAAACCTGAAACAGGTCGATTTTTATTCTTAAATTGATAATTTACAGTATGAAAATATTATCCCTCTCCAGCACCCCCTTTGAGTTATAAACACACCCTCAAAAATTTTAAATAACAAAGGGGGTCGTGTGGCACCTTGTTGGAAAGGGATTTTAGTCCTCTATTCAGCAATGTAAAGTTGTTTAAGTTTGGTGCAGTCATAACTGAAAAAATTGGTTTTTAAGATGTAAAATTTTGTTATTATCTCTATCACAAAACTTTAGGTTGAATGAAGATAATAATTTCACACAATATTTAGAATGTATTTTTCAATGTACTTTACAATTAAATTAAATATTCAAAATGACCACCATTCCCTTCTTGACAATAACCGAGACGATTTTGGAATTCTCATACAACATTTTTTACCACCTCGGGGGTTATTTTGTTAATTTCTTTCGTTATCCTAACGTATAATATATATAACGATATTTCGTGTGAGTCTCACACACCCAGTGAGGATTTTCTCTTCTCCAATATCTACAGTTCTGTTTGTTAACTGTTCCGTTTAAATGAAACGTTGCTTCATCAGAAAAAACTATTTTGTTTATGAACTGCAAATCTGCGTGTATTCTGCCCATCATCATTTCACAGAATTCTTGCCTTCTATTAGAAACATCTTCATTTAACTCCTGAACCAACTGAACTTTGTAACGGTGGTATTTTTCTTTATGCGAAACTATCAAAATAGATGATTTACTTACATCATTGACGGCGGCAAATTCTCTGTCTTACGCGGATTTTCTTCAATCTCTAGAAGTACATCTAAATTTTTTTCATTAGTAAATTTAATATTTCTACCTGGTTTTTCAATATTTTTAACATGTCCAGTATAACGAAACTTTTTTTCAATTTTGCTAACTGTAGACTGAGAAACTTGTTGACCAGGGTATTTATTATTAAACATACAAACCTTCTTTTGAGTTCGTGTTTTATTAACACAACCAATCATAACTAAAATATCTTCTTTGAGCACAATTCATATCAATTGTTTATTTGGCTTTTTGACTAATATTTTATTATATTCAAAGTTTTTTCCTAATGTTTAGCAGAACAGATACGAAAATACCTGATTATTTCTAAAGTATATTTTAATAGACCAGCCAATATTACTGATTTAAAAGTTAGGATAACGAAAGAAATTAACAAAATAACCCCCGAGGTCATACAAAATGTTCGGTCGAGAATTCCAAAATCACCTCGGATATTGTCAAGAAGTGAATAATGGTGGCCAAGTTGAACATTTAATTTAATTGTAAAAATCAATTTTCTCAGTTATGACAGCACAAACTCAAAAAACTTTGTATTGCTAAACATATTACTAAATCACTTTCTAACAAGGTGTCACGCGACCCCCTTTGTTAATTAAAATTTTCGAGGGGGCTTATAATTTAGAGGGGGTGCTGGAGGGGGATAATATTTTCATACTGTAAATTGTCAATTTAAGAATAAAAATCGACCTGTTTCAGATTTTTTTCACATAGTACATAATAACGCTAAAAATGAATTTATTTCATACATATGGACCGCATGTTATAAAACATTGAAATCTTTTTCGCTTTAAGAATTTATGTGCAAATCTCAATGCAGTTTTGCTGTTACCTGATTGTAAAATTTAATTATAAATATTAAAAATCAAGAATAATATTTCCTTAACGTACTGAATGCTGCCATATAACAAAAACCATTGAACTACTTAAACCTCCTAAAAATGTTCATAAAGAAATATAAGGAAGTATTAAAATAGTGGTCAAAATTCATTTTGAACCATTTTCATAAATCACACTGTATCATAAAAAAGCAATATTTTGTTTTAATTTTGGTCAAATGTTCATGTTTTGACATCTAAATTTTATTTTTTATGGCAGATACTTTCGTAATTCAGTCAGTTTCAATAAATTAATAGATATTTAATCAGGAAAATACAAATTATGCTGGTAAAATATCTAGAAACAATATAACGATAAACCAAATGGTACTTTAAGAACATATAAAATACAAATTCTAATTACATACATATTTTGTTACAGCCACACTGGAAATAAAAAACAAGTATTAAAGAATCCGAAGAACGAACATTTTGTGTAAAGTATTAAACTATATTATGTCATTCCTTATTTTGCTCTCTTAATAGATAACTATGAAACATGAATACAATTTTTTAACAGAATACAGCAACTTGTCTGATACTGCCCTCAGCGTATTCTCGTTTCGTAACAGCAAAGCCAGGACACACGATACACTCTGATACTATCACAGTTATATAAACGGCATTTCAATTACTAGAGAGTCTTGATTGTTTTCCTTTCTAACTGATTTTCACCACTAATTGTTAATCTAATCCAATTCACGGAAACAATTCTCAAATTAAAAAACTATGAAATACATATATGTCTACCTTTTATATATTTAACGGGATGTATTACATTTAAATAAAGGGTATTTTACATAACAAGAAGTACGTGCACTAGATAAATTAAAAGCACTTTTTCAATTTAATATACATACATTTTATTTAACCGCAACTGCTGCAATATTGCCTTATCATCGTATAAATGAACGTTATATGGATTTTTTGTATAATTACAAAAACAGTAAATAATTTAATACAGTACGTAACCAAATCAATGTATATGTTATCTTTTCTAATATAGTTTTCCTCTTATTAACAAATGGATTGCAAATAGTACCTTATTACAAATTTTTTTAAGGATATTTATGTGTTCGTTATAATTAACTTTAGTCAAACTATCTAGGGACCTGATGGGCTTGTCCTTGGATGCCAGCTGCTGATCTTCACCATTAAATATAATAGCATTAGTAATACCAGTTTTCTTATCGAAAGTGTAGAAGTTTTATAAATAAAAATAAAATAGACAGTTAAGGTTTGATTTCGCTGCAACGTACCACCATTCGCCGATATGCATATTTCTCTCTCTTGGCTTCCTCAAAGCGAAGTCAAGCTCTAAAGAAATAAACCTTTTCCGACTATAAAAGTAAATATCGAGGGGTTCGAGTGAAAACCCGATAAATGACAAAATTATGAAATCCGGTATTTTTATTTCTTCTGTATTAAAAACACGTCCTCTATCACTGAAAATTTTTTTAAATTGATATTAACATTTTTAAGCAAAATAATTGATAAAAACCAAACATGTTAAAAACCGTTAACTCATATTTTTAAATAATAACAACCCGATAATAGAATCCGGTAGAATCATTTATCTTCTTTTCCTGTGTAAAGTTACTAGTTTTATTAGAAATATTTCTGAGTTAAAAACAGATAATTAATTTTATCGGAAATTGAAATTCATAATAAATGTCTGAACTATAAAATCAGTTCTAGGAAAAATAAGCTGGAACAACTTAACTGCTTTCTTTTTAAAAGAAATTCACAAGTTAAGATTTTAAAAATATATAAATACATTTATCGGATACGAAGATTACAAAGCTGTTAATTTTAACAAAATATATTTATGCGAAAATCCAATAAAGAATTTTATACTAAGATACTTTATTAAATTTCAGCACATTTTTGTCCTGCGAAAACCCAGTAAATCAATTTTAGGTTACACGAAGTATAATGATTTACCTTTTTGGGTCGGTAGTTCTGATTAGTTCACTCATGTCTGGACATGATTACGGACGTTGCGTTCTCTAACAAGTATAGTTTGATGTTGAATTGTGATTGTGATTCGTGCTTGTTTTCGAAATAAACAGTTTGATTTGTATAAATTAGTAAAATGAGTAATCTAAGTAAGATGTTAGTGGAAATGGTCACCATAAAACCATTATTAAAGACTGGTAAGTAATATTTTTTGTTATGTGTATAATTATACAGTTCCTAGTTATTTGAATTGTCATCCATTAAACTTAAGAGTAATTAGGTGAAATTGACATGTTTTATTTTAAATCCACTTTATCTTAATAAATTTATTTTCGATATCAAGACCTAAAAAACTACATACATTTTTACCTAGTTTTTATTAAAATGTAATCATGTAATTATTGTAAAGTATAATCGTTTAAATGCTTCTTTTATTGTGTTAGCCTCCAATACCGAGGATGAGAACATATCTGAAACTTCTTCTAAGCTAGACGGAAATCAATGCCGGATAGCCGAGTATATAGAAAATATAATGGAAGATGATGATTTTAACACAGGTGACTTCATTTTAGTTAATATATTAGTATTCTATTTTGGTTTTTATTTCAGAAGCTGAGGAGTCCATCGACAAAATTGATGAATTTGGCGATACTACTTCTTTATTTGGAGGTGATTATTCTGACGTGGATCCAAACTACTACAAAGAGTCATCTTTGGATTCTGAAGATATTGGTGTATCTGAAAATGATCTCATAAACCAAAAAAAAGTTCAACGTAAGAAAATTTTATATTCTGAGACGTCTACATCTTTAGTGACATTAATAATTGAAGGCATTTTAGAAACAGTACTGCGTAAGGTAACAAAGCCAAAAAGGTGGCGTAAAAGTAATCCCGCTGAATGGAAATTGAATATTGCGAAAAAAAGACGGTCAGAAGGGAGCACATATATAACGAAAAACAAAATCAGAGCTCCCAAGGTACCCTAGCAAGTCAATTGTGATAAATGTAAATTTAAGTGTACTGAAAAGTTTTCTGAAGATTATAGAAACAAACTCTGTAGAAATTACTGGAGTCTAGATTTTAAATCTAGAAAAAATTTTATTTTGCACAACATAACCGTAAAACAAATTAAGACTAGACTTGTCCTTAAAACTTCCAAAAGAAAGGAACGGAAATTTAGCAAGAAATGTTTCTTTCCACTAGGTAACAACGAACGAATTCCAGTGTGCCAAAAGTTTTTTACAAAAACGCTGTGTATATCCCCAGATGTTATAATAAATGCTGTAGCTAACAGTGATTCTACTAGTTGCTATTCTAAAGAAGACAATCGCGGAAAACAGGAACCAGTTAACAAAACAAAGGCTGAAGATGTTCTATTTGTTAAAAGTCATATTGAATCCTTTCCGGTTATAGAATCTCATTATACCCGAAAGGATACCATTAGAAAATCTAAATATCAAAAAAATGTACCAGCTTTACTTAGATATCTGCATCGAAAATAATCGAGACCCTGTTGCTTTACGTAAATATCAATCTATTTTTTATGAAGAGTATAATCTAAGTTTTTTCAAGCCAAAAAGGACCAGTGTCTTATCTGAGCCAAATATGCTAAGGCTGATCTAGAGCAGAGAAAAAACCTTGAAGTAATCTACGAAGAACATAGAAAAAGAAACGAAATTTGTCAGGCAGCTAAAATAATAGATAAAGACAAAGCAAATAAAGACAAGACATTTATGTCTGTAACATTGAATTTACAAACAATTTTACAAATACCCAAAGGATCTATTAGTCAATTATACTATCGTAGAAAATTGGTAGTATACAATCTTACTATTTGGGAATCACCGCTATCCAATAACGCATATTGCTTGTGCTGGAATGAAATCAATGGCAAAAAGGGTAGTTCTGAAATCGTAACTTGTATGTATTACTATTTAAGTGAATGCTTAAGACCTGAGGTTAAGCATGTAACAATTTTTTCAGATACTTGTGGCGGTCAAAACCGTAATCAGTTTATAGCCGTACTGCTGTTGTGGATCGTACAAAATATTGACCAATTGGAAATTATAGAACAAAAGTTCTTAGAAGCAGGACATACTTATATGGAAGTGGATTCTATGCACTCGGCAATAGAATCTTCAAGTAAACATGTAAATGTAACTTGCATGAATGACTGGAAAAATATATTTCAAACAGCAAGAAAACAGAAAATGAAGACAGTAGACAATGTGAAACATAATATAGGCCCATACAATGTAAAAGAAATAAAATATAATGAATTTTTAGATTTAAAGTCACTTCCAGCAAATATATTGCAAAACAGAACAGCAGATTCTGACGGTAATACTGTCAGTGGTTAAAAATCAACGGACTAAAATATATTAAGGGTGAAAGAAGCAAAAATTTTTTTTAACTACGATCTCTAAGAAGAATTAAGTGTTTAAACATATCAGAAGATATTGGTTTGAATTAAAAAAAAACTCCTACTCTACGGTCTAAAAGGCCAAAACAAATTTTATCCCAAAAAGCAACCCTAGACTTACCAACTCCGGGTAATTTACCAAAGGTATACAAAAGTACTCTTCCAATAAGCGAAGCAAAAAAAAGGATTTAATCAAGATGTGCCAAGAAAACATTTTTCCGGAAGAGCTGCATGCTTGGATGTCAAGTTTAAAAATAGGGAATAATGTCGTAGATCGAATTCCAGACATAATGATGGGAGAAGAATCGGAAGAAGAAGATATTACCTTTTAATTTCCTAAAAAAAATGTAGATTATTATTTGTTTTATTTGAATAAAATACAGTTTATTTTTATTTTATAATTAACAAAATTAAAAATAAAAACCAATAAAATCAAATGTTGTACTCATTCAGCGAGGAAAAACCCGATAAATATCATGTTTTATTTTTTTTTTGTAAATACCTTTTAATAAGTTAAACTAAAAATAAATTATTCTAACTAAACATTAAATTCTCTACTGTTTGGCTTTAACTAATATTTGAAATAACTTCCTATGACGATTTTAAAGCCTCTTCAATGTTACGAAAATATTTAATCGCGATTATCTCCGAACAATGATTTTGTTAGTTATCGGGTTTTCGCTCGAACCCCTCGATATTTTAAAATATTTACCAATAGACGGTACAGCGACATCTACTAATGAGAATATAAATCAGAAATCGAATTCAGGATTCAGCCTAATTCTGCGTTTCCTAAACGTTACAAAACAATTATGAGACGACTAATACACCGAAAATGTAATGGCGTTGAGATTTATAATTTCTATCCACGTTATGCCAATTCTTCTAGGCAGAAAACCCTTCCTATATAAATTTTGTTTCGATAGTTTTGCATATTGACTCCAAGTTATGATTGTGTTGGGTTCTTCTTACTGTATATTATTTGCCAAAAAAAAACAAAGATTACAGAAAATTGTACTAAAATCACCACTATTCAAAGTGTACTCTTCAAAGTAGACAAAGTCCACCGATTTCTAGGGAATTCTTATTATTTACCGAAAATAAAATTGTGTTACTCACAACATCTTAATCCACACCTTGCAGACTAGCAAAATGGCATCATAAATACTTGGTGAGTATGTAAGTATAGCAAATTTTAAAAATATGAGATAAAAACGGTACATATCCATTTTTATATATCTAGTATACTTTATTACAGTGGAAGAAGGAATGTACAATACAAAAATGGTATGGTTGTCCAAATCGAAAAAATCAAATGAATATTTTCTGTGGTTAAGTAAAAATTATAATTGGAAACAAAAATTTAACAAAGGATCATTTTGAGTTTATTTTTTTCAGCAGCAGGTAAGAACTGCACTAATACCAAAAGTTTGTTAAAAAAAATTAAATATTGTTTTATACATTTTGCGCATTGTTTCAATTTATCTTACCATATCACATAAATCTTATATTATACTATATTATAATACTTTTTAACTTAACTAACCTTTCAGGGATAACGTGACATATTATCACACAAAATGTAACATTGGTTTCGTAGTCCGCAAATTCAGAAAAGGTCCAAAAAACAAATATTTTCAGAAAAATGGTCTCAGAAGTTGTCGATTCTATATATAATTCAAATAGACAAAAAAAACATTTGCACACAAATTTATTGCGTACAATAAAACACAAAAACTCTAATTTTACAAATAAAAAAACAACTAATTCTAAGAAATTAAACAAGGACTAAATAAAAAAATGTTTTTAAGCTGCATAGTAGATACATAAATGAACGGAAATAAGTCAATTTTCGTTGGTTTCTTCGAAAATACCATCGTGTAGGCAGTCGGAGCAAATGTACCGACTGAAAATGAAATTTTGGTGTTCTAAGCACACAAATTTTTAATTTATAACAGATATATTTGATTGGCCTATTTTTTGTCTTCTGCAGTAAAAACAACGACCTCGACGATCAGGTGGCGGATTTAGGACTGTTACAATTTGTTCTTCAATACAGCAAATTTCTTTTATTCTTGACATTGATCTAGGAATACGTTTATTTAAATATTGACGTTGCAAAATGTTTTATATGGTAGACAATAGGATAATTATGGACAAAATGAGAGTAGTTTTGTTTTTAAAAATGCAGATTCTGAATAATATACCTACATTCTGTATTAGTACAGAGCAACTAGTAAAAAAATATTATAAATATAACCCACTATTACAATCAAAACTACTACACGTCGCTAAAATCTTAAATCAATTCTAAAAGTATATTTTTTCGTCTTCATAGAGGGGAGTCTGAAATCTTCAAAATATATCTCAGTCCAGGACGCCGCCTGACTAATCTTAGTGCAGGATTCATTCTTCGTAGTACCGGCGATAGTTCTTAAGGTACTTTAAAACGCACTCTCATCACCTACCATCACGGACACCTACCTTTTAAAACATACCATTCTCTGTCATTTAGATTTCCAGAAGTGGAATGGGTGCTGTTAGGTCGAGTAACACTTCCGAGGTACCTTAATTTATCCACATACTGTCATCAAAGAATATTTCTTTTTGCTGTTTCCTCTTGTTTGGTACCAAAAATTAAGCTTTTAAAAAACTTTGTTTTAAATAAGGCATGGAAGACCCTTATAGCTCCTAGAACGGTATTACTCCTAGCTAAGCATTTCCTCCTTGCCACAATGTGACTCACACAGTTTAACTCACCTGTTCGCCTTGTATTAAAATGTATTGCCTATAATTTTACCTTTGTTCCCTCGTATTTTAGCCGTTGGTCCTGCTGTGTTTCTTCCTATTTATTTTTCCAAATTACTACACGAATGTAGTTGTGTATACTAGTTCAACCTGCTTTATTTTCAATAATTCGATCATTTCTCCCACTGTCATTAAATTCACAGCTCCATTTTGTTCTTTTATACTATCCCTCTGTTGCACTACAACATCGTATATGTCAAAATGTCCGGGAGTGTCCGAGTGTCTGAGACACCCATGCCCTGTGATCTTCTGTGTTAGGAACTAATCCACTAGCCTATGACCACAGTTCACCTAATCCTTTAAGTTCGGGATCAGCATGTTCTTTCACTATACCATATCAGTAGATAAGGAAGCGGGGTCCTGAATCACTTTGGTAACCTGTCCATCAGGGTCTCCGATGCGAAGGTATCGATGCCATGATTTGACCTTGGGGGTGTACAAGAAGTACAAGAAGTGATCGACAATGACCAGAGGGTTGTAAGAACTGGTCGCTTATCGCTTGATCTCTTCTTCTTCTCTCCCGAAGAAGTGATCGACAATGACCAGAGGGTCGTAAGAACTAGTCGCTTATCTCTAGATCTCTTCTTCTCAGCCGAAGAATTGTCACCTACGTTACCTGTATGTTTTTACACTTGTCTCTTCTTTGTCTTACCTGTCCTGAAGAAGTAAAAGAATCGGTCGACAATGACCAGAGGGGGTGTCTTTGAGTGGAACGGACCACCTTGTATGTCGAGTGCAAAACTCATCGCTTATCGCTTCATCTCCTCTTCTTTTCGTTAAATTTGTACAGGGTGATCGAAAAAATAAATTTTGTATTGAGACTTGGAAATATTTTAGGTGTTGTTGCGTCAAAAATTTTTTTTGTGTACGATGCTTAGATATATCTGTATAGCCTGCCTAGCCTAGCCTGCCTAGTCTTTACTTTTGAAAGGAAAAGGAAAAATAACTATGTATCACATAAATGCTTTATTGTGTATATATATTTTAATGATATATGTGGGTAGATGTAAATAAAACAATATTGGATTGATACTATAAATTTTATTTGTTTTGAAACAAGTTATTTATCTGATTAAAAATATACACTCTACTGTTATAATGTATATTTTTCTTAACCTGTCGATAATAGTCCCTCGTCACAGAATCCATGTAACTCGCTCTCACCAAGTTATCATGATGTGAAGAATGACCCCGTAATATTTGGGAATCGTACCGGTCCTTGTACCTGACCACTTCATTGGATACGATTCCATCCCTGATCTTCTGGAGGGATTCGCGGTTCTTTGGAATTACATGGTCTAAAGGCTGAAACATAAAAATAATTAATTAAGAAATATTTGTTTTACAAATACTACTACCTTTGTGTGTTATGATTTAGGCATGGTTTCGAAACAATACAAGTCAGGTAATATGGCTCCATGCATCTCTAAAGAAGTTTGACAAAAACAAAAGAATTTTTTACAGTTTTCACACCATAACGTTCCATACATTTTGATGATAGAAGTAGTAGGTTGGGTGTATGGTATTATTTTTCTTCTTGTATTCGATTGTAATTTTATAAATCTTTTTTGGTCGGTAAAAACTTTTTCCCATGACAATTTACTTTTCTAAAGAAAAAAAAACAGCTTTAATTACCGATATATTTTTTAAGTTATATGTGAAATAACTTACCATACCATAGAGGACCCATTTTAATTTGTAGATTAATCGGTTAAAGAAAACCTGATGTACAAAAATAGAAAGATAATTTAAAAAACAAACTTTTATTTATTACCAAAATAATAAATAAAGAATAAGGAACTTTTTTACTATCAAACGTATTTAAGAATTATTTATCATTGAAACCCCATGGTAAAGTGTCAGTGCTTAAAAAATTAACCATTCTTTTATCATCATATGGACTAAGTGCAACTTTTCTTTGAGTTATTGTATAGACGTCATGTTTTTTGGAGACAATAGAATTTTGGGAAACCTCTACAATTGTTTTTTTAAATAAACTTTTATAATAATCTTCATAAGTTAGTTCCTTTAAAGCTGATTTCTTAATTCCTTTTGCTTTTTTAATTTCCTGATCCTGATTTAAAGTTTTTATCGTGTACATTTTTGAGCGCAATCCTATAAAATGTGTCATAATTTGACCTTTGTTTTCATCTTTCATCAAGCCCAATACTTTTTTATTCCTTAAGGGAATGTTATAGACATTATTTTCAGTGTACTCTGATGTGTCAAACTTATGAATATCCTCTTTAATATGAGCATATATATCATCAACAAAAAACTGATATATTAAACTATCTGTGTCCGTGTATAATAACTTGGCTTTATCTTGAATTTTTTTTTTAATATAATTATAATGGAAGTCATACAAAATTGTTTTCGAAATATCTAAAATACACATCCCAATGTAAATAGGTTTGTTAAAATTAATTTTCTGTTTTTGCATTTCAATTATTACCATATTTTCATCAAATATGGTACAACTATGAAAATTCGGTTGGGAAATGTAATAGTTAGCACCGTATGTACCACCCAGTTTGTTTACAATTTTTATATCCTTATATTTACGTACATTCTCTATACTTTTGCCATACGGAGCGTTTATAAAAAGTTTGAATAAATTTTTTTCAAATTCATTTTTGCTCTCCTTTCTCAATTCAATGTTTAAGTCAATATATTTCTTTAACCAAGGTGATTGTTTAAATTTTAGGCATCGATGAATCTTAGCAAGCTTCAGTCCCAAGCTAATAACTTGTTTTAAATACATATAATGAATAACATACTTATTTTTATCATACAATGTCGTTAAGAGTTTTTTAATGGTAGAATTAGAAGTTGGTGGAGTTATGTGTTCTGGACACAATGGCAAATCTTTGTGTGAATTAAAAAGTTCTTTTGGATACTCAAGGTCCACTTCCAGCATGTATCCGTATTCACTATCATTGGGACAATTTAATATATTGTAATTGTAAATATCATTTAAGGGTATCCATTCAAATCCTCCATAAGGAAGGAAATAACTCATAGCTGAACCATATAGATTGTTCACATCAAAGTACATTGTATAAGAGGTCTCTTTACCAGGATTATATTTATCACCCATGTACTTATTGTTCGCTTCTGCATATCTGTTACTACATTGTGACACTCCTCCTCGTTTTGCTTTTTCAAAGAACAAAACCATTTCGATATCTGTTAAAAGCTCTAATTCTACATTTGTTACTTTTAACATGGCATCAAATGCTAACCCTGGTAAAGTAAAATAATGCAAACTATCTAAACCGTATGTTTTTAAACACATCAGTCTAAAGTTTTCAAAAATATCACTTAAAAGTAATACGTCAGTTTTTAAATATAATTCCGCGTACTCTTGCAAGTTTTTTATCTCAAACGTGTTCCAAACAGTGCATGCGTGTTGATAATCCTCATGAGTTATTCCTTCATTATTAATTTTACTAAAGAAACTATTAATAGGTGGCAAGCAAGTATCTTGCAACTTTTCCCAATTATCAAGGTATTCATATGGGAAAACACCTTTTCGTTTAACTAAATTAAATTTAAAATCATCTTCAAAGTACCTTCTCGTTATTTGTTTTTGATCATCATCTAGATTACAGGAAAGTTTATCTAATGAATCAGACATAAATCGAAACGAATCTATAAACCTAAAATTAATATTTGTATTTTGAATGTATTTGGTAAATGATATATACCTCTCTTTGTTTAGAGGAAGTAGTGATATATTACCTTTAACGTTATTATTAAGGCTTTTAATTAAAAAATGTGCGTCATAGCCAGAGAGATTATGAAATGCAATCGGAATTGTATGTGTATTTTGATAATTAGCATTACAAGATCTATGAGCAGCTCCTCGAAATTTTCCTGTAATATGACAATGATCTCTAACTTTATCCAATGATTCAACTATAGGTTGGTTTAGTGCAAATATGACAAACAAAACTCAAATTAAAATCATGTCTTTCTTTATCAGTTAATGGACCTAACTTGTTGAATTTTTGCAATAAATTTTCTCTAGTTATTCTCTTTGCTATCTTTTCAAGTTCTCTTACAAACCACACAAGACAGTCGTGACCGGTAAATGATTTATAGTATGATAAGGAATCATTATAAGAAGATTTAAAATAATAAGCTATACTAAAAGCTTCATGCTTTTGAGACAAATAAGTTTTTATATTAGGATCATTGTTATTGTCAATGCATTTTATAAGAATACTTTCTAGATCAGCATAAATAACAAAAGGAACAAGTTCTTTATGTTTAAAATTTTTAAATTTCATAATATTATTCTTTTCTGTTGGTAAAACCATCTTAACTGAATTTGAATTAATACAGTCCTCTAAATGATTTTGTAAGAGTGCATCATTACTAAAATGATTAAAACATCTTTCACAAAACCATTTTTTGTTTCTAACATTTTTAACTTGTTGATTTACTAATCTTGAAAAATTTTTAATATAAGCAAAATGAAATAGATCTTTTCTACACAAAGGACCATCATCCTCATCACTACTATTATTATTTGTACTATTATCTTGAGAATGAATTAAAAGTAAATTAATACGAGGAGAAAAACTAGTCTTACTTAATAGCAAAGGTAAAATTTCCTTTCCTGTTCCTTTTGTTGTAAAAACATTTATTGAAAGTTTATTTAAATTTTCAAATTTAGGGATATCTTTTATGTCAATGGGAAAACTGATATTATGATACTTTAATATCTTACTAAAATGAGGATAAGATGAGGTTCGTGTAACATTGATTTTAGCAGGATGTAACGCTGCAACAATTGACCAGAGAAAACAATAAGGATCAGAATTTTTAATGTTAATTACACTCTTTGTATTGCTTATATATTTAGGTAATTTAACATAGGTGGAAATACCACTCAGTATTGGATTATACCTATTTATATTAACTTTTAAATGTAGAATCTGTGATAGTGCCCAACCACTATCTCTTTCTTGAAATTCCTCAAATTTTTTTAAAATCACATTAATACAATTAATTTTATACCAATCCTTGAGGTCTGTATTTTGGTCAATTGTTACATTTTTGGTTGAAAAATGTTTAATAGAGGTTTCACCATTTTGTGGTTTGATAAAAACACCATATAAAATCAAATTAACTTTTAAAAGACACGACAACAAACTTTTTCTAATTTGAATTGAAAAACTCCTAAAAGCTTTTTCCAAAAATATTTTGGGTTCTTTATATTTTAAATTGACTATTAGCCCTGTTTTTATTCTACTATTAAAACAAGATTCCACATCCTGCCACAATAAACACCTTTTAAGAGTTTTTCTAGCATTTAGTCTGTTCTTAAAGTTTTCAAGATATGTTTTAAGAATAGTTAAATTTGCTTCTATACAGTGAAAATTTTTAACACAAGAAACCCTATTCTTTAAACATTTATTCAAAATAAAAATTTGTTTTTTCAAATATCTTATTACGTTTCGTAAATCAGATTTTCTCTTAATTAATCTACTTACCGATTCCATCTTCTCTACAATCTGGTTGGAAAGTTCATCGACTACTTGCTGACTCATTTTTTTTTCACTAGTAACTGGTTCAACTTAACTTGGTAACTTTCGAATGCACAAATAAAACCCAAATATTATAATGCTCTCCAATTTATACTTATCCAGTAAAAAAAAATCAATTGACGTATTTCTGTAACTTGTTATTCAACGTGATTATATTTTAGGATCAAAAAGTTTAAATTTATCAATAATTCTGCAAACTAGTTGTTATTAAACGTGATTGTATTTTTAGAGGTCAGAAAGATCAAATCTGATGCAGATAAGTTGTTATTCAATGTGACTGCATTTTTATGGGTCAAAAGATTAAATCTGACGCAAATAAGATGTTGTTCAACGTGACTGCATTATTATGGGTCAAAAGGGTTAACTCTGATGTAAATAAGTTATTTGCAATGTTTTAAAATTACAAAGTCAGTTTAATGTTAAATTGTTTTTTTTTCTCAGTTTCTTGTTATAAATACAGACAGTCGTTTAAGACTAATCCAATTGTAAGTAGCAAGCAGTGAACAAACAACATCAAGAATGGCAACAGTACCCTGTCAGTTGGTAATTTTAACTGAAGATCCGGTTCATTTTCCTATTGAAACGGCTTTCCTTATTATAAAGGAATTGTTTGTGTAAGTATTGAGTTTATTATTTATACACTTTTTTCCTTGTTTATTTCACCACATTTGCATTTGATTTTATTGTTTATCTAAATATTTATAATAATTTTATTTTGTTTTACCTCTTGATATTTTACTAATTTATCTAATTTCTTTTTTCTATATTCTATCTATGTATTTTTTATTCTAATGATCGTATTTTAATAACATTTTTATTTATGATTGTTTAATTTCGTTAAATTTTAGATATGGTGTCAAAGAGGTGTCTCTTAAGGGAAGTAAAATATTTGTGAGTCTCAGCTATACACCCAATAGCAAAAGTCTTAAAAAGAAATTTGGGAATCTTCCGGTTCGGTATATGAGGACCAAAGTAAAGACAGAGCAAGAATTCCAAATTTTGGAGAATGTCGTAAAACGATACAGATTTAACTTGTTGGACGATGAATTGGAAGAGTTTGAGCGACATCAACAAGTCCAAAAGCAACTTGGGTTGAAGAGACCAGTATACATACAAGAGGCACCGGATGAGGCTCTTGCCTCAACATCAAGCAAGAAGCAAAGAACGGTTCCTCCAAGTACAATAGTACATATAGAAGAAGAATGTGATGAGAATGATCTGAATATAGATCATTTTCTAAGTCAAAGGACATAATAAACAAGTAAGTGCTTTCTGCTTCCCACTAGAAAAAAGGTAACTAGTATATATTTTATTTCAGATATGTGTTGGTATTGGAATGAAGATTGAGCGAGAGGAAAATATTTTTGTATGTATATCTGTGTATATATTTTTATAGATTATAATAAAATACTTTTTAATAATATCTCTTTATTTATTTATTACTTACAACTTTTATTCTAATAAAAAATATTGATCAATTTTTTTTCTATATCGACCATTCTTTATTTCACTGTCTTTAAAAATTGATAAGAATCCATAATTCTCTTTCCAGCATATCGAACATATTTTTTTTAAATCTTCAAAAGTCATATCTGTTCCGACGTGGTCATTGTAAATGTGTTTTAGGTTTAAATCGTCTTGTTTGAATACAATTAAAATATTTGCATTGTCTCTTATAAGGTGTTTAGGTATTTTTGCATAACTCTGACTCAAATAAAATGGATCCACCTGAGAATGTCGAGAAATGCTAAAGTATTCTCGAATAACATCTTGGTTGTCACAAGCAACATCATCAAAGATAAAAATTGAATTGGGCTTCGCTTCAGATGGGTGCATTATATCCGTACTTCCACTGTAAGTATAATATCCTATTCCTTTAATTGGTTCTAGCAAAGTTTCTAAATATTTGTACTTTGGTTGCATTAATGATTTTGAGTAAATATACACATTTTCAAATTTTAATCCATTAGCATGTTCCAATAGACTTATCATCACATTGGTCTTACCACAATTTGAAGGGCCAACTATAAGACATCGAATAGTTGAAGGGAACAAAACTCCATGCTTTTTAAACTTATTCTCAATTGGTTCCAATAAATTATTCTCCACATCAAGCGTAGTCTTTTGTTTTACAAGCTTCATGTCTGGTATCAATTTAAAAATAAATGTCTTGTGTGTATCTATTAATAAAAGACTATTTTTAATTTTTATTTTTTTATTGTCAACACTTTCTACAATATTTATACCAATAATGAATATTAAATACATTGTTTAGAGCACATTGTAAATTTTCATTGTTATGTTGAAAACATGGATGTGATTTAAAAATATGATTCATAGTCTCATCGGAAAGTATATTAGGTTCATCTTCTACACAATCAATGCGATTTTCCATGAATTTTTCCAAATATTTTTTTGTTTCATGATTTCTTACCAATATTGTTTCGTCTAATACGTTGTCGTGTAAAAATTTTGAAATTTCTTCATATTTTAGATGAGTATCACAAAAATGCCAAGATTGCCAATTTAAACCATGGTTTTGAACACATTGTTGTTCGATACATTTTATATATGACTTATTTATCATTGCTTCTGTTACTGGTAAAACAACCATTCTGTGTATAATGTTTTCGGTAGTAGGATCTAAAATAGCAATTTCCCTACAAAGAAATACATCTTCCCCAGGAAAAGAGAAACCTTGGATATCCACAATGAACATGTTTTCACTCTCTCGATATTCTCTAACAACAAACAAAATCTTGCAAGTGGAACGTCTTTTACATATTTTTCTATCCCCTCTTTATTATATTGCGTCACTTTGATCTATCCATGAGTTGTGAGAACTATCAAAACCTAACCACTTGACAAAAATTTTATTTTTCTTTCTCTTTAATACCTTTTCAACTAAATAACTGTCTTTATGTTTAACTTTTTGTAACTGGTCCTTATAAAATCCCCCAAGAATTTCTTCACCTTTATAGTCTTTTAAATAATATGTAATAGGGTTTCCCAGTTTTATTTTATAAACAGTGAAAATTTCATTAGACCAATTTGGATTGTATTTTTTGTCAAAAACTCCTCGATGTTTTGAAATGCGTACATGATCACCAATATGAAATTTTTGACTTTCCAAATCGACAATTTTAATGTGATTGTATACAGTGTTTAACAATAGTTTTTCATGCTTCTTCTTAACATCCACTGGTTTCATTCCTATTGTTCTGTGAACTTTATTGTTGTATTCAATAACAACTTGTTGTAAATTATCAATCCATTTGTAGGTACCGTTGAAACTAAACTGTTTCCAAATCATTGATTTAATCGTGCGAATAACTCGCTCAGCAATCGCAGCCTTTTTTTCACTGTATACATTGTAATGATTAATATTATATTTTTTCATCAATTTTTTCATATGTGGATTAAAAAATTCAGTTCCCATATCTGTTTGAAGATTATTTGGTTTTTGCTGTTTAAACACATACTCCATACATTTGGCTACTTCAACACCTGATTTATTTTTTAGTGGTAAAGCCCATAAAAATTTTGAAAAACAATTTATTACAACCAAAATATATTTGAAATTTCTGTTTGTATTTGAATATTTTTGCATATCAATCAAGTCGGCTTGGAACAAATCATTAAGAGATTTTATAATAATTCTTCGTCTTTTAAAGTTAATTCTTGCAGGTTTGTGTAACTCATTAACGATATCTCTTTTAACAGACATGATATTTATTCTATAATGTTTGCCTCTTTTAGTTCTTCAATAATTGAATTTATTTCATTTGTATGTCCTGTATGACCAGCTAGCTGTGAAGATAGTAATAAACGTAATCGCTCTACAAGTTCATTTGGATCATCCCAGTGGACGTAATCGATTTTATTGTTGTTTACTTCCATAACCAATCCTTTACCTTCTGTTATTGGTGCAATTATTTTTTATATTTTTCTAATCTACTACCATCTATCTGTTTACTTGATCTGTAATGCCTTCTGTGAGCATTAGTCGCTACAACTATCTTTTTATAGTTATTCTCATCTTCATCTGTAAAACTAGCTGGATATTTCTTAAACAAAAGCTCATATAAACCTGGTGTTCCCCTGTACCTTTTCTTTTTTAAAAGAATATCAGCACCATCTAAATCTATTTCAGAATTCCCAATCAGTAGCTTTTCAGATGTTTCATCAAATCGAATTCCATATTTATGATCAAATTCTTTGTTTAGAACATCAGCGTGCATATTTGTAATATATTTCCTAGGCAATGGATCATATTGATCCCAGTAGTCTACACGCGCCTGGTTAGCAATATCTTCAAATCGATTTTCAGAGTGTTTATCATTTTTAATCTGTTCTTTTATATCATCCACTTCAATGTTGTCCAATATCGATTGTTTGATTTCACTTGTTTCAAAGTCAGTAGTTTCATTATCGTCATCATCGTTTTTAATGTACCTTAAAGGTTCATCGTTTTTTGTTTCATTTTCTGGACTAGAATTTTGTGAACTATTTAACTTGTTCTCGATATTTTTCAAGTGTTTTGTAATTGGATTAAATAAATCTTCTTGGATTATTTGTCCTTGTTTTAATTGTCTTAATTTACTTTGGATGTTTCTCCGTTTAGTTATAAGTTGTCTTTTCAAATCTTTATTCATCGTAAAATGTAGGTATTCGCTTAACTTCTGAACAGCTCTGGATCAGGTCCCGAACAGGTCCTGATCAGCTTTGAACAGGTCTTGAACAGGTCTTGAACAGGTCTTGAACAGGTCTTGAACAGGTCTTGAACAGGTCTTGAACAGCTTTGAACAGGTCTTGAACAGGTCTTGAACAGGTCTTGAACAGGTCTTGAACAGGTCTCGAACAGGTCTTGAACAGGTCCTGATCAGCTTTGAACAGGTCTCGAACAGGTCTTGAATAGGTCTTGAACAGCTTTGAACAGGTCTTGAACAGGTCCTGATCAGCTTTGAACAGGTCTCGAACAGGTCTTGAACAGCTTTGAACAGGTCTTGAACAGGTCTTGAACAGGTATCGAACAGGTCTTGAACAGCTTTCAGATTTGGTACTAGTCTAGCCCCCAATTAGACACTTATGTCAACAAGGTTATGAAAATATTTATTGTGTACAGGGTGTTAAATAAGAGTAAACTTTTTTTTTTAACTTTTTATTTATACTTAAAAACCCAAAGTACAGATTTGCTTCATTAGACGAACTACAGTTAAAACATTTGAACTACATTGGTTAGAGGATTATAATTAACAATACGGTCATGTATAATTATACAATAAGCAGTTGTGTTAGCTGGTATATTCTTATTAGTTTCTATTTCTATTCTCATATCGACACTTCCTGATTTAATTGATTCATTTTGTCTGCTGCAATCAATAACAAATATCGGAGCAACAGCACAGAATTGTAACATAGTAAGGCATGGATCTCCTATGGATTTGTAATAGTACGACGGTTGAAATTGTGCATACATTTCATATGCAAGGGCATAATGTCTTTTACTAAAGTTCAAGTTCAAATTGTCATACGGGTACATTTCAGAATTTAGAAATAGCTTTAAGTTTGTAAGATTACAGTGATCAAAATAGCTGTTCTCTTCTTTTATTGCATTCTTTTTGGCAGTTTGTAATGCAAACAAAACAAATCGTGGTCTCTCCAATAGACTGGTAGTTTTTACATTCCAGTTAAATTTCATTGTCTGAGGCAGTAGAGGAATTTCATGATATTCCCAGCTTCTATATGCAAGCTCCAAACTGGACCCATTTTCAATAAATTTATATAAACGTAACTTTTCTGAATCGGACACTTGAATATGAGGCATTTTCCATATTAATTTAAATATTTCCACTTTTGGTTTCAGTTCAGTTTCTACTGTAGACATTACTGCATTTAAATCAGTTGAACTTCTTATCAATACGAGTTCTTGGCGTATGTTAATAAGAATTTTTGTAAAATCTTCAAAAAATCCAAGTACAAGTTTGAGTGGAATACAAACATTAAAATTTCCTGCTTTATCAGCAACTGTTGGTGTGTCATTAATACTCCAACCTATACAGTTGTATCGATTAGATTCAGTTTGTGTGAACGAAGCATAGTTTTTCATTGTCGTTGTTATACCTAAATTTCTCACTCTATCTATTACACAGCCTCCAATTTCATATCGTATTTCATCAAATAAATGCATCAAACCATTATTAATAAAGCGCAAAGTATTGCTTTCTTTCCCATCATTCGTTAAACGTCCTTCAATATACAGATAACTCTCAGAAGGTAGGGTGTATATATCTTGAGTCTGAATTGGTATTCTTATTTCATCACAATGATTAAAAGTTGCATTGGCATAGGGTAAATGACTGTGCATTTCTCGACTCACAACTGAATTGTCAACCAATACACGATCTCCAATATTTAAAATGTTAAAACTCATATTCACTCTTCTTACAAGTACACCTCAAGAAAATCCCTAGTATTCTAGTATTAATAAAAAACTTTATTCTACACCAAGTATTTCTTTTCTTTTTCCCTGTCACTGTCGTAGTTGTTGTGTTTTATTTTAAATCCTAGTGAGGTTAAAAAGACTTTGTTTTCTGTTGTCAACGGTTTGAGAGTCTGCTTGTCACTAATGTTTTTATCAACACTCTTAATATTATATACACTGTCCACACCTGGATTAAATTTGCTACAGTTGTAAATTAAAACCATTATTTATACTTTTTTTAAATGTAGTCTTAACGTAATAACTTCTCGTGTGAAATTAACAAGATTACCGTCCTGGTCAACTATTTTAATGAAAATTTCATCAATATATCTATTTGTGACAGGTAAATAAATTACCTTTTTTGGAATTTCCACAATTTTGTAACCCGGTAAGACATTTGGATAAAACATGTGGATGATATGACCTTGGTTTTCATTGACGTATGAATTAGTGATTAGATTACATTCCACACAAATAGAATTAACCTTTGTGATATGCAAGTTAGTATAGGGGCAAGCTAGTATAGGGGTGTATAGTTGTGTTATAGAGGTAGCACCTTTTATCGGAACGACCACATCGAGCGTCATAGACGGGAGATGGTTCTTGATAACTGGTCCTCATAAGACAGCTAACTCTCACTTATGGCTCCACGTGCCACACCCCGGGCAACTGCATTGGTCTGCAGGCTAAACTAAGTGAGGGTAGCCAGATATGGCGAAAATTTTATCGAGCGATTGCCGGTATAAGCGATCTCCCACTTGCTGACCAACGGCTTCGGGCGGATGAGTTGGTAAGTGGTAGGGATCAAACTAACACGCAGCGTCTGACCCAGAGTGGGCGGCTGCAAATAGCGTCTGTGTCCAGAGGATCGGCTAAAATACAAACCAGAGAAGGCAACGGGAAACCACTCTGGTATATATTTCCCAAGAAAACTACAATGAAAGCACAAATAGAAATGGCCCCTAGTCCCCGGCAGATCTTAGATGATCAAGGGGTGCGAAGAATCCCCGGGAGGAATAGCCTAAATATTTTAAATACAAACTTTAAGATTGCAACATGGAACGTTAGAAGTCTGTTCGAATCAGGAAAACTAGCAAATGCATGCCACGAAATGAAACGTTTAGGGTTGCAGATATTGGGTTTGAGTGAAGTTAGATGGCCAGGTTCAGGTAAAGTTAAAACCATGAACAAAACTTTCTATTACTCGGGTAATAATGATCCGGTTCATCGTAACGGGGTTGGAGTAATTTTAGAAGACAAATATAACAATGCCGTCACAAACTTTGTGCCATTTTCGGACCGATGTCTTCTTATTCAACTATCCGGAAAGCCAGTAAATATTAACATCATTCAAACTTATGCCCCTACGGCCGATAAAACCATAGAAGAGCTAGAAGCGTGGTATGCTGACGTAGAAAAACTTATAAAGATGACCAAAAAACGAGACCTAACATTTATCTTAGGTGACTTTAATGCTAAGTTAGGCAGAGGAAAAGTTTCTGGATTGATTGGAGACTTCGGACTTGGAGCAAGGAACGACAGGGGAGAGAGAATGACAGAATTCTGCCAACAACACAACATGGTAGCGACAAATACATGGTTTAAATTACACCCTCGCAGATTGTACACTTGGACTTCACCACAACACAATGAAAACAGAGTAATCCGTAACCAAATAGATTACATATTGGTCAACAAAAGATATCACAATGCAATCATCAGTGCAAAAACATATCCTGGAACTGACATCAATTCCGATCATAATCCTGTTGTTGCAAAAGTTCGCGCAAGATGGAAACTAGTAAAGAAACAAAAACCTCAACACCAACTATTAGACATCCAATTATTGAAAAACGACACCATACATCAGACAGTAAATAAAGAATTAAACAAAAATTTAGAAAATATCGACCACAATAGAATTAGCGAGTACGATGACATAAACGTTCTGTGGAAAACTATTAAAGAACAAATGAACAATGTAACGGAAAAACATCTAAAAGTAACACCTAGAAATAACAAACAGGAATGGATGACAGAAGAGATTTTACAATTAATGAACAAACGAAGAGAATCCAAAGGAAAAAATGACAAGGACGGAGAATACAAAAGACTAAATAGAATAATTCGAAAAAAAATAACCGAAGCAAAAGAGAAATGGCTGGAAACAAAATGCGTGGAAATAGAAGAACTACAACAAAGGCACGATTTTTTTAATTTACATAAAAAGGTAAAAGAGTTTACATCGACTACCAAGAGAACGACTTTTCACACCATGCTGAACACGGATGGCAAACTGCTAGAATCAACGGAAGACAAACTGAAAGAATGGGAAAACTATATTAAAATTCTTTTTCACGACATACGAGAAGAACCAAGATTGGAAAATAACAACGAAGGGCCAACAATTCTGAAATCTGAAATCATAAATGCAATTAATCATCTTAAAACAAATAAAAGCCCAGGTCCAGACGGAATATACCCAGAAACGTTAAAATTAATCAGCGAAGAAAATATCGAAATATTTGTCCTTTTATTCAATCGCATTTATGATACAGGTAAAATACCCCAAGATTGGCTGGAGTCAATATTCATCCCACTACCAAAAAAGCCAAACCCACAACACTGCAATGAGTTCCGTCTGATAAGCCTTATGAGTCATGCAGTAAAAGTCCTACTAAAAATCGTACATAATCGTATCTATAGAAAGTGCGAAACAATCATCGGAGACGATCAGTTTGGATTCAGAGCCGGCATGGGAACGAGAGAAGCCCTGTTCAGTTTACTAGTTCTCGCCCAAAAATGCTACGACCAACAGAAAGATATATTTATATGCTTTATAGACTTCGAAAAAGCATTTGATAGAGTAAGACACGACCTACTATTAGAACGTTTGCAAGAAGTCGGTTTAGATGGAAAAGACATCAAATTCTTAAAAAACTTGTACTGGAACCAAAACGCCAGAGTTAGGATCGAAGGTTCCACATCCGCAGAAGTAGAAATTACGAGGGGAGTTAGACAAGGTTGTGTTCTGTCGCCTCTGCTGTTTAATCTTTACTCCGAGTTTCTATTTAAAGAAGCATTGGAGGATTCCAAGGATGGAGTCAAGGTGAATGGCGTAAATATCAACAGTATCAGATACGCCGATGATACAGTGTTAATTGCGGATTCCGACGTAGGTCTACAACGACTCATCGACAAGACCAACTCGACCTGTGAGCAATTTGGTATGAAAATAAACATTAAAAAAACCAAAGTGATGTCAATCCGAAAAAACCAAAACGTACCTCAACCTTGCACAATAAATGGGCACATTTTAGAACAGGTCAATAGATTTAAGTACCTGGGATGTTGGATCGATAGCAGCCTAAATCCTGATCTAGAAATAAGATCGAGAATAGAACAGGCCAGAAAATCTTTCGAAAAAATAAAAAAACTGCTTTGTGATTCTCGAATAAAACTCGAAATTCGACTACGTTTATCAAAATGCTACGTTTGGTCGACTCTTCTATATGCAGTTGAAACGTGGACCCTAAAAACATCAACCGTAAATAAATTGGAGGCCTTTGAAATGTGCACCTACCGGAGAATGCTCAAAATTTCATGGACATCACATACCTCAAACGAAGAAGTGCTGCATAGAATAGGCAAGGAAAGAGAACTTTTTAACACAGTAAAAGTTAGAAAAACATCATACCTAGGCCACATACTGAGAAATAATAAGTACCAATATGCCCAACTTATAGTGAAAGGAAAAATCGAGGGAAAGAGAGGCCTAGGAAGGAAAAGACTATCGTGGCTCAGAAACATCCGACAATGGACAGGGCTAAATTTTGAACAGCTAATAAGAACAGCTGAAGATAGAGAAGATTTTAAAATTGTAGTAGCCAACCTCCATTGAGGAGAGGGCACTTTAAGAAGAAGAAGAATATGCACAGGATTCTCAGCTACATGAGTCTTTAAAGGTGAGAGCCGTTTTGGTGTAAATCCCAATAAGGGAGCAATGGTATTTGGTTTTTCAAAATGGATTACTTTGTTGCTTTTTATTTCACATTTGAGTGTATTGTTATTAATTCTCAATATCAAACTTGTAGGTTGATCTATATTATGATTTTTTCTAGGCACACCTTTACCAATTGTATTATTTTTTTCTTGACTCTTTCCTTTATTAATTTCTGTATCATCTTTATCTGGTGTTTGATCTACTTTTAATTCTAATTCAGTTATTTTTTCAGTTAAATAATTTGAAAGATCTTCGACTTCATAAGAACCATGTGGAATCGTTATATCGTAACCATCTATATAAAACTTGTTGTTTGTTTGGTCTACATTTGGAATTGTATTGTATGACATGAAATCTATTAAACCTAGTACATACTGTTCATTTTCGTTTAAAATAATTGGTGGGTAAATTTTTGTTGATAACACCGATTCTCTTCCAGATAACACAAAAGTGTACGACATGTTCAAACGATAATCATAGAGTAAATAAAAGAATATTCTTTTAAAAAGGGTATTTATTTAAAAAATCTAAACACAATTGTCCACAATTTACAGTGTTATAAGTTTGATAAATTTTATGATTATAAACAATTTGAGAATAACCATTTGAATTAAAGTATGATATAGCTTCCAACGGTGGTCTCAGATTACCAAAACTATCAAAATATACGACTTTGGATTTATTCTTCTTGTAAGCTGTCCAATGAGTTCCAGGACCGTCTTTATTGTCTAAATTAATAATTCCACTCTCATGTTGCCAAATTTTTTTCGGAAACCCATTTCTCATCATTACACCTCTAAAATGTGGGATTTTCATTAATTTTGCATATTTTTGTAACTCTACATTTGTCAAAGCATGTTTTGGAATTTTTATTTGATCCATTTTCTTATTCATAAAAAAATACCCATTCCACTTTTATATGGTTTCAAGTATAAACCTTTTCCAATTGCCAGTGCTTCCATTTTACGATTATGACGTTGTTTTTCGAGTAAATCTTCTTTAGCTGCTTTTGCTTCGTTAATAGTTTTAACGATAGCTGATGTACCCCCAGCAATAGTGCCCAATGCGCTTAACCCAGCAAATATCGGTATTAGAGGTAATATACCCCCAGTTTTTGGAACTTGGATTACTCGACCACGTGGTTTTTTAATGTTTTTGTAGGATTTCACAATTCGTAATGCTTGTTGAATAGCTTCCCTTAACGTTCTTGGTTTGCTTTCCAATAGTTTCTTTCTAATGTCTCGAATTACTCTCAATAAACTAAATGACTTTTGCTTTGAAATTTTTCTTTTAGAAGATGAGGAGGAGGATGTGACCTTTCTTTTAGTGCTGTTTCTTGTCTTATTACCAACCATCTTGACTGTTTCCAACCAACTACCCATAATACACACAACAACAAGTCTTTATTAAAAAAAAAACGACAATAGAAAATAGAGCATATATTAATTATTATTAATTACATAAAAAATTTTTAAAATTACTGTCTTCGAACGTGGTTGATTCCTTCGATTGGAAATGGTAGCGGTCTCCTTCCCAATGGGTAATCGGCATCTCTATGGGGTTCTAAATGGTTAAGCCTCCCTAGTTGTTATGCTTGAACACCCTCATCTCTTTGCCGATACCTACTAAATTCTCTCGTGAAGAGTCTTGTCCTGGCATTGTCTCTTTGCTTAGTATGGAATTCAACAACACAACTCTTAACTCCCATTTCACTGTTATCTTTACTTTTTTTCTCTGTTGAACTGTTAACACACAGCTTATTAACAACGATACAGATCAGACTGAATTAGTTATTGGTATATGTGCGTATATATATAGTATCTACATATTTTTTCATTATATTTTTTAATTTAATACAATTTACTTATTATATCTTAACTTTTTTCTTAACTGGATCATCATCATCCTCATCTTCATTGTTTATGTCTCGTTTTCTTTTTTGGGTATTGTTTAATAAGTAATTTAAGTTGATTTTTGCTTTTTTGACACCAACTACATTGTCATCAATTATTTTTCGTTTTTCTCTTCTTTTGGAAAGAAGGTCATCATCATCATCAACAAAATCATCTGTAATGTCCACATCCATATTATTTTCTAATTGTTTTGCTCTTTTATGATTTAAAAGCTTTTGTTGTATTTTTTGTTTATTTTTTTTTACATTTTGTTTGCGTTTACTTGATTTGGAAATAGTTAATCCTTGGAGTAATAAAGTACAATGGTCTATATTTTCAGTTAGTTTTTCTAAATTATTTTTAGCTTTGTTCAATTCTTTATTACAACTTTTTGTTACAGCTTTATATTTAGTAGAACCTAGACCCATACCTAATTTCACTTTTGCTTTCATTGCACCAGCTACACCAAGTGCTGCCAATTTTTCGGAAAATGCTGTATTTTTCGATTGAAACTGTTCAAGAGCTTTTTCACCTAGAATCTTATCAGCCTTATGTCGTTCGGATAGATCTTTATTTTGAGAATATGCAATATCATGTTCACGACACGCCTCGTCTAATCCATTTATTCCCCTATCTCCTCGTGCTAGTCGTTTCTGTAATTTGGTGCCGGGTCCACAAAACCTATAACCTCCAGGGATGTGCATTTCGAAAGGTAATTTATTAATGACAGCGTTTAACATATTGGTAGCGTACTCGTAGACGATTTACAAATTAATACATAGTTATTCTAAATATAAGTCTTTATATATTTTTTCTCTTCTTCAGACAACTGACCTCACATTTCACCAAACATACTACTTGGTATATTTTTAGCACCAGATCTGGATCTCAAATATTCTATGTAGTCACAGTTTATACAATTCCTATTAGATATTTCAGTCTCCCCACCACACTTTGGACATTTATACTTTACTGGTACAGGCATACTTATTTTTGGATAAATAGATGACTTGGGTTATTTTTGTCACCACCAAATTGTCTAAATATACTTTTTAAGTAACAATTTACACAAAGTGTATTTGGAATCTCAGTTTCACCACCACACTTTGTACATTTATATGTCACAGGTACAGGCATATTCAAAGGGCAAAATAAAAATGAGCTTTATGTTATATTTACAGCTATTTTATTATTCTAATTTTTTATCATGCGATTACATTATTTTTTATTGTTGCGGTCTCTGTCTCTTTACATACATTCTACTAGGTATATTTTTAGCACCACTCTCTTCCTTGTACACCTCTTCCAATTCACAATTTATACACAGGTCATTTCGTTCTTCAGTGTCACCCCCACACTTTGGACATTTATGTTTCACAGGAACAGGCATATTTATTGTTCTCACTCACAATTTATTTGTTGTTGTCATTGATTCTCTGAAAAATGGGATAAACTCTTTCTACAAAGGCACAATCGGGACTAAATTTTTTGTGATCTTCGATTATATTGTCATTTGATTCCCATTTGTAAATCTCTACGCCACACTTGAAACACTTTACTATATCTTCCACTTGGAGAAAGTAAAATCCACAAGCAGCTAACTCTATTTCAGATTTATTCCCCTTCCAATTGTTAAAAGTTGAGAGCCTTGAATAAAACTCGTCTAGCATGTACACCTCAAGACACATCTTGATTACTGACAAAATTTTGCTGGATACATTTATTTAAAATAAATAACTTGTTTCAAAACAAATAAAATTTATAGTATCAATCCAATATTGTTTTATTTACATCTACCCACATATATCATTAAAATATATATACACAATAAAGCATTTATGTGATACATAGTTATTTTTCCTTTTCCTTTCAAAAGTAAAGATAAGACTAGGCAGGCTAGGCTAGGCAGGCTATACAGATATATCTAAGCATCGTACACAAAAAAAATTTTTGACGCAACAACACCTAAAATATTTCCAAGTCTCAATACAAAATTTATTTTTTCGATCACCCTGTACAAATTTAACGAAAAGAAGAGGAGATGAAGCGATAAGCGATGAGTTTTGCACTCGACATACAAGGTGGTCCGTTCCACTCAAAGACACCCCCTCTGGTCATTGTCGACCGATTCTTTTACTTCTTCAGGACAGGTAAGACAAAGAAGAGACAAGTGAGACAGGTGTAAAAACATACAGGTAACGTAGGTGACAATTCTTCGGCTGAGAAGAAGAGATCTAGAGATAAGCGACTAGTTCTTACGACCCTCTGGTCATTGTCGATCACTTCTTCGGGAGAGAAGAAGAAGAGATCAAGCGATAAGCGACCAGTTCTTACAACCCTCTGGTCATTGTCGATCACTTCTTGTACTTCTTGTACACCCCCAAGGTCAAATCATGGCATCGATACCTTCGCATCGGAGACCCTGATGGACAGGTTACCAAAGTGATTCAGGACCCCGCTTCCTTATCTACTCATATCCTCTGTGTTATTCCATTCTTCTAGCTATCTTTCAATTGATTTTTCCGTTTCGTGTCTTCTCTAGGTCATGGTAAGGTCTAGGTCTCTTATCTCATATAGCTTTTTTTTCTTATACTGCGAATATATGCGAATGAATACATCCAGTGACAACCCACAAAGCTGCCTCAGACACAGCTTGTGTCACTCGTAGCATACTTGTTTTTGTCTACTTATATCAAAAGTCTCCTGTAGGCCAGTATTTCTATCACCACACTACAAATTGCTATCGCATAGAGGACGATCGACTGCACAACACCATGTAAAGCCCTCGTTCTTTCAGATTTGGGTCCATCAATGTTGGGTATTATGCTTTCCAGCGCAGTCGCACTATTCGCAGCTTTTCGAACCATTTCCTAGATACGCCCTTGCACATTGTAGTTTTACCTTTTCCCTTTAGAATGATGGCTTTGATCTTCTCTGCCGTGAGTTTTATTGCATGCCATGTCATTCAATTCTTTGAGACGCTGTTTTAATATGGCTTAATCCATGCCACCACTAACACGACGTGGTCATTCGCGAATACTAAGAGTGCTCTCTCTGTATTTATAGTTTATAAATCATTCATTTGCCAGGTTCCATGGCGTGGTGCCCAAGACAAATCCCTGAGAAACCCCGGCCGTCACGTCGACGAGCATGCTCTTCTCTTAGTTTGTTCTGTTGCAACGTACTGAATGCATTCTTAACATCGAACAACAGCAGGACCGCTTAGCGGTATTGTTTATGACCTATGTTGTGCAGTGCGTCGAATACACTCACGATTGCATTAGCCATGCATTTCTCTTTGTAAAAATAAAATTGTCTCAAAAATAAGAACCAATGCATCCTTGCAGCATTCTTTTATACAGCTTACGAAAGAACGCCACATATGTACGATAGAAGGTAGGTAAGACAGTTATTTTACCCTAGTTTTGGTGAGCAGTACCAACCTCGATGTTTTAAAATATTTATAATGGGACGTCGTTTAGAAGAATCCTCTTGATACTTGGAAAAAATAGTTTTTATCTCCTAAAAAATTTCAAAATTCAATATCTGTTTAAAAGAAATAATTTTAAACTTCTGGTTTAAAGAGAAACATTACATATTTATTTTTATTTCACATATACATTTATTAGAAACAAATATATAAATTTATCAACAAACTTCACATTGAACCTTTCAACAACAAAACAAAATTTAAAACTATGGTTATGTACCAAATGGTAGAAAAAGATGTACTAACTGTCATATTATGTCGAAATAAACTTCTAAACTTTTGTCAAATATTAATTAATTAATAACGGTTAATTTTTATTTAAAAGAAATATAACATATAACAATTAGCTGATACATAAAACTCTATTTATTTATAAACTTTTAAATTTGTCATGAAAGCAAATTTTAGTATAATAACGAAAAATGTTTATTTAGAAAAATTTAACCAAACTGTTTCTTTTTAAGTTATTAAAAAAGGTTGGTATATTAGATCTAAATACAAAAACACTATCCCACAAATACTTTAAACGATCTGGATCCGGGACTCATGGGAGACACAAAATGGAAGCTGAATAAATCTTGGGAGAGGTTAAACATCAAATTGGCCCTCAGGTTATCCAGGATATATGTATTCTTTAAACTCGGTTGCTTATTTTTCACTCAAAACCATGTAGGCTCACTTAGCCCTCAGAAACGCTGTTATCAGATCCCTTGACACAGAATACAGCAACAAACCGGTGATTATCTCATTTTAAAAAGACTGCCAGATATCATTTTGAGATTAAATCACCTCCTTCTAATCAAAACTCATCGAACTAAACGTAATTTGCCGGTTAACTATCTGCGATGTTTTAGTGTTCAGACCGAAATATGTTCTCCGACTGCTACACTAACGAATTTTCGACGACAAAATCTGAAATCAAACAATGAAATCAAGTGCTCTGGCAGTCGGTTGACCAAGTATTGATCTCATCCCCCAACAATCGGTATAAATGTAAATGAAAAAATTTCTGTTTATCTTCTGTGTAAATTTCTAGGCGAAAAAAGATCAATCGAAAGAGCAGTTTTAATTATTATAAACAAACTCGAAAATAAATATATTATCAATATCAGAGACGTAAAAATATTAAGAATCTTTTTGGGCGTTTTAGGATATATGGAGTGAATCGAAAATGTTACAAAGTAGCAAAGTATAACTTGTAAATGTCAATTATAAAGTAACTTGTAAATCGTGAAGGTAAATTGAGATCCCTAAGCTTAATAAGTAATCTAAGTGAGCGAAGTTGCAAATCCAGGTCAGAACTTGTGCGGAAAAATAAAGGAAGAATTTTGCATAAAAATAGAATATATTCATATTACTTCAGTCGTCATAGACGAAAATGTCACTCAAACTTTAAATTATACGAACAAGCTGAATTTTACCGAGAATATTAATTTCGATACCCAAAAAAAGATGCAAAAAATTTACCACTTTTACCCCGGGCTTCGCACTAAAACCCCCTCAGGTAGGGGTGGGGGGTAAAAACACAAATAAATCGATTTACTAAGAATCTGTACGTCGTAGAAAAAAATTTTTTAAATGAAAAATGGAGCTGAGATAATTTTAAACAAAAATGTCTATTATCATTTTTTGTGTAGAATGAACTGTTCTCACAGAAACAACGCTTGAAGCGACCGTCGATTTTAAATGTCAGTTATGTGCGCGAAATCAATGTTCAATAAAATTTGTATCAGTTCAACAGTAAAAATTCTTTATCTTTCGATCCAAGTGTCCTATCGACAAAAATCAAAATATATTTTAAAGGTAAAGAGTTTAGCTTACGTATGTAATTTTTGTGTTTTGCCGCATGTAAACTTAAATTTTATAAAGGTGTTAAATAAATAAACGTGGCCCGTTTGTTTCCATTTTTATCATTTTTATGAAATAAATAAAATCTATCCCTTTTATTGACTGACCACTATAAAGTTTTGATTACTAGAGCCTAACATTTAAAACATATAGCATGAAATTTTAGTTTTGAGTTTTGGCAACAAATGTAACGCATTTGAAATATGGTTAAAAAACACTGGATTTGAACTTTCGCATAACAAACAGTCTAAAACGTTTCAAACTTTTTTTTATAAAACTAGTACGTTTTTCAAAAGAACCAAACTTCTGCTATAAACTACATCTAAAACCGTCTTCTTGAAGGCACTTCCCGCGACGTGCGATTATTTAAAATGTAAAACATCAAATTCTGCGTTTTTTATTCATATTTCAAATACTTCATATTTTTTGCCAGATCTCAAAATTGAAATTTTATGTCATAGGTTTTAAAGACTAATCTCTAAACATGAGAATTTTATTACGACTGGTTAATGAAAGTAATCAATTTTATTGATCTCACAAGGATCTTATAAAATGGCAAAAATCGCGCTACGTTTATTTATTTAACAACTTTATAAAAACTGAGTTTATTCGCGGCAAAATACAAAAATTGAAGACGAAAGTTGCGCTCTTTACCTTTAAAATGCATGTTGATTTTTGTCGATAGGACACTTCAATCAGAATATATCGAATTTTTACCGCCGAGCTGATACAAATTTTATTGAACATTGATTTCGCGCATGTAACTGGCATTCGAAATCGACGGTCGCTTCAAGCGTTGTTTCTAAGAAAACGATTCATTCTACACAGTAAGTGCTAATTTTTACTTAAAATTATCTCAGCTACATTTTTTATTTAAAATATTTTTTTCTACGACTCACGGATTCTTGGTAAATCGATTTTGTTGTGTTTTTACCCCCTACGAGGGAGGTTTTAGGAGGAATATGGTGGAATATAGAAAAGTAGTTAATTTTTTAGAATATTTTTTGGGGTCTTAAAATAAATATTCTCCGCAAAATTCAGCTTGTTCGTATGATTTTTAGGGGTCAACTCTCTGACGACTGAACTTCATATATAGAGATAATAATTGGAATATAAGTGATAGTTATACATAAGTGAGAATAGTAATAAGGAGATAAAAAGACAATCAGTGATTGAATGAAAAAACAATATCACGAGTTAACAGTAGTCTAAAGAAACTCAATATAGATAGGCGTAAAAGTGATAATTAATTTTACTATTATTAAGATTAAGACGACATAATTATAGTACAAATTGTATAAATTTAAATACTGTAGGTAAGTACAGATGGCAATACTTAATTAATGATGAAAAATTTATCTTCTCCGAAAGAGATAACTCGAGAGAATTTTTTTCTTTTAGGAACAGTGGTATGGTATTAAAGTAGTATAAAAGACGTATCTCAAAAATACTGAGATAAATATAGGCATTCAAAAATAGAAGTATCAAAAATATTAGAATTGTGTTTCGAATTTGTAAATAATTGTTTTTCAATAGTAAACTAAAGCACACATATTGGATAACATGCGTATTTTTTATAACATTTTTGGTTTACCTTAGGTTAACCTTGTAGATTTAGCACTATTATCAACATATTTGGCCTAGTAACAAATTTATGTGTACTTGAATCTTGATGTTATACAAATATAAACAGAAAGGAATCGGGACACTTAATAATCTAATTTATTCGTAGGAGGTATTCATAATTTAACATGTAAACACGCAATTAATTAAATAAGTAATGGCTTCCAGTATAAGTTATCCCGTTATAAAAAGTAGTGAACAATTAATCACCAATCTTTCTCCCAAGTAGTCAAGATGCAGTTGTATAAGAAATATCGCCAATCCATTTAGGCAATAATATGGTGGCATTACGAGATACGAGTTATATTCATTTAATTATAATATAAATATATTGTCGAACTTGAAAAGTGGTTTTGTGAAAAGCTCTAGCAGAGCTCTAGCGTTTCCTTTTTAGATTCGGTAAAGGTGGCATCAGGTCTAATAAGTAGGCCTGGTCCCTTTGCTTGGAAAGAATGTTGTAAATTCTAATGATGGCAAGTATATCTAAAATACTCTAACAGAACCTTCTCAAAGATTTCCTTTTCGCTTCTTATTATATTTGTTATGGGTTTTCTTTATATTTCCCAGTTACCCAATTCTCTAGATCCCAGATGCAAGTACATTTTTTTTCTGTATGATTTTTTCTGTGGAGTTCCCTCTTTCGTGACCGTTACTCTTCCTTGATCTGCTTAACGTTATTAAAGTTAACACTTGTTCTGGTGTTAACTATTGGCTTTGCCATCACCAGCACTTCGATGTTCTTTTCTACAGCGGTAGTCTGCTCCAAGATCATCTGCTTATCCTATCCCTTCCTACGAAGTATGTAAGATAATGTTCTTTAACATTATCTTACATACTTTTTCCACTCACGCACTTTTCTTGGGACTAGTTCTCAGTAATTTCTATTTTTAACCAGTTAATCGGTCTTTGGGCATCTACTTAAATTCGTCACATACTTGGTCATATCGCAATTAAGGCATCTGGATGTTTCTCTCTTGCATTTCAACGCTCTGAGCTGTATGAGAAGAAAAATCCTCTTCTCTTCTCCCCCTTACATCATTGCTCGTGTCCAAATGAAAAGCATCTCCTACATCTCGTTATTGCTACGCTTTATTCTATCACTCAAGAGTATGTAAAATCTATCTTTATTCTTTTAATTTTTCTTCTTCTTCCTGTTCATTCCAGAGATGCTCCTCGATGTTTTAACTCGGAATGCTGTCTGCATGTGGATCCCCAGGGTTTGTTTTCTTGTATATATATATATATATATATATATATATATATATATATATATATATATATATATATCTTTTTATTTTAGTTGCCGTGTTGCCAGATTCCAGTACGAGCCTAAGAAGGTATCCATTGACTTCTGACAGGCAACGGTGGAGGAAATATTTTTTAGACATCTAACGTCATGGAGCAAGACATCCTGGCATCTTGCGGCTGAATAGGATACTAGGCCAGAATACCACAGGGTAGTGCCGTATTAACCATATTCCAGCTAAAACCTTAACTACCGTTCTAAAGGAGTGTTTTGCCACTCAATGAACAACTAAAATGAAAAATTAAACACTTACAGATAATCATACCTACTACCGAAAATTAGAAAATATTTCCGTGAGGCCGTAAACTAATAAATAATAATAACCATAAATTTCAGATCCCTGGTTCAATTTCCTCCTCTGTTCTCTTGTTCCTTCTTCTTCATCACCCCATAAACCAGACAGTGTACTCCTCTTCATTTTTTTCTCTCCCCTCAACATTATCTTAATCATGTTCCTTTCTTCTAACCCGAAACCCATTTGCCTCTCGAAGTCTCTTCTTTTATTTGTCCACCTCTGGCAGTTAAAAATGTAGGCCAGAGCGTCCGGTACCCCGCAAATAGTACAGTCTGCCGAAGCAGATTTGTCTATTCTACTTGTGAAGGTGGCAAAATTACCATGTCCGGTCGGAAACTGCGCCCGGAAGTAGTCTAGTTTCTTCTACTTTTCGTTATCATTTGCTCATTCTCCCTGCCAATCTACTATCGTTCTCTTTCTCTCATTCTCATCTATATTTCCATCCAATCTCCTCGCATACGTCCTCGCTCGTTCTTTGCACAAGAAAACGATCGGCATCACCGCTCCAATGACATACAGAACCTCATTTTAAACCATCCTGTATGCGCTAGATACCCTGAGGAGCATTCGCCTTTGTGAAGTTTTCATTAATTTAGCGTATTTCGCAGTTTTTAGTGCACTACACCACCACGGGGGCAGCGTAGGCTACTACCAACTGGAGAACTCCATTTAGCACCCTTCTTTTTGTGCTACCTGGGCCTCCAATGTTTGGCATCAGCAGTATCAACGCCTCCAGATTTCAGTTTGTCTTCTCTACCATCTTTTGGATGTGTACTCCGAACCTTAGTCCTTCCAACAACCAGACCAGAAGAGAGAATTTATTCCGGCTTCCTTTGGGAACTAACACCTCAATTTTCTAAGGTGCTAGCTGTAGATCGTTCTCTCTGATCCACCTACTAATACAACGCTGTGTTAGCCGCATTAGCTATGTCCGTTTTTTTACTCGCCTTCGCAGCCAGTGCGAGATCATCGGCATAAGCTACAAGAGAGTATCCTCTTGGCATCTGTAGCCTCAACACCCCGTCGTACAGGACATTCCACAGAATGGGATCTAATACTGAACCCTGCAAAATACATTGCGACAAACTGATGTATCTATCAATTACGTATCTGTCTCAAGCAGGATGAGAACCTGCGTGATTGTATCCTGCGTGACTAAAGAGGTTACTTCTGTGACAGCATCTATGGTGGACCTTTTGGCCCTAAAACCATATTGGCGGTCGCTTAGCTTATGCTTTTCTTTCAGCTCTCGCTCAAGGCGGTCTTTAACAAGCTGCTTGTACAATTTAGCTACCGAAATAAAAGGAAAATTGGCTGAAATCGCACCTCTTCCTCTTTACCTTTACCTTTCGGGATAAGGACAACCTTAGCGTCTTTCAACATTCTTGGAAACTGCTCTTGCTCAAGCAGTTTGTTTAGCAATCTCAGGGAAACCTGCGGGTATCTTAGTGCGGAGAGTCTTACTGTCTCCGGCATGACTCCATCTATGTAAGATGTCTTATGGATCATCATCCAAGAGCCTCGCTGAGTTCCAACTAAGTAAAAGATTCGGCCTCTACGAAACCAGTAACCCTTTTACGCCTATCCTCTACTTGAGGAAAGAGTTCCCGAATTACACTAAGTTTCTTCTCCTCAGGGGTGTCTTTTTCACTTTCAATTCGGTACAGAGAATCTTGAAGCCCTGTCCCCAGATATCCCTTTCGAAATTCTGAAGCAGGTTACCGTCATTTAGCACGGTAAGCCCCATGGCGTGGATCCATTCTGATAGATATTTCTCTCTCCCATCTTGCACTCGTGGCGATCCATGGACGATCCTTCGCATCCAGTTCACCAGCTACGACGACCGGTACAGTCTTCGTCCTAGCCTCTTGCATAATGGAGTCAATGTACTCTTCATATACTCGAAGCACTATGTTTGGTGAAACATAGCATACACCACTAAGTTTCCGACATATACCTTAACAAGACCATTCTTAACAGATTGTCTGGTAATGCCAGCTCCTCGATTCACCACGTATACGCTCATGTCAGATCTCTTTGTCAACCGTTTTCCATCCACTCCTGAATGTAGGTCTCTCCCAATTGTTTCCATCTTTCTCTACCTTGCTCCAATCTAATCCACTGTTTGCCTGCCACTGCTCTTATGTCATCTACCCATCTTTTTGAGGTCTTCCCATGCTTCTTGTTGTCGTCCTTGGTCTCCATTCTAGAGTTCTCCGTGTCCACCTGTTGTCATTATATCGGGCTACATGACCTGCCCAGCACCATTTCATTTAATTTTTGTAACATATAATTTAGTTCTTGGATATTATCGGCTATTAAAACTATGTCATCTGCGAATCTCAAGTGGTTTAAGTATGATCCGTCGACGTTGATACCCTTGTTGTTCCATTTTAGTTTCTTACAAATATGTCTTCTAGAGCAAGGGTAAATAGTTTGGATGACGTGGTGCCTCCTTGTCTTACTCCCCGTTGTAGTTTTATGGGATTAGTTTTTGTGCTTTCATCCAGCTTTATCTGCATTTTCATATGTGTTTTTAATTATGTTAGTGTATCTTCAATCTATACTTGCATTTTCTAGAGATTCAAACACTGGCCATAATTCGATGGAATCGAATGCTTTATGGAAATCTACGAACGCCATATGAATTGGAACATTATACTCGGTGCATTTTTCTGTCAGTGTTCTTACGGTGTGCAAGTGGGCTATGGTACTAAAATGTTTTCTGAATCGAGCCTGCTCGATATGTTGATAGAAATCGAGCTTATGTGTTAGGCGGTTGGTTATGATTTTACTTAGTAATTTATGCAGATATAATAGCAAGGATATTGGTCGGTAATTCTCGATGTTTGCATTGTCTCCTTTCTTGAATAGTAGAATGACTTCTGAGTTGTACCATTCTTGAGGAATCTTTTCTCATCAATTACTTTATTAAATAAAATATTTAATACCTGTTCCATTTTTCTGACACTAATTTTCAACATTTCAACTGTAATTTTATCCTCTCCCGGACATTTATTCGTTTTTAGTTAATTTAGATCCATTCTTATTTCCTAGACATCATGTCAGATAACCTATCTTTAATGATCCTCTTTAAATCTCCTGAAATAGAATCATGTCTAACCTTCCCTTCTTGCGAGTGCCTCTACAACATCGTGAGCAACTCTCGACCTTCGCACATTTATTTGTAGAAACTTCGTAATAAATGGTTTTTATCTCTTTAACTTACTTACCCGTACGCTGTCTAATTACTGGTCCTAAGTGCTTTCACCCGCTCTTTCCTCCACCCTGCTGATAGGGGTCTCTCTTGAGCTTCCGTTTTTCCAGGATGAGTTTTCTATACTCCGGGCGTCGTAAGCTATCGGTTTTGTGCCCAGATTCTTTAAAAGTGAGGAAAAAAGCCTCCTGGTTACTGCATTGCCGTGCCTGGTGACTCATATACATATGTATCTATGTATGTATATCTAGGCCACCTTTATTTTTAAATTATCCGCAACTTTTTTTAATGATATTCTATTTCTTTATTTATTGTTTAGGTACGTCCAAGATGAATGCCGGTTTTCGGAGTCAGACAGCCGGGCGCCGATCCTCGCTGAATGGGTGTACAAATAATAATCCTTTATATTGTCGTACGGCCGTAGCGTCCTCCTGGTTTTCAGGGGTTTCTGGACGATCTACAACCGCCGCTCTCGAAGAAGATCTCAAGTTTCGAGTCCATCTTCGTATTTATGGAGTTGATGAAGATACCGGCCGCTACGGACAAGAAGTTCCGCCGAGCCTTTGTGGTAGGTGAGGAGACACCGGCAATCAGAATTCTCTTACAGTTCGAGCTTTCTTACAGACAAAATATTCTTAAACTTTGATCAGATAAAAGGCATATATCGAGCACAGTTTAATTTAATCTTGCCCAAGTACTTTCGATCCCTAGATCATCTTCAGGGGCATCTAAAATAAGCCAAGAAACGATTTTTTATAACCAAAGAAATTGATTAACTTCGATAAAAACTCGAAGTTTATGGTTGATAAAGAGTTTTTATGTGATTAACGTTTATAGACTTACTTCGTCAATTGCGGCCTATCCGACAAGAACAAAATGTCATAAACATATAAATGTACATCACACTACACTACAATAGGACAAACAAACACTTTAAAATTATTTAAGAAAGGCTACATAACTTGCAGAAGCCGGAGACAGAATGGCTCCCGATCTAACGGAAATGTTGGGGTGACATGTGACAAATGACAGCTTGGATGAGCAGTCACAATCATAGATATGTGATCTGCACCTTTTACAATTCTATGAAACTAAGTATTGACCAAAAGTCCAACTGACACTACTATAGGAAGTCACTGATGAAATATAAAATTATATAGAATATTTTTTAAGTAGATTGAATAATCCAGATCTCACACTCGAACCTGTCTGTAATAATTAAGGTGTTAGTTTGAGAGCAACTGAAGTCGACGTAAAGTAAGAATGCAAGAAAAGGACTAAACAATATATTAGACAGTGGGTAGTTGACTACAATAAAATGGTCTACCAAGCACTATCTGTAATGTAGAAAGGAAGAGATCTGACTATGTAATTAAAATACTAAAAATTGAAAATCAAAATTGAAAGCAAAGTATATAAATGGGGTGTAATCCAAGTAGTTCAGTTGAACCCGCAGTCAATGGTATAACTATAAAATTAATATGGATGTGCTCAGTGCAGGAAGTCTAAACAGTCGAGCTGGGTCCCCTACGAGGTGAAGCTGTAATAAAGTTTTTAAAAATAGGTTTAAATTTAGTACAATTTAAATTAATTTGAGTATTAAGACAGTGAGAGTTTTCATTTGTTTCCCTTGTAATCTCAAAATCTTCCAATAAATCCAACTTCATAAAGTTTTTCTTTCTACTAATGTCATGTAAGATAGATGAACCAGTGTTGATGTTAAAATTGTGTTTACTGGATAATAAGTGTTGACCAAAACTTGAAGAGTTTGGTCTTTTCAAATGTTCTGAAACTCTAGTGGATAACTTTCTAATGGTTATACCTACATAAGAGGCATCACAATCATCACATTTTAATTTGTAAATACCACTTTTGTTAAGTGTGTTCATCCTATCTTTGGTGTTGATTAAGAAGGAACCTAAGGTGTTTTGTGACTTGAAGGAAATTTTAATGTTATCAATTGTAGAAGTAAAAAGTTTAGATATCTTATTGGAAATGCTGCTAATGTAAGTGAAGGAGAAATATCTGGTGTTATTTGAAGCAGTAGGTTGAAGAAAACATTGTTACGAATATGCAAGCTTTTCTGCTTCTGCAATTTTTAGTTTAGCTCTATTAAGAAGCTTATAGATAATCTTAGAAGCTTAGGATCATAACCATTATTGAAAGCAATTTGTTTAAGAGTATTAAGTTCTGAATTAAAATTATCATTAGAAAGTGGAAATTTGAGTAACCTATGAATATAACTGTTGAAAGCAGCCATTTTATGTTGAGTTGGATGATTAGATGTATCATGTATAACATGATCTGTTTGGGTAGGTTTTCTGTAAATATTGTACTCTAAAGAATCTTTATTACGGGATATAGACATATCCATGAAGTTCAACTTTTTATCAGATTCTGGTTCCAGAGTAAAAGAGATGTTGGGATGGAGGTTATTAAGATCATCCAGAATCTGTAAAGCATCATCTTGGGTTCCCTGTATGAGAGCTATACAATCATCAACATACCTTGACCAAAAAACTATTTTGTTTTGCCGTCTAAGAAAATGTCGGCTAGAAAAGGTGATAATGGAGATCCCATTGCTAAACCTGTTGGTTGTTTATATATTTTTTGATTGAATTGAAAGAAGTCCTGATTCAGACAGAATTTAAGTATAGTTAAGATAGCATCAAAGTTTGTAGCTTCTTAATAGAGCTAAATTAAAAATTGCAGAAAAGCTTGCATATTCGTCACAATGTTTTCTTCAACCTACTGCTTCAAATAACACCAGATATTTCTCCTTCACTTACCTTAGCAGCATTTCCAATAAGATATCTAAACTTTTTACTTCTACAATTGATAACATTAAAATTTCCTTCAAGTCACACAACACCTTAGGTTCCTTCTTAATCAACACCAAAGATAGGATGAACACACTTGACAAAAGTGGTATTTACAAATTAAAATATGATGATTGTGATGCCTCTTATGTAGGTAGAACCATTAGAAAGTTATCCACTAGAGTTTCAGAACATTTGAAAAGACCAAACTCTTCAAGTTTTGGTCAACACTTATTATCCAGTAAACACAATTTTAACATCAACACTGGTTCATCTATCTTACATGACATTAGTAGAAAGAAAAACTATATGGAGTTGGATTTATTCGAAGATTTGGAGATTACAAGGGAAACAAATGAAAACTCTTACTGTCTTAATACTCAAATTAATTTAAATTGTACTAAATTTAAACCTATTTTTAAAAACTTTATTACAGCTTCACCTCGAAGGGGACCCAGCTCGACTGTTTAGACTTCCTGCACTGAGCACATCCATATTAATTTTATAGTTATACCATTGACTGTGGGTTAAACTGAACTACTTGGAATACACCCCATTTATAAACTTTGCTTTCAATTTTGATTTTCAATTTTTAGTATTTTAATTACATAGTCAGATCTCTTCCTTTCTACATTACAGATAGTGCTTGGTAGACCATTTTATTGTAGTCAACTACCCACTGTCTAATATATTGTTTAGTCCTTTTCTTGCATTCTTACTTTACGTCGACTTCAGTTGCTCTCAAACTAACACCTTAATTATTACAGACAGGTTTAAGTGTGAGATCTGGATTATTCAATCTACTTAAAAAATATTATATATAATTTTATATTTCATCAGTGCCTTCCTGTAGTAGTGGCAGTTGGACTTTTGGTCAATACTTGGTTTCATAGAATTGTAAAAGGTGCAGATCACATATCTATGATTGTGACTGCTCATCCAAGCTGTCATTTGTCACATGTCACCCCAACATTTCCGTTAGATCGGGAGCCATTCTGTCTCCGGCTTCTGCAAGTTATGTAGCCTTTCTTAAATAATTTTAAAGTGTTTGTTTGTCCTTTTGTAGTGTAGTGTGATGTACATTTATATGTTTATGACATTTTGTTCTTGTCGGATAGGCCGCAATTGACAAAGTAAGTCTATAAACGTTAATCACATAAAAACTCTTTATCAACCGTAAACTTCGAGTTTTTATCGAAGTTAATCAATTTCTTTGGTTATAAAAAAACGTTTCTTGGCTTATTTGAAGATATGCTGCTCTTTTATACACATCGTGTTTGAGAATTTTCAGCACAGTTCCGCCGAGAGGCCAATGACAGCGGAATTAATAACGGGCGCTGTGGTTGGCCGGCCAAAGTAACAATCTTTGTCGTGATTGGTTACCCTGGCGACAGTATTTAGGCGGGCTCGGCCAAAATGCACCAGCGCCCTGACAACCTGTATGATGGTAGTCTGACTCAAACGTTTTCCAGAATGAATACTTCATTCTGGTTTAAGGCACCTGACGCCAATGTGTGTCAATTTTTATTCGTTATGAGCATAAGTTTTCATTTAAGTCAATTTTTTTTCCACTTTTTATTTGTTTTTTCTTTAATAATTCGCCCAGTTGTTTGTAGTCTGTGTTTAATTTTTGACAAAATAAAATAAAAGGTGTGCGGATTTATTTTAAAATATCAGTTTTTGTCAGCAAGTAATTGCAAAAAAAGGTATTTGTACTTCCCATAAATATGTCTTAACTTGATATTTGCATATGTTTCCCTTCTGATTGATTTTAACATTGTCACTAAGCAAGAGAGCTGCATCCTGTTTTCTCGTAAGTGCCATGCTACACTGATCACTGATCAGTCAACGCTCTACACTGTGGGAGCAGAAATCAGCGTTCATAATTGCAATATGCTACCCGCTGCTCGGAGTCAGACAGTCTGAGTCAGAGAATCTACATCGGACTACCAGCTTTTACCAGCGTTTATCTTGGACGTACTCTTAGATAATAATATCGTCTCATACAGTTTACTGTTTTGTAGTTATTTAAATTTAAAATGGAGTAGTCGGAAACAAAATGATCAATATTTGTATATAATTAGTTACGTAGGAGTTACGATCCTGTATTCTACTAGATCTGCACTTTTGATGGCCATGCAGTGAGAACTTATAATATCTGTTTTGTTATTAGGAAAGACACTTCTGTTTTTAGTCTCAAATAGTTTGTATAATTTATTATTATTGTTAGGTTTCCGTATATTCTATATTTTCAAAATAAAGTTGATTTTTTTAAACTGTTTTTAGTGAACGAAAGTTATAATTTAGGTTTTACTGTTACTAATTTTAAAAGTCAAAAAAAGATAAGCAAATAATTAGTAAAAAGCACTGGGCGAATAAATCAACAAAACGTGTTTAATTGCACCTTTACTTTTTACGTTGATACGAATTCCTGAATTATATTTACATCTGCAAAAACTCATAAAAGTAACATTAGATTTTGTTGTATTACACGTTAAGAGTTCAAGAGCTAATTGCAAAATAATTTTTGCAAGATATCGGATGTGATGCAAGAAATTTATTTATTCTGGTGTAACGGTTTATCTACAATACGTTATATCTGGTCATTTATCTGTTTATTTGAGAATAATGGTGTGGTATCAAGATCTTAGACAATATAACTAATGAAATATTCAATACCAAACACTTGAGTTTTAGTTACAATGCCAAGAATTAATATACAACAATAGAGTAATATCTTCTGCAATAGTTAGAGAAAATTTTGAAATTAAAATGTTGGTAACAATAATATTCACATTATTAAAATTTGTTTTATTCTGCCACAATTTGTTATCAACATCGATAAATGAGAAAATTAGATATTACCAAATTTTTTATTATACGAGAAGAGAAAAAAAGTTAGGTTTATTTGGGTTAAAGCTGAATTTGGAATTAATTATAATGAAAAAGTAGACATGTTAGCTAAGGAAGCATTGGATTTAATAATTTATGGATAAATATGGCTATTCCACCAAATAACTAAATCGCATTTAGCCGATAATTCTTACTTAACTATGGTTTTCCAATTTTATCTTAAAAAACGATGTGATCTGAATTATCTGTAGAATTTGATTTATATATTCACTAGTACTACCCAACTTATTTAATTAAAAATTGTAAATTACCCAAACTGCGTGTGTAAAGAACATGACACACCTGAATATTTGATATTATATTGTAATAAAAATTGAATAAAGATCCAATATTGTTTTTTGGAAGCCTTTATGAAAATGAAATATTTAGTAAAACCGATCAATCTTTGTGGGTAGATAATTTCTAATAACTTTAACTAAACTAAACTAATAACTAGAAGTTTATAAGTTGCTATAATAACAATAATAATAAATTAAAAAGTGAATTTTATTAAAAATATAATAAGACCAATTGTTCGTTAGAAGAATATAAATAAAACTAGCGGACCAACTCGACATCGAGTTTTGGATGTAAGTTTTGCTGATATTTAAGAGGGGCGGAGTCTAACGATCCATCGTTTCCGTCGCTTGGTGTAAATGTTCCAAAAATCCTAAAAATAAACTGTATCGACGCCAATTTTTTTAAATTGAAAATCGATACAGTAGTTTTTTAGGATTTTCAGGAAGATTTACATTAGGAAACGGAAACAATATGATTGTTAGACTCCGCCCCTTTTAAATAAAAAACGGAAGTAAAACCGGAAGTAACTTTTTTTTGCATATTTTAGATTGTAAAATGCTACGTTTAAGAAAAAGAAGTCGGTTTGAGAACTCTAACTAACTAACTAACTAACAAAATTTATATTCAAATATTATTTAAATTTAAAAAATACAGAAAACAGTATGATGCTCCGCGCTAGTCTACACTACCGCCTACTGTTCCACTTTTTTGAGAAAACGCCACAATTTTACTTTATAATAAGTTTATTTTTTATTTATTTATTTAAAATAAACCTAATTTAAAGTAAAATTGTGGCTTATTCCCAACAAAATCTTGAGTATTAAACTCAAAACGTAGTCTAAATCTCTAAATATCAATCACAACACCTCACACACGCTGCACTTGTTGGAAACAGAATACTTTCTAACTAAACATAAAAATAAAAAAATACCAACTCATCAGATACTGTAAAACAGACCCTATAAATTAAAATCGGAGACAGGAGGATCCCGAATTTTGAGTGGTCATTATCGTTATTCCTTAAGTGGAAACACTTGTTGGTGCATTCCAGCATTCGAGAATTGACGCGTTGTTGCATTGTGTATAATATTGAATTCCTATACTTTACTATAGGAAAAATTTATTTTATGGCCGCCATTTTTAAACTGGTTCGAATTTTTTAAATTTTAAACCTTAGGGGGAATCTACTCAACAATCTGTTAAATTATTCGAAAACATTATTCTCCTATCTGTCACCGTTTAGAAGGAGTATTGCGCACAAGAAAAGGGCTTAGCCTTTTAGTATATAAGATATTTAGAAAAACCGATCAACCTTTACAAGTAGACAATTTCTATCAATTTTTAGAAGTTTATAAGTGGCCATATATTATATCAACGCACTAAGAGTTTAGGAATAAAAATTTAAAACAATAGTTTAAATTAAATAAAAATAAACATAACAGTCAAAACTAAATAAAAAAAAAACACTCTAATAATAAAAAAATTATCAAAAAATTTAAAGAAAAGATAATAAAAAAAAAGAAAAATATGAATAAATTGAGGAATAAAAAATAAATAAAATAAAATTTGACAAAAAAATAAAATAAATATATGGAAAAATATAACAAAAAGGGAAAGCATAGTAAAAATAATTTTAGACGTTTAATAAATCGGAAAAGTGTGTATAAAATGGTATAAGTCAAAGGAATTTTTATGTGCGGCTGAGATTCTTCAGAATTTTAAGATTAAAATATGCGCTGCCGATGTAAAGCTTCTTAGATTTCAGTTTTCCTATAGTTTTCGTTGATGAAATATAGAGCCAATCTTTCCGCAATCATAAAAAAGCGTTCAAAAATAAGTGTTAAAAGTTAAGTGCATACAGATGATAGTAGTGAATAAAGTAAATACCATCAGACAAGTAACATAGTTACAAGTTTTAAGTAAATAAGTAATTATGTAAAAGAATAAAAAACTGATTTTGGCGAATGTTTTAAGTCCGGAGTGTATGAACTTCTGGCTAATCAATGGTGATTGGCCATATTCCTGGTTCTATCATTTAGTATTTAAGTACATAAAAACTTCAATTAAATAAGGAGAGATATTACAATATGACAGCCGTTACATCAATCATAACAGGCTTGCCAACTCTTTCACTACACAAATACCTAAATTTAACAAAATAAAATTTATGTCTAAACATACCGCCCCCTTGAAAGGACGCAGTTTCAAAACCTACAGAACTAACAAAATAAAAACAATGATTAATCAATTAAAAGGAAAGGTTAACACTATAGTTAAAAATTTTCATTTCTCATTTCTTAAATTAAAATTAACATACAAAAAATTATGAATTGAATTGTAACAATTAAAATTAACAGTCTATTGGCAAAAAACATATACGATTGAGTGCTCTTTTTGTTTCACTACCACGCACTTTAACAATCACAACTCTAGTAACTCCATCTGGACCTGGATGCATTTCTGTCACTCGTCTTAGATGCCATTGAAGTAGACGAGTCTTGTCGTCTTTGATCAGCACCAAAGAACCTAGCTTTAACATTTGGTGGCAATTAGATTTCCATTTCTGGTGCATTTGTAGCTTGTTTAAGTATTCCAGTTGCCAACTCAACCACAGCTGTTGAACCATTACTTGTATAGATTGCCATAGACGGTTCTCAGGAACATAAATAATCTCACACTCTGGAAACATGGTTAAAGTACGTCCAATTATAAAGTGTGCTGGCGTTAAGGCAGTGCTATCGTCAGGATCGCGGAGATAAGACAAAGTTGCCTAGAATTCAATATACCTTCCACTTAATGCAACAATGTACTAAATTCTTCAAAAGTCGTAGACCGACAACCCGTTACTCTTTTTAAATGGGACTTAATACTTTTTATTCCCGCTTCCCATAAACCCCCAAACGTAGGAGAATTTGCAGGTATAAAATGCAATTTTATTTTTTCGTGTAATAGACTTTGAGAAATGGAGTCAGATGAATTTTCTAAAACTCATACACATCATTTATTTCCTTGTTTGCGCCTATATAATTCGAACCATTTTCAGAATCAAGGTTTTGGCTTGGTTTTAAAACAAACTATACATTTATTTATTACATATTATTTACAGCAGCTACGAGCTGAAATAGGCCAATATTTTTGCCTCAATGAAAAAATTTATTGTTGAACACCACAATAAACAAACGTTCATGTTCAATTAACAGAATTCTTTTTATAAATAAAAGGATTCAATGTTATGTTTTTACTTTTATTTGGTATTTCTTTATTATTAATTAACTTCTTGTATTCTAAAGGAGAACATTCCCACAGTTTAACTTAACAATTATTAGACAATCGTAAAATATAAAATATGCTAAAATCCTTAAAAATTTATTCAATGAAGAAAAACGCTCTAACAAATAGTTAACCGAATTATAGTTATTTACGGCAACACAAGAAACAACCTTTGCTTCTGGTACATTCTGACACTGTTCAGGATTTAAAATATTCCATTCTTTACTATCTTTAAGAAGCCATTCTGGTCCAGACCACCACAAGTTATTATTCCTTAAATTGTCTGCCGAGACTCCTCGTGACAACAAACCTGGTGGATTGTGTTCTGATCGAACATGATTCCAGGAATTCATACTAGTCAAATTTTGTATCTCTTTCACTCGATTGGCAACAAATTGTTTCCATTTACTTGGATTACCTCTAATCTAACTCAAACAGTCAATTGTGGAGTCAGTCCAACAATAAATACTATTAACTGTATTAATATATATATTGTTGTACTTTTGAATGTCCATAAGCAATAAAAAACCGATATACAAATTTTATTACTTAAATAAAAATTAAAATTATTGATATTTCATAAAGACACGGGCATATAAATTTTCAAACATCCTGTATAAGACAAAATATGTATTTTAAGTTGTTCGAAGAATTGTTCATTAGGCCTCAGAGACAAGACTTTCAAATATTATCGATAAGAAATTTAAATAAGTCGGTTATTGTGGAATGGATTTACCCGAAATAAAAGTGTATATAGAAAGTGTTAAAACAATAGACCGGGATTTGCGGTGGTTTTTCTCCCCGAAAGATTATATCGGTAAAAGTTTATTAACAAAAGACATTGAATTGAGAAACAGGTATCGTTTGTAGCTATTAGTAAGAAATATTTGTAAAGCAGATAGATTTAGTTAGAATAATTAAAGAAGATTGTTTTCTGGAATTACCCGAATGACGTTTTATAGAGAGAGTTGGTTGGTAACGATATACGTCACAGAGGTGGATGATTTTTATTGGTCAATTTTTGAATGCAAGGAGGTTGGTTTTGGCTATGAGATAGGAGAGAGAAAAAAAGGTTAGTTAGTCAGTTTGAGTCGTCCAAGAAGGAAGGAGCTTTGTGATTTGTGTTGGTTTGAAGTTCCGAAGACGTAATTTACCGGGTGTGTTTATTTGCTGTGTAAAAGCTGACCAGTGTGAGGAACGGGGTACAGAGAGATAGAAAACCAAAGGGTATAAGAATATTAATAGCAGACGAAGCCGGAAACATTTGGAGTTGTAAACAGGCGCGGAGATTGGCTCAAAAGGAGGCTGCATAGACTAACACGAGTTGTTGGTTTTCAGATACAGTGACAGATAGGAGAAAGGTGTACGTCATCTGGACCACAATAGGAGCAGAAGCAGAGAAAGGTTTTTTTTTGTTGTGGCGTGGCCATAGAATTGCAACGGCAGAGAAGGAAAGGTCAGTCAATTTTCATTAGAGCCGGAGTGTGATTTTCATTTATAAATTAAATAAATTGAATAAATAATAGAGACAGTTAATTTTGCGATCACTTAAAAAAAAAAGAATTATAAAAAGAGCTTAGTTATAACACATATTAAAAATCAATGTAAAATAACATTTGGGTCCATGATAGAAAACAACTTCTCATATATTTAAAGTTAGTATATTGCAAATATTACAGGATTGATTGTTATATAAAATTTCATTAAAATAAAGGACATCTCACATATAGTTCAGTTGAAATTCTATGTATTTTATTCAGGTCATATTACCTATCCCGATTAGGAAGCCAATTGGAAAATATTTTGAATCCACGATCAAAGGTAAATAGTACAATTTAAATAGCCTGAGATTGTAATTAATTAATGCTGATTTATTGTGATTAATTGGAGATTAGATCATTTAATAAATATAGACAGGATTTTTCCTAAGTAAGCAATATAATACAATTTAAATAGCATAACAAAATGGCCCCCAACGTGTAAAGCTTTGAAAAATATTTCTAGTTGGCAAATTTGAAAGGATAGGAGTAGACGAGCAGATATTTGAAAGTTTATATGCCGGGGATAAAGTGAAATATTATGTAAAAATTGAGGACATAAAGATTTATATATTTTTTTTAAGATACAATTTACCATAACTGATTTATTCGTGATATTGACAATTTATAGGTTACCATAATTGATTTATTTGTGTGATATTTACATTTGATAATTTTACCATACTTGAATTATTTGATTGATTTTGACATTTGATATTTTACCATTTGATTTATTTGTGGGATATTGAAATTTGATACTCGTACTCAAGAGTTATTACATTTGAACAGGAAAAGTCCCGTTTGTTGCAACAGACCAGTAGAATTTTATATTTGGCGGGGATATTATTGCACAAATTTCAAAGTTTCATATTTGGCGGGGATAAATAATCTAACGAACATGTCGACCACAAGGAGTCAAAGCAAAACGCAAGAAAGGAAAGAGGATAAGATAGAAGAGGAAACAATTATTGATGAAGGATCGGATAATAAAGGAAATGCTACAATAATGGAGGAAAGAAAAGAAACAGGGATGTTAGAAAAATTATTAGCTATGATGCAAATACAGACACAACAAATACAAGAATCGTCACAAAAAATGGATAAATACCAACGGGAAACAAAACAAACAATGAGCAATATAGAGCAGCGTCTGGAAAACTATGAACAGGAAATTAAAGGATGTGTTGAGGGGATAAAGAAAGAACTGATACAACAAATAGAAGAGATTAATGAAATTAAAAATAATATGAAAGAACAAGAAATGAGAATTAAAGATAATTTGGAGGAATTAGAAATAAAATTTGAAAATGCGCTACAAGAAGACCGGAAAGAAACGGAAAGGAGATTTAAACAAATTGCACAGATGAAGATAAGAGGAGTAGAAAGAAAGGAAGTCATCGTACATAGCACAGAAGACGTAAAAGTACGATTTGGCGGGGATATAAGGAAAATACACCCAGTGCCTTTTATAAATAACCTAAAGGAAAAAGTCAAATACATAGGACCGTTTGCAACAGCAAAGGAAACCATCAGAAACCATCTCAAAGAAGAGGCAAATCTTTGGTTTGTCAGCAAGGAAGAAGAATTGGACAATTGGCAAGATTTTGAGAGAAGATTCTTAAATTATTTCTGGAGAAAAATCCAGCAACTACAAGTAAATAAAGAGTTACAAAATGGAAAATACCATGAGAGGATGGGCGTATCAGAAAAGATGTACGCATTAGAACTCTATAATAATGCAAAACATTTGCAATATAATTATTCATCAGAACAATTGGTAGAGTTGATATCGCGACATTTTGAAGATACCTTGGAAGACCACATAAATCTCCAAAATTACAAGGACATTGACAGCTTATGTCAATTTTTGCAAATGAGAGAATCACGTAGGCATGAAAGAAGAGAAAGAAGACCGCAAGAAAATTATAGACAAAGAGAAAACCAAGAATATAGAGATAGAGGTCAAAATTTTAGAAGAGATTATACAAGACGAGAATTCATACCTAGACGGGGATATGAAAATAGACCGAACGGAAGAGAGAATTATGAACCCAGAACCCAGAGATGGAATGAAAACAGGGATCGGGAAAATCAGAGTAGAAATAACCGCCTATACCGCGGAAACAGATACAATAACCCACGGAATGAACAGGAATCTCGCGGTAACCGATACGGGAATGATAGACCAAAAGAGAACAGAAGAGAAATAAATAATATGCAAAGAGAAGAAAATGAATATGAGAGAGAAGATGACGGGAGAGAAAACACAGAAGAACAACAGGCGTGTTTACAAGAAGGCGCTCACTAAAAACGAAGAAACAACAGGAATTTTTTGTCACCCCAAGGAATTTATTAAACTGGCAGGAAACAATGAAAAGAGAAATGGAGTTAATTTAAAATTTGTGGATGGATTTATAAATGAGAAACCAATTAAAATTATGATAGACACAGGCTCTGAAATAACACTGGTCAACAGAAAATTAATCGAAGAAGTAAATTTAACAAGTCTAATTTATAAAATACCTAGGGTGAATTTAGTGGGCGCAAATAAACGGACATTGGCAACAATAAATGAAGGTATACGAGTAATGGTACGATTGAAAAAAAATATGTATGCACTTCAATGTGTAATAATGCCGAATATGTCACATGACATGATTGTAGGCGTTGACGAATTAACGGAAAAACATGTAGTGATCGACTTCAAAACCAATACGATGAAAATAACAAATTAAAAAGAAGAAGAACAGGATAAGGAACAAGAGAAACAGATTACGGACGAATCAGAGAAAGAACAAACGGTGGAAATGAACCTGGTGACGAAGAAAGGAAAAGGAAGAAAGAGGGGAAAAGGTCAGAAAAAGATCAAAGAAAAAAAAAACTGGGATTCCTCAAAAGATGAGACGAGCTCAGGAGAAGAAGATGGAAAGATTTTGACAAGAAATGAAAGCAAAACTTGGGATTCCTCAAAAGAAGAGACGAGCCCAACAAAAGAAGATGGAAAGATTTTGACAAGAAATGAAAGCAAAACTGGGGATTCCTCAAAAGAAGAGACGAGCCCAACAAAAGAAGATGGAAAGATTTTGACAAGAAATGAAAGCAAAACTTGGGATTCCTCAAAGGAAGAGACGAGCCCAACAAAAGAAGATGGAAAGATTTTGACAAGAAATGAAAGCAAAACTTGGGATTCCTCAAAAGAAGAGACGAGCCCAACAAACGAGGATGGAGTAAACAGCGATGAGTTGAAACATATGGATTCTGAAAAGATCAGAGGTATTTATAATATCCATGATGTATATAAATATCACGAATGAAGATTTAAATTTGTATAAAGTAGATAGTAGGATAGGATAATACGTAGCATAAGTACAGCTAGCATACAGGAAGTGCGTTTCAGTTTGCCTCGAGAAAATTTAGTTGCATAAATTGATAAATTTTATCGATTACAAAGGCGGGGATTTGTTGTACTTTTGAATGTCCATAAGCAATAAAAAACCGATATACAAATTTTATTACTTAAATAAAAATTAAAATTATTGATAAAGACACGGGCATATAAATTTTCAAACATCCTGTATAAGACAAAATATGTATTTTAAGTTGTTCGAAGAATTGTTCATTAGGCCTCAGAGACAAGACTTTCAAATATTATCGATAAGAAATTTAAATAAGTCGGTTATTGTGGAATGGATTTACCCGGAATAAAAGTGTATATAGAAAGTGTTAAAACAATAGACCGGGATTTGCGGTGGTTTTTCTCCCCGAAAGATTATATCGGTAAAAGTTTATTAACAAAAGACATTGAATTGAGAAACAGGTATCGTTTGTAGCTATTAGTAAGAAATATTTGTAAAGCAGATAGATTTAGTTAAAATAATTAAAGAAGGTTGTTTTCTGGAATTACCCAAATGACGTTTTATAGAGAGAGTTGGTTGGTAACGATATACGTCACAGAGGTGGATAATTTTTATTGGTCAATTTTTGAATGCAAGGAGGTTGGTTTTGGCTATGAGATAGGAGAGAGAAAAAAAGGTTAGTTAGTCAGTTTGAGTCGTCCAATAAGGAAGGAGCTTTGTGATTTGTGTTTGTTTGAAGTTCCGAAGACGTAATTTACCGGGTGTGTTTATTTGCTGTGTAAAAGCTGACCAGTGTGAGGAACGGGGTACAGAGAGATAGAAAACCAAAGGGTATAAGAATATTAATAGCAGACGAAGCCGGAAACATTTGGAGTTGTAAACAGGCGCGGAGATTGGCTCAAAAGGAGGCTGCATAGACTAACACGAGTTGTTGGTTTGCAGATACAGTGACAGATAGGAGAAAGGTGTACGTCATCTGGACCACAATAGGAGCAGAAGCAGAGAAAGGTTTTTTTTGTTGTGGCGTGGCCATAGAATTGCAACGGCAGAGAAGGAAAGGTCAGTTAATTTTCATTAGAGCCGGAGTGTGATTTTCATTTATAAATTAAATAAATTGAATAAATAATAGAGACAGTTAATTTTGCGATCACTTAAAAAAAAAAGAATTATAAAAAGAGCTTAGTTATAACACATATTAAAAATCAATGTAAAATAACATTTGGGTCCATGATAGAAAACAACTTCTCATATATTTAAAGTTAGTATATTGCAAATATTACAGGATTGATTGTTACATAAAATTTCATTAAAATAAAGGACATCTCACATATAGTTCAGTTGAAATTCTATGTATTTTATTCAGGTCATATTACCTATCCCGATTAGGAAGCCAATTGGAAAATATTTTGAATCCACGATCAAAGGTAAATAGTACAATTTAAATAGCCTGAGATTGTAATTAATTAATGCTGATTTATTGTGATTAATTGGAGATTAGATCATTTAATAAATATAGACAGGATTTTTCCTAAGTAAGCAATATAATACAATTTAAATAGCATAACAATCTATATATATATATATATATATATATATATATATATATATATATATATATATATATATATATATATATATATATATATATATAAATATGTTCGGATAAGTTTCCGCGGTCAGATAAATGAAAATTACTAAGTTCTCGGGAAGAACCGCGTTGAGAATTTAAAACTCGACGTTTCGGCACCCATTTTGGAGCCATTATCAAGAGTGATACGGTTCGGTTCGAGTTCGGGGTCTCAATCTGCCTACTCCCCTCACTTGAGACGTACCAGTATCGTGTTCTATATTGCAAGAACTGTCTCTCGGCACTGATTTCTCAATCTGCCTACTCCTCAGTGTCGAGTGACAACCGGTCTTACCCTGTGTGGCTGCTTTTATACTCGCTGTATGCGCGGGAACGGTATGCGCTGACGTGGTCTGAACTGACGTGGCCTGAGCGGTGTGGACGGGAGGTCGCTGAAGCAGGGGTCGCCATGTTGCCGGCAATCGTTTCGCGTCATCGCGCGTGTTCAAGCTGTTAGGCCGTTTTTCGATTTCGATAGCTTCACGGATGATTCTCGCTTTTAATGAGCGGATGGGAGCGATGGTTTTTGCTTTTTTGAAATCTATTTTATGGCCTGTCTGAATATGATGTTGGGCTAGGGCTGAAGTGGTGTCGGAATGTTTGACTGATAGAGAATGTTCGTAAATACGGTTATGGATTCGTCGGTTTGTCTGTCCTACGTATGTACGTGGGCAACTGGAACAAAGTATCTCGTAGACACCATGGTCTTCATTGGGGATTTGGTCTTTTACGGATCTAACGAGATTGGACAATTTGGAGTGAGTGGTGAAGATGGTTTTGATATTAAGAGGGATAAGAGTTCTACTGATCTTGTCACTGACATTATACCTGTTAATAACTTTAAAACTCAACAGTTTCCGAGATAATCGTATTTTACAAATCAACTGCATAATTCTGATTTACCGCAATTACACCAGGCAATGAAAGAAAAATAGACAAAACATTAATACTTCTGAATTTTGGTATGAAATATCTTTAATAAAGTTAATAGCTAACGAAATATTAAATAAAAGAAATATATCAACAGGATAATTAATTAATATGATTTGACAAAATAATAGGATAATTTGATTTTTCATCAAACATTTTACGTTTTATATTAAATTAAAGTCATAAACAATTTATTTTTCAAACCAAATTAAGAAATAGATTAAACTCTTTGTCGAAGTAAGTGTTCGATATGTCCACCATTTTCCTCAATACATTTATCAATCCGTTCCATAAAAGATCGTCTCATATTAAATAGCATCATCGGTTCAATAGAAACTGCTGCAATATTTATTTCTTCCCAAAGTTGGTTGCGAGTGTTTATGAGATTCTTGTAGACACGTTGTTTCATTGCTCCCCATACACTAAAATCAAGCGGATTAAATTCTGGGCTACGGGTGGCCAAGGAAAATGACTACCACGACCAATCCAACGTTCCGGAAAGTTGGTATTCAAGTATGTTCTCACTGCCCTTGTATAACGTGGTGGTGCATTATCTTGCATAAACCACATATTTTGACTTAAGGTTAATGGTAATTCATCCAACAAATCAGTAAACTCATTTTGTAAAAAATGTAAATAGTTCTCACCATTCAAATTACGAGGTAACTCGCGTGGCCCTAAAAAATGGTTACCAATGATTCCACACCATACGTTTATTTTAAATTCATGTTGGAAATGCCTTTCTCTCTTAACATGGGGATTTTTAGTATCCCAGAAATGATTGTTCCTTAAATTAAAAACACCATGGCGTGTGAATGTAGCTTCGTCCGTAAATAATATTCTATCGGCGAAATAGTTGTCTAAATTTTGCCTGTTTCGGATATCATTTGCAAATCTGCATCTTAACGGTAAATCTGCTGATAATAGATTTTGCACAGGTGTAAAATGGTAAGGGTAAAAATGCTCACGGTGTAGGATTTTTAAAACTGAAGTTTTGCTGATTCCTAACGCTGAAGATAAACGCCGTATACTTACTTGAGAATTATCGTCAACGCTAACCATTACTTCATCTTCTTAATCAAGAATAATGATTTTTGGTCGACCTAAGTTGTCACGTTTAGGACGAAACGAACCACTTTCGCCTAAATTTCGAAATAGATGTTTAAATGTTTGGTGATTGGGTTGCAGCCTGTTTGGGTATCTTCTTAAATATTCCCTTTTCGCTGCTCGCCCGTTAAAGTGTTGCTGACAATAAATAGCAACCGTATCTCTCATATTCATATTAGAAAAATTATTATGCCTTGGCATTTTATGCTTTTCTTTAAGAAACCAAAATAGACTACATATTGCAAAAATGACTGATTAAACAAAACAAGACTTATTTTTAGTTGTCAAAAGCATTCGTGACATCAGCCTACTATATTAAAATTTTCCGTAATTTATTGGGGTTGTCTACTGGCATCAAAACTGCCTTCAAAAAAACGTGGTAGGTACTATAACTAACACTGTAGACTAGCACTTAGCTTCATATCATGTTTTCTATATTTTTTAAATAATATTTTTAACATTTAATAAAGTCACTTTATTATTTATATATTATTTATATTTTAACCAAATTATATTATATTAAAGTAATTCAATAAATTAAGTTTGCTAGTAGCGCCACCTGCGCTATGCTAACGTATCAACAAAATACAGACCCGTCAAAGTGAGACTTAATATATTAAGTTATTATTGAAATATAAATTTGATATTCGATCATTAATTTGATCGTAAATTTAATTATGTAAAATAAATAAGACGTTTAAAAATACAATTTGATTATAGTTTGAAAGGAATTTATTGACAACTAACGTTAAACGTGACGCCGTCTTGTAGCGCTTCTTTCGTGACTCTCACCCTAGGATTTTACAATAAAGAAAAAGTAATACAATGCCAGCATAGAAACTTATAAAAGCGGTATATAAAGGAAATTGTAAACATGATGACGGCCAACTGCTGAATACAAACACGGCACTCAAACAAGAAGATAGAAGCTTCTCTCCAATAAGATATTTAGCAACCATAACAAAGCATTTCGGGATATTACATTATCATATTTGAGTTGTTTTAGTAAGAACAAACTAAAAATTATACTTATTCACAGGTATTCAGTGCTTTACCGCAAAATTATCACAACTAAGAATTATTATGCAGCTGACTTATAAAATGCGATTAATTTAAAAACGGTTGAATTTTAAAGTTATTAACAAGTATATCCTTTCTTTGTAAAAATAATGTGTCTTTAATATTTTTTAATAAAAATAGGGCTAACTTACAGAGAAAAAAATTAAGCGCAAATGTATGCCACATATGTGGCATATCTGGCGCCCTCTATAAGCTACATATAATTATGCATCAAATTATAATTGCTCCTATTCAAAAACATCCCATTGTAAATTTTTATTCATAAATATTTACAAACGTGGAAGTTATAGCGAAAAATAAAATTTTAAATTTCCCCTTTAACACCCTGTATCTTTCTTAATATCAACATTTTACTAAAGCAAGTTGACTTAAATCGTAATATTTTAAAGTGAAGATTCTACGGTTTCTTTTTGTACAATTACTTAAGGAACACCATGGTGTGGTCACACCCTTTCTGTCTTTAATGAATACAATCCCCACTTGCAGTTCACATGCGATATGGAGGTAAGTAACACCATTCCGTTCCTTGACATGTTAATTGTACGAGGTGTTGACAACATCCTAAGAACCGAATAGTTTAGAAAAAGCATTGCTAGCAATCGCTTCCTTAATTATTATTCCATTCATCTCAAAAGATTCAAACACAACCTCGTACAGGGATTAGCCTTAAGGACTTATAAGTTGTCACATCCTTTATACAGAAGAAAAGCCACTCAGTTAATTAAAACTATATTAGTTGAGAATTCTTATCCAACTTTTCTTATTAATAGATAGCTTTTTCTACTGCAATGTCCTTACTTGACCCGTTTTATACCAACATACTTGACAACAATGAACTCCACCTTGATGAGGTATTCACATCTGAGTCTTCTTCTAGATATTTGTCATTACCCTATTTTCCACAAGTTACAGAGAAACTTACTAAATTGTTTAAACCTACTATCTACTAAAATAGGCATCAAAAATTGTAAAACAGTTGGAAATCTCTTTTCACGTACCAAAACACCTTTAGATATTTGGGAGAAATCAAATGTAGTATATAACATTCCATGCAAAGATTGTCATGTAAAATATATTGGCCAAACGAAAAGAACCCTTAAAGAACGTGATATATCCCATAAAAGTGATATCAGATGCAACAAGAACTCTGGTACCCACCCACTCTATCTCTCTTAACCGCCAAATCTACTTTGAGAATATTAAATCTCTAGGAACTGAGAATAATTTCTATAAGAGAACCTTCCTGTAAATGTGTCACATATTAAGGGAAACAACTCCATGAATAGACGTACTGACATCGATAATCTCAGCATCATGTATCACTCCTTGCTGTTGAATAATCCTTAAAATCCTTCTAGTTAAATGTTACATGTCATAATTTAACTTAGTTACACCTAAATCCGATCAAGACATGGCCTAAATTTTTCAGTTTTTGTCCTCTAAGGAAAAAAAGTAGCTACCATCGATTTTACCTTGATACTTTTAAATTAAATCCCTATATTCATTTCAACGAGAACTTTAGCAATTTTCATACATCACATTCTATGTAAAATCCTTTCCAAAAGGAAACACATGGCGAGTTAAACAATTTCATGTCACATTATATTTCATTAATATTTACTAATTCTAGGTTCCCCAACAATGGTCATCGGTACTTTTTATTTCCAACCCTCTTTTTAATTAGATTTATAAATAAATTGACTTTTCTATTCTGTCCTGTAAACATATATTTGTCATCTAGTTGATTTTTCGCACAAAGACTGTTTCCCAAGCTATATTATTTTTTGTTTTGCTCTTCGGAGTAGTAGATCCCTATCTGCCAAAAATAGGCGCTTTTTTAATTACTTTGGTGTCTCTAACAATATAGTTAACTTTCGATGCTTTTTTCAATAAATTTTTTTTTTCAAATTGTTTCACTAAGCTCAATTTTCTCCTGACTTCATGTTTCGATATATTGTACATCAGCGATAAAATAGAATTATTGTATTATATTATATGGTTCTTGTTAACATATTGTGACATTTTTGTAACTTTTTAATGTTTGTATAAATTAAAAAAACTCTGAATGTGTTTTTTTAACTGTAACTTTTATTATATTTATTAAATGTATTTTGTAACACCTAAACATATGCATTTGACATTATTTGACATCTATATATGACTTTACAATCACTAGAATTGAAGAAGTGCAGAAATACTACACGAAACGTTTTCTATTAAAAGATTGAAATAGTTTTTTTATTTTTTATTTCTCCTTGACCGATATCCTCATTTCAATGAGATTTTAATCTCACTCACGATGTGTATTTAATATATATATATATATATATATATATATATATATATATATATATATATATATATATTTATTTTATATAGATACCTATATATATATATATATATTTTATATATATATATATAAAATATATATATATATATATATATATATATCTATATATATATATATATATATATATATATATATATATATGTATATATATATATATATATATATATATATATATATATATATATATATAATATAGTTAATTTCAAGGAGCACTGTAATATTAAAAATAAAAAATAATTAAAAAACAACAAAATAATCAGTTTACTTGAATTTATTCCTAGCATGCTACAAAGTCTACATATTTATATCACACCTGTATATCCACTCTTTCATCATTCGGTCATCTAGAAAGAAAATAAATATTAAGCTTCATTAAAAAAAACAGTTAAATTACTAACTATACGATATCATAATTGTATTTTTCTTTGCAGTAAGTAAATGAATGTGCATATACCGTGTTAGTTAGCTTGTTTAAGCCGGTTTTTAAGTATAGTTGTTTATCAATATAATTTTATTACAACTAAATTAGTATGTTTACGCCATAGGGAGTATTATCTAAAGAAACCGTATACGTGAAAAAAATCCATTACAATAATAATATATAAAATAAAAAAAATGCGAATATAAAAAACAACAGTCCGATAACTTTATATATCTTTTTATATTCATCTATAAAGTAAGAACCTTCTTCTTTTTATTCTGCCGTCTTCTAACGAAGGTTGGCGATCACTTCTTTAAATGCTTCCCCATCTTTTGCAACATGAAATATCTGTTCAACATTGAGGTTAGTCCAATCTCTGATATTCCGCAGCCACGATTGCTTCTTTCTTCCGAAATCTTTTCTTCCCTCTACTCTTCCTTGCATGATGACGTGCAGAATAGAGTATTTATCGTTTTGAAGTAGGTATGTGGCCAGATACCTACGATGTTTTTTTTAAGTTTTTTTCACTAATGTTTGATGTTTTTCTTATTTTAATTGTGTTCATAAGCTTTCTTCATCTCGTCTTAACACTTCTTCATTTGAGACTTTTGCAGTCAAAGGAATTTTTGGAATACGCCTATATAGCCACATTTTGAATTATTCTATTTTTGTTACGTATTCGGCTTTCAGAGTCCAAGCTTCTACCTCATATAGCAGTTGTCACCATACATACCATTCAACGAACCTCAATCTGATAACCATACTCAATTTCTTATTTGTAAACATTGACTTGTATTTTATAAATCCTTTCCAAGCTATTTCAATTTTGACCTTTATTTCCTCATCTGGATCTAACTGTGAGTTTATAATTGCTGCGAGGTATTTATGCTTGTTGACCCTCTCTAACGGTTCACCCTCCATTATCAGATGTATGTTGTCAACAGGGCTTTTCGAGATCACCATGTATTTAATTTGATCTATATTTATTGTTAGCCCTAACTTTTTGCTTTCTCTGTTAATTATTTCTATAAGAATTTGTAAATCTTCTATATTTTCTGCCATATGCGGATTAGTAGAAAGTACACATTAAATAAATGTGGCGAAAGCACACATGCCTATCTGGCTCCTTGAATTTCTACTTGGTTTTTCTCACTATCTTCCACCCTTATGACCACTGTTTGATTGTAATATAGATTATTTCAATGCATTTATGAGTTTACCATGTTAAACTTTGTCAAACGCTTTTTGAAAATCTATGAAACATATGAATCAGTTTTTATTATATTTTCTGTATTTTTGTAATAGTACTGTCATTGCCCACAATGCCTCTCTTGTTCCCATTCCATCTTCAAGTCCAAGCTGTGTGTTGTCTAATTATTGTTCTTTACATTTTTTATATACACGCTGTTAAATAACTTGAGTAATATTTTTAAAGTGTGGCTCATTATGCTAATCAATCGGTATACATCGCAATATGAACCTACAAAAGAACCCAGTACCTACCAAACAGCAAATAGATAAGGCGAAAAGCTTGGATTCGTTCGGAAAAATATTCCCATGATATTTTTTGACATATTTTTTGGACCATTTCGAACAAAATAGGTTTCCTGGAAATTTTCTGTAAACTTGATCGTTTTCGAGTAATAAACAATTTAAAACTGAAAAAAACGCAAAAAACATAAATGAAAAATATTTTTTTGAATTTACCAAGGGCCTTAATTCAAGTTCAAACCTTGTTATATCATCTCCCGATAAATATTTTGAGCTTGTTCAATTTTAAAGCATTGTTTTTTAATCGTTAATGAAGCGCTTATGACAGGACGGGCGCTCGGGCTGCGGCGTGTATAAGAGAGAGAGAAACAAAATCTATAGCACAAATTTTTACTGATTTGAATTGTCATTGTACAAATAAGCGCAAACCCTGCCATGCGTGGTTCATTACCAAATAAAACAAGGTTTTTAATTAAAATAAACCCATAATTTTCATCGGAAGCTGATAGAAGAGGTCTTGATCTTGAATTTGGGCACTTGATAATTTTAAAAATAATATTTTTTACTTGTGTTTTTCACCCCTCAAAATTATTTATGACTGAGATTTTATTAACTCAAAACCATCAATTTAAATCCCACAGTATGGTGGGGATATGTAGATGATGTATTCTCAATATGGCCTCATGGATCAGAGTTGTTGGACACATTCCTACATGATATAAATGATAAAAAAGAGACAATAACATTTACCATGGAAAAGGAATATAATAACACACTACCTTTCCTGGATGTTTTAATCTCTAAGAGCGATACTGGATATGAGACTCAGGTGTATAGAAAACTAACACACAGATGTATAGAATTAAGAACGACTTCCGAAGTGGAAATTGAAATGTCAATAAACGTACTTTAACCTTTAATTGTGGCTTATTCCCATTTAAATAGTAACTACTTTAAAATGCTACAAGAAAATAGCTTCAGAACAATATTAAGAACACCATCATTTTTAGAGAGAGCTTAGAACAGATCTTTTTTTATCATAGTGATCTAACAAAACTAGATGGATGAACTAGAGGATGAACAAAACGATAACGGAGAACGTCTGAATGAATTATGCGAACTAAATAACCTAAAAATCACCAACGGATGCGTCAGACATAAAAATATTCATAAATATACATGGACGCAAGAAACACTAAAGCTGAAATCGATAATAGACTACGTAAAAGTCTATTATGTAACAAGATACCACAATAAAGATAAAAGATGTGAGAGTCAGAAGAGGAGCAAAATGTGGAACTGACCATAAACTACTAATAGCAAAAATGGGCATTAATTGGAAATATAACAAGACCTCCTCTACAGAAAAACCGTTGAACACTATAACAGAATAACAATAAAATATAGAACAGGAAGAACAATTAATAAGAGAATTATACAAACAACGTCTAGACCAAAAATTAATAGAACTCAGATACGGCAACATCGAAGAAATATATGGGCATATAGAGGCGAGTATAAAACAGGCAGAATTCGAAGCCCTTGGAGAGAAAGAACATATATAACAAATAAACAGCACTATTATGAAATAAATGAACCAACAAAAAGAATAATTAACGAAAAAAATCAACTATACAAAACACAAAATTTATAAAGAATATAGGGCAAAAGATAGGGAAGTATAAAAACAAATAACACAACAAAAGAATGGAGAATGGGAAAGAACCTGTTTAAATATTAAAACATACATAGGAGGTGCAAGAACTTCAGAGTTATGGAGAGTACTGAGAGGACTGAAATAAAACTCAAAAGAAAAAGGAAAATTCGAAATTGGAAATATACAGGACAAATAATGGAAGGCATATTACAAGGAACTGTTAACAGAACAAAGACCACAATTTATTGGAAAAGAAAACAGGCGAAGATGTAGCAGATCTTTACAGCAAGAAATAGAAATAGCAGATAGAGAAATAAGAACGACCATAAAAGCAATCAAAAATAAGAAAGCACCTGGACCTGTAGGCATTTCACCTGAGCTTATAAAGTACGGCTCAAAAAAATTACACCGGATGATAAAATGGATATTTCAGAAAGCCATAAATGGAGAACAGCTCCCAAAGGAATGGACGGAGGCATATATGACATCTATATTTAAAAAAGGAGATAGAAAATGAATAAGCGTAATATCATCAATAGAAAGATTATATGGAAAGATATTGCGAGAAAAATAGAGCAAGCAACAAAAGTCAAAATCGAGAAGGATCAGGCAGGCTTCACGGTAGGAAGATCATGCACCACATATACACACTGCAACAACTGTTGGAAAAGAAAAAAGGAAAAAATAGAGATATACATTTGACATTTGTGGACCTGAGAAAGGCGTATGACTCTGTACCAAGGTCAGAACTATGAGAGGTAATGTACAGATTCGAAATACAGACAAAACTCACAGAAGCTACAAAAGCTCTGTATAAAGAAAATAAAGTGTCCATTAAAATGCAAACAAGAATCATAGGAGAGTTCACCACAACAAAAGGGCTCCTGCAGGGTTATTCCGCGCCTCCAACCCTATTCAAAATATACTTAGAGAAAGCCTTGACTACATGAAAAAGAAAATGCGAACGAATACCTAAGTATATACGTCAAGCTTTGAAAACGATCAAGTTTGATTGCACAAGACCAAGAGGACCTCAGTTACATGATGAAGAAACTAAAAGAAGAATATACCAAGGCTGGCCTAGATATTAACCTCGCGAAAACAGAGTTCCTATCTACAAGTGAAGAAGACATAGAAGATCTACAGATTGACGACAACATAACAATCAAAGGAAAGGATAAATTAAATATGAAGACAAAAACACAGATTTATAAAACATTAGTACGAAGTAGTATGGCATATGGGGCTGAGAATTGGATCATAAACAAGAAAAACAGCAATAAGATAGTAACAACAGAGATGAAATGCCTGCAAAGATGCTGCAGAGTATCAAGAATGGATAGGAGAAGTAATGACAAAATAAAGCAAAGAACATCAATAGAAACAGACATAATAACATATATAGAACAAAAAAGTCTAAGTATAGTCTAGTGGTATAGACATGTAAGTGGAACTAGCGACAGCAGATGGATAAAAAGAATAATCCAATGAAGGGTGGACGCTCATTTGTAAAATGAAAATTGATATCAGCAAAAATTTGTGCCATATATCTTGTTTTTCTCTTAAGCACGTCGCAGCCCTAGCGCCCATCCTGTCATAATTACTTCATTAACGATTAAAAAACAATTTTTTAAAATTAAACAAGCTCAAAATACTTAACGGGAGTCCTTAGTGTTTTTGAGCCTTTAGAATGATATTTGGACGCTAAAAAGGTGAGTCTCTATGGTAATAAAAATATCGTCAGACATATAAAAGCTAAACGGACAAGATGGTCAGGTCATGTGGTAAGATCAGATGAAGACAGAGTGTTTTTGAGAGACCAGATGGTAGAAGATCAGTAGATCAGTAGGCCATTCCAGAAAAAGATGGAAGAATGATGCTGAAACTGATTTATCTAGGATTGGGGTACAACAGTGGGAAATGGAACCGCAAGATTGTAGAAGATAAAGGGCTATAGTGGATGCGGCGAAAACGCACGTCGATGTAAAGCCAGTTAAGAAGAAGTTTTTAAGCCTTGAAAATCGTGATTTTGTGTTTTTTTTTAATATTAAATTGTTTATACCTCGAAAAATGTTTGAAAAAAAATTTAACAACTTTTTGCCTCGGCGACTTTGTGAATCTTATTTTGAAGTATCTCATAAAAGTGATATTTTTTCTGAACCTTTCATCTTGTTGAAAACAGTTTTAGCGAATTAGATGAAATAATCAAAATACTAGTAAAACAAGTTACAACTGTGGGGCTCGCATAGCAACAGATGCGATGACAAATACATAAGGAAATATAAATAATGTTTTATACTTAGTAGGATTACATTTAATCAAACAAGTCAATAAGTATGTATATTTGGGACAACAAATTAAAATAATGTCCGTGTTCGATAAAGCTTGCGTGGAGGAGGAATTATGCGGCACGTTCCAATCTCCTAGAGAGATGTAGGATAGGTGTAAATAAGGCCTTACCAAATAAACATCCGCGAATCAAGTGAGGATAAGATATAGGTCAGCAGCTATGTCATTAACCCTCCGATGAGCATTTAGAACTGTCTACTAAATATAACACGTCTGGCATTTCGAACGATGTTTGGCGCTGTTCTGTATCCATGGCAGTCAGCAGTATGAAATTGACTTACTTAACACGTAGCTATGGCCGAGTGAAACGTAAGAGGCCTACTACAAAAGGCAGACTAGCGGTAATGGGTAGAGGACTAATGACATGTATTATAATGGTGGCATATTTAGCTGAGATACACGAGCGTAAACAAGGGTATTTTCATCAATGCGATTAAACGATTTATTATTCAAGTTAAAAAATCAGTTTAACAAGGAGTTGCCATTCTAACTAAAAATAAAAATATTGGCTCAGTTCTTAGATATACTGTTATAAGCGACCGAATAATATTTGCGTGCCTTAAAGGAAACCGCTGCAACAGTATCATCCAAGTTTATGCTCCTATCTCTACAGCAAAATGAGACGAATTTGGGGACTTCTATAATTTACTGGCGACAAAAATTAACACAATCTTGAAAATTGATTGGACGGTAATGGGAATGTTGTTGGTAATTTTGGCATGGAAAGCAGGATTGATCGAGTAAACGACTGCTGCAATTTTGCACGAATAGCAACTATATCAATATAATACAAATACTATTTTTTTAGCAACATATGTGCAGGTTATAGACTTGGTCATTACACAATATCCCTACAAAGAATCAAATCGACATTTTAATAATTCAAAACCGATGATACATCACGTCAATCACGTTAGCTAAAATGCCACAAACTGCATTTACCAAATGCAGTTTGTAATAGTGACTGATAAAAGCCCTGCCCTTTTAGATAAAATGAAAATAACGTAGCCAAAAAAAAAACAACAAACAAACGTCCCTGGATACCTAATGAAACGTTAGAATTAAAAGAACAAAAAAGATAAATATTAGAAAAAAAAGAACAAAAAAATAAATATTATGTTTTTATGGAAGTAAGCCAGAATTGATTGTAATGAAAATTACATTTTCAGCTAACGTTTGAAATTTTCATTTCCACTTTCGAAAAAGTTTTCAAAAATAGTGTTTTGTGTATTTTTTTGTATTTCTTGTATGGTGTAGAGCTTATGTATTGTGTATAATTGTAGATATGTCTGCGACTTCATTTAATCCGCTATTGTTGGCATGTTTTTGTTGTTGATTTCTTTTAGCATTAACATCGAAAGCCTCCTACATTCTGCGGTTGAATATGCTACACATTTTTTTTTTTCAGTAAGTAAGTTTGAAAGATCTTTGATGTTTCACTTTTTCATGTCTGTTTCTTTCATGATTATTGATGCATCCTTCAATTGTATTCTGTGCTCCTTATCCTATGGCACGTTTGTATATCTGAGATTAGTCGAAGTATCTCGTCATACTTGAGTTTTCTCCCACATAGACTAGTTGCATTCACAGGGTATATTACAAATGCAGTTTTTTGATTTTTTGTGCATTTTTGGGTCTAGTTTTGGACCAGATAAATCTGTGTATTGGTTATTTTAAACATTTTTGTAATGTTTTACTGATTTTCTATCCTCTTCAGTGTTTCTGATAAGCCCTTTACATATGGTATTCTTGTCATCTTTAAATTTCTTCTTGCGAGTGTTTTTTCGAAAACACATTTTCATTGGAGCAGGTGTTTCTTGCTCCATTATATAATGATTTGATAATTCCTTTTTTGATTTCTACGTAATGGTTTGAGAAATAATTTCAATATCTGTTGTTGTGAGTTAGTTTTCTGTAAAGTTTCATATTCTGTGTTCCTTTTTGTGATTATTACATCGAAAAAAAGGAAGTGAATTATTGTTCTCTTTGTGGTAAATTATTGGAGAATTTGTTGATTCTTTTTTATGTTGATGTCCGCAATGCCAATGAAGAACACGTGATCTACATATCTTTACTATATTTTGGGTTTTTTTTTCGTTGTTTGTGTACAATGTTTTGTTCTAAATCCTCAATAGATACATTTGCTAATAATGAAGATAAGGATGAGTCCATGGCAAACTTTTATTCGCTTCACTCTCAAAATGTTTTAGTAGACAATGTTTTGGGCTCCGGTCCGGGACAGAAAAACAAAAAAGCTAACGTATTAGTTTAAAATTCAAAATGAATCTTTTACTTAGACTGAAATACGCTGTTGTATCCGATCGACCTATTGATAAGCAATACGACAAGATATGAGGGCTTGCGGCTCGGTGATAAAACATTTTTAATGCCCTAGTTTCTATTTTGATAAGATGAAATTCAATATATACTTTTCCATTCGGTTCTCCTAGTTATGGTACTGCGGTCTCACATACACGACCTTATAGACTCAGTGTTGTTAATTCGCTCACTGCATTTTTAGCTAATTTGGGGTTTCCCTTTTTTATTTCGTGTTTAAGCGAACGAAGTTATTTCGCATTTATCGAAAGTGTTTAGTGTTTAAGTAATGAATACCTCAAAAGGTATAATCTGATTTTAAAAGCAGCAAAATTAAATTATTTAAGTAGTTTATATTTTAAACAAACACTTATGAAAGACAAAGATATTTTCATGATTTCTAAAAATGTGAACCTGGTATTTATTGAAATAAATATAATATTTTTGGTTAATTTGTCAATGTAACAGTTTTTTTGAGAATATTTCTCGTTCTGTCGTTTATTTTTCGGACGGTAATCTACAGTTTCAGTCGGACTTAGAAGATAGAGGTAAACTAAACTCAGATGTCTGAACTAGGTGCAGGACAATTTAAGGGAAATTGGAGTAAGGGGATGGAAAAGATAGACACTTGACAGGGAAGGATGGAATAATGTTTTGGTTTTTAGGCAGTCTACGGCTCACGAAGGGCTGTAGCGTGAACTGAAAGTGATTAACCTAGAATTACAACTCAATATATTTACTGAGGAATTTTCTTGAATATTAATTGAAATTTTTTTTTAAACATGCATATTGCCTGTTTTTCTCTGACGTTGCCTCCTTCCCAAGTGGAATATTATCATTCCGTCTCTTTTGTGGTCGATCTGTGCTTTTTCAAATGGCGACTTATTCCGTACTACTCTAATTATTCTTTGTCTTCCATTCTGCTATGCCTATTCCATTCCCTTCTTCTTTTTTACACTCATTCTTTAATGTTGTTTATTTTGCATAGGTTTCTATGCTTTCTTGCTCCTTTATCTGTCGAATAGTGGCTTTGCGGTCTGCTTATTATTCTCATTTTATTTTTCTCCAAATATCTTCTTGTCTTGCTTTTGTTAAGTCTAGTTTTTCTGTATATTTCATAACAGGTCGAATTATAGATTTGTATATTCGCATTTTTGTTTTGATATTTAATCGTCTCTGGTGTCTATATAAGTATTTCTTAATTGACAAGATAAAAACAGACAGAAGCTAGAAAGAAATTTTATGGAGATTTTCAAGGGATAGTACATGCAATAGCAAAAGTATCTGTAGCCATAAATATAAGAACTAGCAATGATCTGATGCTAAGCATAAATCGAAAATTTAATGAAAATATACAAAATGAAAATGGGAAACTCCTTATGATCTTCTACGTACAAAATGAATACAGAATTAATGTTAGATATGTCTATGACAAAGATCAAAACAAGTATATATACTTTTACCAACACAACTGGATACAAATCGATAATAGACTACATTCTTACAAATAGAAATAAATATTACAAACAAGTATTAGATGTACGTAGCCTGATCTCAGCTAACGTAGGGACTGCTCACAAGTTAGAACTAGGTCGCCGGCAAGTAAAATTAATATAACAAAAATTTGTCAAAAAACTATACCAAAGCAGGCTAGATCAAAAGATTTAACGACAACGAATCATGTGGGATAAAGATATCTAAGTTAGTTGGAAATAAAATTAAAACAGCATAAAACCAGAAACAAACTGGAATAATAAAAATAAACATAAACCTAAACAAAACAAAACGTACACATTGGTTCGAAGAAAAAAAAAAATTATAAGACTTATCTAAAGTATAGAAATATATCTGCCTAAAAAGAATTCTTATCTGAAATATATATCTGAAAACAACGTAGAAGACTTATGAATATAAGAGAGTTCGTATCGAGACACATGCGCTAGTCAAGCCGAAGAAAACAGAGAAATGGGAAAGGTTGTCGAAAGAAATGGATCACGATTTTTACGGATAACAAAAAGAGATATGAAAGTTCATGAGAGACAAGGAATATAAATTCAGGAATTATTAAAAGTTATGCACTTATCAATAAAGAAGAATGGACAACATATATGACAAATAAACCGAACAACGGCAAATGAACATTCTCTAGAAACCCCAGAAATAACATTAAATGAATTAACGCGAATGATAGAAAAATAAGATAAAAGAAGCCATCACATAGTTAAAAAGCAGAAAGGCTTCCAGAAATAATGGAATGGCAAACGAAATAATAAAATATGTAAAAATACAGCTTATATTACAATCAATTATAATATTTAATAAAGGGTGAAAGGTCATCAAGAATACCTGAGGAGTGCAGAAAGAGTATTATAATTACAAAGAAATAAGTTTATGAAGTACTATTTTGAAATTATTAATAAAAGTAATAACAAAGAATCTAACGAAAACGATTAGTATATAAGACAGAACAAGTTACATGATGTTCTGTAGAAGAACATCATGTAACGGTGCCGTCTTTGCAGTTAGACAAATAGCCTACCTGGATTTTATCGATTTAGAAAAGGCCTCTGACAAAGTAAGACTATCGGATGCCATACACATACTGTACAACAGATTAATACTATTGGATATCATAAAAATAATAGAGAACATATACATGTAGGAAACAGAACCTAAGTAAAAATTCAAATAGAAACAACATAATCTATAAACAAAACAACTGGAATCAGACAGGAAAGTCTAGTTGCAATATCTAATCTCTTATATTTATTATAATGCTGGACGAGGTTTTAAGCAAGTAAAAAAAATATAACAAATGGTATAAATGGTATAAATATAAAGATAAAATCCAAAAAATACTACACCAGTTTACCAGTAATACCAAAGCCAAATAATTTAATATTACAATTTCATCACCTATTATGAAAAGTTTAGTATTATCAAAGGAACCAAGAATCATACGAAAAGCATTTATTCCTATTATCAAAGCTGTCACTAACAAAATCGACAAAATTTTTAAGTCAAGAGAAAGAAAGACAATCTCTCTCTCTCTCTCTCTTGTCGTTTCCTCATTGCTGAGGATCGTGATTTCCTACAATGCGGGCTGTCAATTCTCTCCATCTCTTGCGATTTTGGGCTGCTCTCATGGACTCGGAAAACGTCTTTCCAGTGGCTTTCTGTACTTGATCTGACCATCGGATAGGTGAGCGTCCTCTGCCTCTACGTCCTTCTACGTTTCCGCGTAAGAAAGACAATATCCCCCTAACAAAAACTTACATCTCTTGTCCTATGAATCACAGACAACATTTCAAATGAACCACACGGAGTTTATGAAATTCCTTGTGCATACTGCCTCCGATTCTATATTGGCCAAACAATTCATAGAATCCAAAATGGGATTTATGAACATTCCATTTCCTTTTTATAAACCAAGAATTGTCGGAGAAGCCATAGAAATATAGAAAATGCCAAATTGTCTCAATAAAAGCGATGACGGCATACAGTTACCTTCGACATGGAGACCTTTCATAAAGAAAATATCGTCCGCTACATCCGCCAATCAAAATCCTACTGTCAGAAACGTTCGCGCCAACCCCCACGCCAACCTCCACCCAAACCACGTCACCATTGACGGTATTAATGAACCGTCCTCTGTTCTCAGTGGCAGTAATGCACTAATGCGTTGGTCAGTGATCAGTGTAGTAGTGTCTGGGGACTCGGGAGACTGAAGCCCTGAAGAAGAGATCAAAGAGGATGTTGATGATATATATATATATATATATATATATATATATATATATATATATAATTATATTTATATTAATTACCTGGTAACTATTTCCTAGAAATAATGCTCTTTGTGTTTAGAGATGAAAACTGGAAATTTCTTTTCAACTACAATTGGCACTGCGACTTTTACAGGATAAGGTTTGTGAACTGTAACCGGATAAGGCTTGAGTACTGAAACAGGTTGAGGTACTAGAACAGGAACTTTTACGGGCACTTTTACAGGAACAGGTACATGTTTATTAACTATCACTGGATAAGGTTTCTCGACAACCACTGGAAATGGTTTTGGTACTATAACTGGGTAAGGCCGATCTACTGGAACTTTTACGGGCACCTAAAATCAATATAGTTAACAAATTAAAAAAAGACCGAAAAGTTTTCAGTTAAAAGCTACCTTTATATATTATATAAATATATTATATATATATATATATATATATATATATATATATATATTATATATATATATATATATTATATAATATATTATATATAATCAGTACTAAGAAACACTAATTTGCGACTTTTATTATTTATATTAAAAATCATAATATGTACTAACCTTTACTGGAAATGGTACGTGTTTGGTCACAGGCACTGCATAAGGTTGTGGTACAGGATATGGAACCTTTTTTGTAATTGTAAGAGTTTTAATGTGTTCATCAGAATGACCAAAATCCCCTGCATAGCTGTGGTCGAAACTTCCAAAGTCGTACAATCCACGTTTCTGGTGTTTCTTTTCTACCTCAGCACAAACAAAGATGAAAATCGAAACAAAAATCTAAAAATATTATAAATATAATACTTACACTGATTAATTAATAAAAATAATGTTATTTATTTAAAAAGAGCTTTCGCTTAATTTTAATGACGGGGCAGAATTTTTCATTCTGAACTGAATAACAATTTTACAACTTTATATACTTCTATAATTCCCTGTTTACATTTTCTCTGCTTTTGCTGTTGAATAATTTCACCATAAAACTTTACTATGTCAATTTTTAAATCAACATTCTTAATATTCCCAATACTGATATACGGATGTGAATCTTGGACCCTACAATAAGCGGAAAGAAAAAAGATAGACACCATTGAAATATTCTGCTGGAGAAGAATGGTACAAATTCCGTGGACTGACCACAGGACAAATATTTCAATTTTAAATGAGCTAGAAGTCAGCAAACGGCTATCCAGCAAAGTCCATCTCTAACGAGTAAAATACTTTGGACATGTTATAAGAGCAGAGACAGAAAACACGGAAATACTTATTATCCAAGGAAATGTAGAATTCCGAACGGCACGAGGAATATCTCCAACAAGATGGATCGATCAAATTACAGGCATATGCAAAAGACCTATGCAAGAGTTAAAAGAAATGACCAGAGATAGAGAGTGGTAATATTATTGTTATAAATTTAATTTACGTTTGAAAGCTTATGGGAAGCACTTCACCATTTCTATTGTTTAATTATCTATGCTACAACTACATTTCTATTTCATTACGTTTTTAATTGTAGTATTTATTTACTGGTTCACTATAGTATTGTGGCATGCTAAATTTTTCTGTTACTGGCCTGTGTGAGTATTTAAATAGCCCTTGTAGATTATTGGATAAACGAATACGTTTTCTTTTAAACCACTCCATTCAAGTACTAATTATACATAATCCCTCTTAAAATGTTATTGGTTTTTGGTTAAAAGTGTTCTAAAGCGTATTATTTTCTCATGGGAACGAATATTTCTAACTAATGTACACATCCCCTTCTCAAAAATTAATTAGCTTATGCCTAATTTATAAAAAAGGCAAATTCCGATTTTAGTTCTCAGTTGCCAGTTAATACTTGAATGTCAATATGCACTCAGACGTACATATTTGTTGTTTAGTTACCATTTAGAGAAAATCACTATTTTGTGGTAAGTCGTTTACTGTTCATTATTAATTAATTGCCACAGTATAAATCTCTTTTTTTATTTATTTACAGAGTCCCACAGACAATTCACTTGTTGCCGCCATGATTTAATTAACAAGCTCAATTTGTCACGTCGAGACCAACTATCCTTAGTACTATTTTTGTCGAAGAGGTAAATATATCTCATTTCAACATCTTCAGTACCATCTGTTTTTCTCTAAGCTTATGGTCCTATCATCAAAGGTCAACGAACTAAATAGTTTATAATGATAATGTTTTTTTTTTAGAGACAGTAGCTCTTATCATTTTTTTGTTGATAGTTTATTTTTAGTTTTTGATTTTAGTGTGTTACTAAATTATAAAACATTATAATTTAGTAAATTTAATGTAAGTAAAACATAACAATAGCCAATAATATTCGTTTAGATTGTTGTCAAAGATTCATTTAATATTTAATTTTTTTTGTGAGATATTAAAGTCTCGATATTAAATAATTTCCGTAATGATTTTATTATATAAATTATATAAATGACTGCAATCTCTTTTAAAGTATAAGATTTTTAATGATAGTATGTGTCATTATATTTTTATTAAAAAAAATTTGAGTATGAATAAACAATGTTTATTGTGTATTTTTTTTTTTAATTCGTGTTTGAAAGTTTAATAAACATTATTTTTTTGTGACGTATTATTTTATTTTTGAGTATAGACGATATAAATTATTTAAATTTTGTTGTAGAACATAATATAATAATTCTTCCAAAGTATTTTATTGAATGTATAAGCTTTTTTGCAGCTTATGTTTAGATATGTCAATTTTTATAGTTTTTTGTTTATAATTTGCTGATATGTTTTCTGACGTGTTTTTTGTGTTTTTGTGATGTTTTCGAGAAAAATCTTTGTTTAGTTTTTTTTTTAATCTTGTTCTTTAATAAGTTTCGGATTAAAACTTATTGACGTTCATTTTGTTTGACAGTTTAGCTGTATTCCGTGTTTCTTGTTTTTCTTTGTCAAATAGTTAAATTTTGTTACGTAATTATTACCTATCGTTTATTTATCTATTTTGATCTACAATTTTTTACCATCTATATCCTTACCCACCCCAATAACGCTCTTTGACTTGAGCAACGTGGTCTTCATTGAGTATTGTGTGAGAAAACATTTTATTATCAACTTTTGACAGCTTATTTGTGACAGTATATCCCTAGTTTAGGAACAATACCATAGAATATACGTTGTACCTAACCACTTTATTTCTAAAGTATTTTTAGTCGTTTTTGCATTTTGTAACACATACATCTTGTATTGAGGTGTCATAAGAATAATTATAATTGACGACAAGTACATTATTTCTTCCACTTTTCTACCCGTTTTAATTTAGTTCCATTTATTTTTAATCTTACTTATCTGTTGTTTTATTTATGTTATTGCTGATAAGCAAGATCCTGACATTCTTTATGTTTAGGTTTATTTTAAATGCCCATGTAAATGTCTATAATTGATTGTTCGTCTCTTGATTTGACTTCTCTTGTGATCTTGTGTATCCTTTTATGTTGGATTTGTGTGTTCATAATCACCAGGTTATTGTCTAAACAGAATTCGAGTAGGAATTTTTCATTTTTGTTTATTTTTCCTCCCCATAAGGTTCGATGACATTGTTCCATTTTTCTGCTTCTTTTCCCACTCTAGTGTTCATGTCTCATGTGATCACAATTTTCTCTGTACAGTCATTTATCACTTCTTGTAATTTATCCCAGAACTCATTCTTCTCGTTTTTTGTTGCGTCTTCATCTGGTCCATAGCATATGATTAGGTTTGTATTGGTTTCCTCTGTATCCATATCTATGTCTACTCTTAGTATACGTTCGTTGTAATATATCCAATTTTCTATTTTGTTGATACTGTCCTTCTTTATCATGCACGCTACTCCTGCCTGAGCTCTCTTCGTTTCTTCCACTTCACTGTATATTAGTAACATTAAGTTTTATAATATTATAAAGCCTTTTTCTTTGTTCTTTGTCTCTGTTCTAGCTACTATTTTAATGTTCTTATCTCTAATTTCTTCCCCCAGTTCTATTTCCTTCCCATTTATATCTCTCATATTCCATGATGCCATTTTCAAAATTATTTTGTTTTTTTTCTGTGTTTAAGTTGTACTTTAATTTGTTTTTTTTTCCGTTTGTGTTAATATCTTTAAATCTGCTCATGTCCCTGTTCTGTGCCTGTTTTGTTTCTCGGTCCGTCATTTGTTTTCCTTAGCTAGTTTTTTTAAACAAGTTGGCTCTGTATTGTATGTTACTTTTTCTATCCGGCCTGATTTTTGATTCCATTTCCACTTAATGCCTTCAATAACTATGAAACCATATCCAATTTTTGTCCATTTCCCATTAGTCTTTTCATCTGCTGCTATCTTCCTAAGATGTCTTTGTATTTCTATCTCTTTTAATGTTAGGTCACATTCTATATATACTCTATGTTGCTTATAGTTCATTAGTTTACCCTTGGCTTTCAGTATTTTCATTTTATTTTCGAATTTTTTACATTCGATAATACACATTGTTTCATTTATTTTTGTACCCTATTTATTTCTGATTTTACTCCCATTTTTGTTTCTATGAAGTTCTCTAGTTGCTCTGCTTCTATTGTAGCCTTGTAGGTAAGCCTCTCATTATTAGGTTATTTTTCTTCTTTTCTTTCTGACATGCTTTCAAGGTTATTTCTATTTTATCTATTTTTTGTTTCATCGTAGTCATTTCTTTAGATTTTCATTTTCTCTTATTTATTTCTTTTATTTGCAATTTGTATTCACTTTTTCTTTCCTAATTTCTTCTAGTTCCTCAATCATATTACCCATTGTATTTTTTATATCTTGTAGGTCCTTGTTTTTCTTTTTATTATCGCTTGCTAATTGTCTCATTAGTTCCATCATTTCGTTCTGGCTGGGTTTCATTCGTTGATGGTTTCGACCTGTCTGGTGTTCGGCTCACTTTTCTGCTCCTGCTAAATATGTCTATCTCCTCTTTGCTTTTTCTTTTATCATCTTCATCAACATTACCATCCGCTATCTTTCTTCTTTTTCAAATAATTAAAGTATTTATAAATATAAATATTTGTAACCGTTACGGATCGCGACAAGCGCCGCACCCACCTCAACAGATAAATCTTAGCAATTCTCGATCCTAACCAGTTTCGACTTCTACTGCTTGTAAATACAAATACAATCAATATCAAAACAACGAATAAATTCAGCCTTTATAATTCTGTATAGTTTTACCGAAACCTGATTAACAGACCTATTGTTTTTGTTGATAATTATTATTGTTTATCGTTCTTAATCACCCGTCCAACGCAAAAAGTTCAACTCGTTTTGATCCCTCAGAAGTTTCACTTTTATCCTTAGGGCAATTAAAACTAACTATTAATTAATTAATACAGTTCAAAAACAGATAACTGACTATTTACTTACATAAAGGTCCTTTTTAGATACTCTTTGCACTATTTTGTATGCAGATTACACTCGAAAACACCCAAGGTTGGAATTTAATTTCGGAGCCACACTACACACGTCCAACTAGTCCTAACTTTACTTCGTTCAAACGTTCGAGCAAAACTCAAAAGGACACAAAAACCTTGGATTATATCATTAAAAGAATAAAATAAACGATGAATCCATTTGAAACAGTTGTATTTCGACTGGCAAAGCTACAACTGATTCTAAAGAATATGCCAATTTCCCACTGGACGTCAAAGAAACTGGCAGTCAATAAAAATTAGAATTTATTTCAAATTGCTCTTCGGCTCCTGGAAGATTTGAGAAACCCATAAAACGTAACAAAATCATCAATTTTGCTTCTCAAAACATCACAAAAGTTCTCATGACTAAAAATAAAAATAAGTATTTATGAAAAGTTAACGAGACATCTTTGGACGAATTCTGATAGATATTATACAAAATAAAATTATTCTAATACATTGCTTTACTTTCCACTTCAACCCATATGGCCTGCACTTTTTTTATGTAATGGTAAAATTTTTAAAACTCCTAAAGCAACATTTGCGAAAACTTTAAAATCGTACATGCCACAAACATTTGAAAAAATTGCAGAATTAATACTAATAAAAATTTGTTCTACAAATGCTGTAGAAATCCATTTAATATTTGACCACTATTTGTCACCCTCAATTAAAGGTTTTGAACATCAAGCTCGAAAAGAATTCTATATTTTATACAAAATTTCAGGACCTTAATAAGTTAGGCCTAAAGATTTTTTGAAAAGCCTTAAGAACTATCGTTTTTTAGTGCTATCGTTCATCAGCGCTATCTGATATCAAGCTTACAGTAATTACATTAAATAAAAATAGAAGAAGCTGCTCTTACATGTTACCACGAGTAAGAGGATAGGCGAATTGTTTTTCGTGCTCATAAAATTGCACCTGGATCAAGGATTTTAATTAGAGCTTCGGATACTGATGGTTTGGTGATTTTGCTGAGAAATATGCCCAAAATTTCACAATTCGCAAAGTGGTTAGCCTCCTCAGAAAGCAAAAAGTTACATAACCAACACCTTGATTGCATTAACTGCATCTATTTGGCTCTGAAGTTAGGTTCAAAATTATGTCAACGTTTACTTGGTTTTCACGGGTATACAGGTTGCGATTACACAGCAGTATTTTGTAATAGAGGAAAAATTAGACCAATCAAAATATTTTCTTAGAATAAAAGTTATCAAAAGTATTTGCAACGTTAACTGATGAAGCCGACATATTGTTCACGAGTTCACCGCGAAAATTTATGATGTAAATAACTGCAACAAAGTACCTACATGGTGCAAGGAATCGCATTTTTAGAAAAACTTATGCTGCTAAAGAAGACAACAAACAAAGAGTTTAAAAAAAATAAAAAGTTTTGACTCCAACATTATACGTCATGCTGGAAATCTTTACAACAAAAAATTTGCAAAAGCAACCGAGTCGGAATGTACAAAACTTTATTCCGAAAACTCTGGTATACATTTAGATGATTATTTAAAACCAACAGGATTTATTGGGGGCCAAACGCCGTTAAAAGTGCAAGACATTTTTGAAATGACGAAAAATGATGGCGAATCTAGCGAAGGCAGTAATAAAAATTTAAGTTCCGATGAATCAGAAGTAGAATAAAAATCACTAATTAAAATCAATGTTTTAATTGATTATAGTCTGGAGAAAATTATATTGGGCACCTCTCTTTTAAAATTATTAACGCACTAAATTACCTATCAAATAATTTTTATCCATTAAATAGATCAGTGAAGGTCTTTCTTTTATCAGATCTTAGACTATATGTACAGTATAGGTATTAGAAACTACATTATGTACATTGGAATTTATTTGACGTAATGTGCAAAAATGATTAGTTACTTTGCAAAATAGTCATTTACCATTAAATATATTAACCATAACCATTAACCTATAATTTACCATAAAATATAAATATTTTACCATTAAAACATTTAATTACGTAATAACATAACTTTTTACCACTTACCAAAATCTTCATTGTAAATAAATGTAGGTGCCACTGAATTGTAATAAAAGACCAGTTTTTTTTATATATACTAGTCATAATATGAACTTTCCCCCGCAAAACCTTAATTTTCTATCAACTGTGAAAATTTGTTGCATTCCGTCCAATGGAGCATTTTATGCGTTTCTGTATTTCGTCACTATCTTATTATAATAATTAGAAACTTACATTTAAAAATATTGCAGAATTTTATTTTGCATTCAATAATTTTGGAAATAAAATTAAAATATTTTATGATTAACATCGGCATACAGCAAAAATCTTTATCCTGAGATAATTAAGTACTAAATTATGAAATGATTAATAAAATTTAAAAATCTAAAAGCTATATAGAATCGATTTATACTCTTGAAATATTTACTACAATTCTAAGAAAAGTACAAACTGTACTAATAGGTAAACTCCAAACTCTATAGCTTTGTAATCTTTAATAAACCATTTTTGACCATATTGCATCACTATACAATTTTCAGCAAAAATATTGTAATCGTCTAAAGACGCGATCAGCCAAAATAAAACTTTGGCCTCTTATTGGAAATAGGTGCTTAATTACCTTAAATATGCTATTTTGCACATAACATAATAGCGTAAATATAATTGCAGAATTTTTATTCTGACCAGAACAAGAATCAAAATACAGTTTTAAGATTTGGGTTCTTCCAGCTGGGTTCAAGGAAAGGTACTTTGCTTCTAAGTAATAAAGAAAATGCATTAGTGCGGAACTCACTTCATTTGACCCTTTGCCACTTTTGTTCTCAGTCCAGATGTAAGCAAAACAATTTTATTTATTTAATTATTTTATTAAACAATGCAAACATTTACATACTTCTACAACAGCCAAACCCAATATGGGTAGATATGTCACAGTACCACCAAATCTAATTACAAACCTTTTTTAACACTTCTGCTAATCAATTAAACCTTCAGTCACAACCACCTCCACCGGCTCAAGTTATTACAAATTCAGCACCCTTATACACTCATTCAAATCAAATACACCCTCAGCATATAGTCGAAAACCCAAATTACTCTCCACAGCCGACATCGACTAAAGAAGAAATAGAAAGTCATACACATGAACATGCAACTCCCTTATGGCAAAAAGCAACCAAAAAAGGAAGAAATCAGAAATAAATAGACAAACTAAGCAAAATACACCAACCACAAACTGTCAACAACACTGATAACCAAACATCAAGTACTTAATCAAAAGATCAAAGGCCACCTTCAATTTATGTCTACGGACTATATGGAAATGATTAACTCACTGAAAATGATTAACTCACTGACAGGGTTCACTCCCGCTGAAACTTATTATACAAAAGCACTCCCAGATAGTGTAGTAAAAATACACGCCTTGAGTCCAGAAATATACAGGAAACTAGTAAGCTATATGAGAGAAAAGAAAATTGTATACGACAGCTACCAACTTTATCAGGATATAGCATATATAATTGTAATAAGAAGACTTCATCACACAAATGTTGATATAGATGATATAAAAACGAAACTTGCAAAAAAATGTTACATTGTCAGAAACATATTCAATGTTTAATATAGACTAACAAAAGAATCTCTTCCACTCCTGTTATCGGTCTTGAACCCAACACAAATATTAAAACAGCATACGAAACAGAATTTCTTTTAGCTCAAAAATTAACGTAGAGGCTCCAAAACAAAAGAACAGTATATTCTAGTGCACCACCCCCTGGAACCAGGCCAAGCCAGTATATTGCATCAAATGTCAGGCCTATGGGCACTCCGAATCATGCGGTGGTCATTGTAATACAAAAACATGTATTAAACCTAAAGATACTCCTGAAACTTGCGCTTTATGTAATGGTAGCCATCCAGCCAATTACGGAGGTTGCACTGTATATAGAGACCTAGAAAACACAGAAACAGAAATATTGTAATACAGACTACAGACTACAATACAGCATGTAACCCAAGAAAACACAGTGCAGCAATCAATCACGTATAAAGGTATTTATTACCAGGTCGCCTCAGGACATCCCCAACGACAAAATGAAAGAAACGAAAGTAATAATACAGAAAAACCTAAGCAAAATCGTTCTCGATTTCCGAAGTGGAAATTGAAACGTCAATAAACTAATTTTAACGTTTAATTGTGGCTTATTCCCATTTAAATAGTAATTAATTTAAAATGCCACAAGAAAATAGCTTCAGAACAATATTAAACATAACATGTACCAAAGTTTTTCTACACCTAAAATTCAGAGTACTTTAATCAGAGTAGAAACATTCTTGTGGCTATATATTTTCGCAGCTATTTATTCACAACCTAGACACGATATCCTAATTGAAGAATACAACAAATTCTTCCAAAACTCAGGCTCCAACTTCCTGGTGGCAGGCGATTGGAATGCCAAAAATACCCTATGGGGATCACGACTATCTACAACGAAAGGTAGAAACCTACATTGATCATTATAGAAAAATAAATTTATTTTTCTTATCCACAGGACAACCAACATACGCCAGTAAATAATAACGCATACGCGTTCAAAATAGAGCCTAGTTTTAACCTAAGTTTGGATCATCGCGCCCTAATAAAAACATTAAGTATAATTATACATAAGCATAAATATATAATTAACAGCCATTATGACTATCTAAAATAAATAAACAGAGAACATTTGAAAACACCATTAATCGGAATATATCGTTATATATCATCGAATAAAAGAATCTGATAAGTTGGAATTAGCAGTAGAAAAGCTAACGGCTGTAATACAAAACGCTGCTTGAGAATCTACTCCTATAAGTAAAGACGGTAATCCTGAAGACAACAATATGCCATTACATATCAAACAAATTCTAACCGAAAAAAGACGATTGCTTACAAAATGGCAAACTTCCCGAAAACCACAGTTAAATAGACTAACACTGGAATCAACGTCACAGCTAAATAAAGGTCGTAATGATACCTTTAATTTCTATACTAACAAATTTTCTCCAAATGACCACTCTAAATGGAGAGCAACTAAAGCAACCGAGACTACTAATTCCTCCAATTAAAAAACCTGATAGAAGTTGGGCACAGACTGACAATTAAAAAGCAAATATATTTGCAGAATATTTAGAAAATATATTTACTCCAAATTTAGGTCATACATAACATAAATGATGGTGTAGTTAACGAATATTTAGCCCATGTTATCCTGATTCCCAAACTAGTAAAGGACAGCAAATTTTGGTAAAACTACAGGGTGTAATCAGTAGGTAATATTGTGGAAAATATCATCCTTAGCAGACTCCAAGCAGAAACAGACAGGCGAGGGATAATTCCAGAAGCACAGTTTGGATTCCGATCAGAACATTTTAGCGAGCTAAAGCAACAGAGTACATAGCAGCCAGTTTAATCCTAAACAATACACAGAAACAGCCTTCTTGGACGCAAGCAATGCCTTCGATAGAACCTGGCATAAAGGTCTAATTTACAAAATGAGAGGCTATGGATACGTCGGAGCAATAACAAGACTAATCTCTTTATACTTGGGAAACTGGAGCTTTAGAGTTTGAATAGGACATGTCTTGTCCGAGCTCGAAAACCCAGAGGCAGGAGTACCATAGGGAGTAGTATTGTCACCATTACTGCGTAAAATATACACCGCTGATGTTCCAAGGTTACCTGGAACTCCATTTAGCCTTTATGTCTACCACACAGCAATAGCGGCCAAACATATAAATGTAGATATAGCAGCAAACAACCTGAAAACAGCGTTAAAACACATGAGGAATGAAGTATACAATGTAAAATCGCCATAAATTCTACGAGATATCCGAGGATACGAAGAACTGCGATCGAAGCAAAGTAAGTGGTTATACACGTGACGAAAGCATTATACCGACTTGTATGCTGCTTAGTTTATACAAAAGTAACTAGAAAACCAAAAATGTCTTAATAAGAGTAATCCTAGCGCTTATTAGAAAAGAGATCCATGACATTGGATAAAACATCGACAAAATAAATTCAGAGTCATTACAGCTGAACCTTAAACTAAGTAATACAATATATCCGACAATGTGGAATTTTTATCTTACTAAAAAAACAAATCAAAAAGTTTGAAAATCTTTTACTACAACAGCGGCCAGAGAAGGCAAAAAAACTACAAACAAATTATTTTATAACTTTTCAAATCTGACATTAAATGAGGTCACAAATAGCGTTTTTTCAAAAGGTTACAATTTTGTGAACATATCGTGAAAAGTTTTACACCTATGAAGACAAAAATGAATATTAAGTGAACTGGTGCAATCAATGTGAGACGAAAAAGTGCATTTGAAGTTCGCTGTAAATGTTTATTTTAGATATTTATGTATGAACGGTTTTCGGAGTTTTTTTGTCATTTATTTTTAAAATATTATTATTAAAAGTCAATAACAAATGCAATAAAAAAATTTTATTTGACGTTTCGGCTTTTGAAATTTCAGTATGAGAAATTGTTTTCAAAATCATCACTTGTATGTTGTCAAAGTTTGTTGTATGCTTGGCTTTCGTTAGAATTTTCTTCCACTCATTTCGATATGTGCTTAGTTCCCTCCAGTTTCTCACTTCCAGAATTTTGATATCTCTCATGACCTGATCCTCCCACGTATCTCTGCGTCTTTCCCTTTCAGTTGCTGGTTTCCATCTTGTGAACTTCTTAATCAGTAGGTCGTTTTTCCTTCTCTCTATGTGTCCCAGCCATCCCAGCCTCTGTGCTTTAATAAGTCTAACTATATCTTCTTCCTTCAATATGTCTCTTAGTTCATGGTTCATTCTTCTTCTCATTTCTCCGTTGTCCATTCTTATCGGGCCCATAATCCGTCTGAGGATTTTCCTTTCGAAAATTCTCAATTTTTCTTCATCTTTTTCGTATATTTTCAGTTTTGTATTTCTGGATAAGTTCTTGTCCTTCATGAGACTATGACATCTCCAGTATGTTTGTTGCCTGCTAGTATTCGTTCCGTTACTCCTTCACTTCTCTTGTTTTGGGCATTCACTATTACTCACAAATATTTAAATTGTTGGACTCTTTCAAAAGTGTAGTTTTCTATTTTGATTTCTCTCGTCCTGTTATCTTCTCTTCTAGAGCAGATTAGATATTTTGTTTTTCCTTCGTTAATTTCTAGTCCATGCTTCTTTTGCCAGGACTGTTACTGCTTCTTTTAATATTTCCTTGTATCTTCCCATAAGAATTAATTCATCTGCATATGCAACTATTTGTGTTAAGTGGTGGGCTATAGTTCCTTTAATTTTGCTGGCCTTGACTGTTTCTTCTACTGCCATGTTGAATAATGTAGTTGAGAGGGAATCGCCTTGCCGCACTCCTGTTTCTATTGCAATTGATTTTGTGCTATCTTCTTCTGTTGTTACTTTAGCTCGAGCTCCATCCATGGTCATTTTTGTTGACCTGATTAATTTTGCTGGTATATCTTGATTTTTCATTTCAATAAATAATTTATATCTTCCAATAAGTTCTATGTTGTGTTCGTGGCATTTTTCGTTTGTTTGTGTAACTGTTTGGATCGCATCTGTAGTGGATCTGTCTTCTCTGAATCCTTGCTGGTAGTCCCCAATTTTTTCTCTGTGAACTTTTGCTTGATGAGGGCTGAGGGCTGTTAAAATTTTATATGTTGTGCTTAGTAGAGATATTGTAACAACTATGGTTGTTACAGTGTGTTACTTCTCCATTCTTAATTATTGGTATAATTCTGCCCTCTTTCCAATCCTCGGGCATTTCTTCAGCTTCCCATATTCTAACTATTAGGTTATAGATGCTTGTTAATAACTTTTTCCCTCTGTTTTTAATCAGTTCATTGGGAATTTCATCTCGGCCAGGTGTTCTTTTTTGTTTCATTTTTTGAATGATGTTGAATGAATAAATATTCATCATATGTTGGTATCCCTATTTCATTATTTCTAATCTCCTCCATTGCGCCTACTTCCTCTTACTACATAATATATCCTACAACATAAATAATACTAGTATTATTTATGTTGTAGGATATGGTTTATTTATTATAGGACAGGGCGCATTCACAGAACTCATGAATATCTACTGAAGAAAAAACTTATTCTTCCTTTTTATGATATATATTTATAATTTAATATGGTTTTCAAAGTTTTTTATGTCATTTATTTTTAAAATATTATTATTAAAAGTCAATAACAAATGCAATTGTTATTTGAAGTTTCAGATTTCGAAATTTCAGTATGAGAAATCGTTTTCAAAATACAAATTCTATAAAATTCAATAAACCTACAACAGCAGCAATAGTTTGTTACGCTACTGTAGAAACTGTAATTTGGTTAAAGGATTTTTTGTCAGAAATAAATTAAACATAAAATTTGTCAATATAAAACAAAATATTTTAAATACTTTAACGCATTTACTTCATTAAATTTCTTAAAATATAAACATTTAATCGGTTGACTTATTAAAAAAATTAGTAAAAAGTAGTAAAATTGTAAAAAGTTGCCAAACTAGTAAGATTAGTTGCCTAAATAGAGGTAATAAGAAGCTCATTAGAAACACGCCGTTGCTACCATAGATTGGTACGTTTCTGCAAATGTTTATAAGCTACTTTCTTTTTCTCTCTTGTGTGAGGTTGGTTGTCTTCGAACCAACTACAAAACGATATTTCTCATTTGGATTTTTCTTCTGCAGTTATTACGTTAAATATTATCCCGAATATTAAAAAAATTAAATAATTGTTCAGACTACATTTATCTAATAATATTTCTGAATATTTTTTTTCTACTGATATGTAAACTTTTTTGTTGCTGTTGATTTTAACTGTTATTGTACCTATTCTGTTTTTTTTTTGTGGTCTCTTCTACCTCAATTAAATGGCTCCCGCCAGTAACGTTTAAGCCACTTTTCGGACCTTGTCGCGCAGTAACGTTCCAAGCGCCCGAAGATGTCTACTCGCCTACTACTGCCTAATATTGATCACTAGGAACAGAAAAGCAGCAGGTAAAGACGGGATACTAAACGAGTTACTAAAATAGTGCGGAGCAGAAATGACAGAAAAATTAACATTAGTTAATAAAATTATAAAACACAATAAAATACCGGAAGAATGGAAAACCAGCAAACTAATTCTACTATTCAAAAAAAGAGAAAAAAAGCCAGAAAACTTAAGTGCTAATAAATCAGGGGATAAATTTAGGAGATGAACAGGGTTTTCGTAGTGGAAGATCGTGTACAGATGCAATATTCGTTATAAAGCAAATTATTGAAAAATCAATAAAGATAGACTATATATATATATATATATATATATATATATATATATATATATATATATATATATATATATATATATATATATATATATTGATATGATATGGGAGAAATAAAAATGTTTAAAGAAAATAATTTATAAGTTATATACTAGATAATATTAGATATAACAAGTATTTGGTTATTTTAAGAAGTTATATACTAGAGAATTTAATAAAAATTATTTATGTGAGGGCATTTTTAAGAAATTAGCATATAATAATTGTAAAAAGTTGTATTTTAATGTTGTAAATATATTTAAGTGAACCATGTGACTAGGCAACCAACTATACATGTGAATATACATACTCTCCAAGTGACATTTTAAATAATTAGGAATATAAGTGGGGTAATAATAATAATGTTAGTTTAAAATGTTTAATTTATATATATTTACTGATTTAAGTGTTTATTCTGATCTGAAAAGCCTAAATGTCAACAAAATTATTAATAGAAAGTATGGAATTCTCTAGATCACCGGAGATGGCCTTGTTTGCGAAACGGTTTGTTCCAGAAAATTCAGACATGTATTTAATAGAACAAATGGAACATGATTTCTTACCAGATGGTTCTGGAACATCCAAAAAGATATAAATACCCGGTGATTTGGATTCAGTTAGTCAGTCAGAAATTTTAGTAAGAAAGTCCATTCAGTTATGAGTTTTTAAGTATGAAAATTAATTAGAGGCAGTCAATCAGTTACAATTGTTCAATATAGTGAGTTAAATCAATATTAAGAAACAGTATAAAGAAAATAATATTGAAGATTAAAAATTATGTTATGTATAAATGATGATAATGGAAGAAGTATTAATTGAATATTAAAATTAAATGATATTTTGGTGATTGGATATTGATATATTGAAAAGAAGAATAAAAATAAATGCTGTTTGCTGGTTTGCTTGGTAGTTTATAAATGCTGGTGAAGAAAAATATCTTAAATTGGTGGAAGCTGATAATTGGAAAAAGTAATTTCATAAAAACAAGGATAACTGAAGATGAGAAGAAGACATTTGAGTGGTGATTATAATCTATATAGTGGAAAACAGTTCATTTAGGCATTCAGTGACAAAAAAGTACAAAATTTTTGGTAATATAATTTAGTTCGTGTCATAACAATTTCAATTTTGAAGATAGTTTGTTTAAATTTTACATTGTCTATAGAATTTAATTAGTTTCATAAGAATTTCAATTTAAAGATAGTTTATTTTAAATTCACATTAGCTAGTTTAGATATATATATGTGTGTTTCATAGTAGATCTAATAAAGATAATTTAAAAAAGTACTTACAAACTAATTCTTTGAGAACCGCGATAAAAACCCTATATATTATATTATTAAAAATACTCATTGCTCATCATTCAAACAAACAATACATCATAACAATATATTTATATATATATATATATATATATATATATATATATATATATATATGTTAGTTTTGATATTTCCGCGGGAGCTGTATGTTATATCAATGGTATTCCGGGTTTGACTCCGCGTTAAATGTTGTTGGTTTTGATAAAAACCATTTTGACGACGCTTCGGCAAGATCTCACTTGCCATTTTCAAGTATCTCTGGATGGTCTGCTTTTTGTCGATGTTCGAGTGGAAGTGACGCTACGGGTGTTAGGCAGCTGGCTTTTGTAGTTACTGCGCGTTGTAACTACAAACTACACTTTTATCAAAACCAACAACATTTAACGCGGAGTCAAAACCGGAATACCATTGATATAATATATATATATATATATATATATATATATATATATATATATATATATATATATATATATATACATATATATATATATATACATATATATATATATATATATATATATATATATATATATATATATATATATATATATATATATAGAGGGTATAGTTCATCCCAAACCCTTCTTTCAGTGCGTCACAGTTGATCGAATTCTCTCTAACGCATTAAGCTAGAAGTGACAGAAAAAAACGTGAGTCTGTGATTATTATACATAGAACTTGGAAAATTATATATCGTTCACGGGTATTTGCATATTAAAGCGAATTCTACTTACGGATATATACCTAATTGGTTGGAGTTTAGAATACGCTAAATAGATATCCAATCAATGATGCGCATAATATAATTTGACGCAGATGGGCTCGATAGTGACACTACTTTGACAATGTCAACTGATAAAATGATAATTGTCATTCGAGGTTAGTATTTTCAGCGATGATTTTCAGACATTTTACAGTGAAAATTTAATTTTGTACTTATTGTAGTTTTTACTCCACATTTTCAAAATATATCCTTTTCACATTTAGCCGATTACGATCCTTCAACTGTCAGATTTAACTAAAATGTCATGCAATAATTCTCGACATTCTTAAAATCCTATATGACGTCAAAATTAGTGACGCACTGAAAGAAGGGTTTGGGATAAACTGTATAATAGACCAGCATTTCTGTGTCAGATTGACCTAAACAATGCGTTTAACAGAGTAAGACTCAAAGATGTAATCCATCTTCTGTATAATAGAGAAGCTCCAATAAATATTATAAAAACTATCGAAAATATCTACCAAAACAACAAAAGGGAAGTCAGAATAGATAGACAACTTACAGAACCCATAAAAATAGGCAGCGAAATAGGACAAGGGGATTCATTGAGCCCCACGCTTTTCAATTTTATAATGGATGAAATAATCAAAAGCGTTACGAAGAGGGTACAGAATGGGAAACAAATAAATCAAAATACTCTGTTAGGTAGATGACGCAATATTGATAACCCAAGATGAAGATCTTGGGTTATCAATATTGCGTCCACAGATTTAAACACTGTTTAAAACTGGTCCATAGATTTAACATAAGAGCAAAAGAATTTAATATGACAATCTCATCTCAGAAAACTAAAACAATAGTAGGCAGCAAAGAACCAACCTGATGTAAAATAGAAATTGATGGCATCAGTATTGAACAAGTAATGGAAATAAAATACCTGGGAATTACACTGTCTATCTATGGAGACCTGGACAAAGAAGTGAGAGATCAAGTACAAAAAGCAAATAGACTGGCAGGATGCCCTAACAACACTATATGGTGAAACAGACACATTGACCCTGAGATGGAATCAAAAATTTATAAAGCCAGTAAGACCAATAATGACATATGCTGCAGAAATTAGACCCGATACAGCCACAACGCAAAGGCTACTGGAAACAGCAGAGATGAGAGTACTGAGAAGAATTACAGGAAATACGTTGAGATCGAAAGAGGAGTAATGACGTTAGAAGAAAATGTAACGTACAGTGTATAAATGAATGGAGATAAAATGGAATAGAATAAACATAAGCAGAATAGACGAGATCCGTGTCGTCAAAATAGCAAGAGATAAGTCACCAATCGGCAGAAGAAGTAACGGACGACCGCGCAAAAGATGGAGTGACGACCTTCCATAGAGGTACTAATCCAACAAAAGAATGCACACACAAAATGTCATGTGTGTCTTATGTAATGGTAATGGAACCGCCCAAGGTGGTCATTATTAAAAACACAATTAAACATCATCTCGCAAGAGAACACACACAAGCCACAAATATAGTTGTATACATAGCCAAAAAGCCCCAAAGCATAAAATACCAAAAGAAGACTTTAAAGAATTCTGCGACGAACTAATCACATGATTCATTTTTGGCTGACTATAAAGCAAGCCAAGCGTGAGATTTGGGGTTCTAGACTAGATACGAATCGAGAAAGAGAGCTGTATAAAGCAATAAACAACAGTAATCTAGAAATTATAATACGATTACCAACGTACTGGATAACCGACTTAAATAAAACCACTGATATTCTAGACTTTGGCTTAACTAAATAATTTAACAAGAACTATATGCATGCTGAGTCATGTTATAAACTATCTTGATCATTCTAGAGTTATTATAAGACTAAATAAAAAAATCCTCCACAGGGAAAGGCTGTGTGTATTACATAACAGTAAAACAAATTGAAACGTGTTTATACATCTGGTGGAGAAAAGACTTCCACTAAACATTTCCCTAAAGACCAAGAAAGAGATAGAACATACTCTAGAACACTTTAACTTAGTCATGCAAGAAGCTACCTTAGACTCAACGATACCCAGCAATAATAAAAAGAAAAGTGAATGCACATCGATATCTATACGAAAGAAAATAATCCAGAAAAAAACTCAGGAAACAGTGGCAAGCAGCTAGATCGCCACAAACAAAAACACAGCTAAACAATGCTGTAAGTGAGCTAAAAGAAATGATAATAACGAAAAAGAAACTACAATTCAGTACTACAAACTACTCCCTATGGAAGGCTACTCGAAAATTAAAAAGACCCCAATACAATATACCACCATTAAAAAAAAGGCAGATTGGTAGAACACAAAAAGGAAAAGCAGAGACATTTGAAAATTACCTATGAACTCTATTCATTCTCAATTAAATAACTGACCCGAACCGAGAGGAAACAATAAACCGAACACTTGAAGAATCATACCAGCTAGAATTATTGGAAAAAAGAAAAAAAAAAGTGAAATAAAACCACAATAAGATTAAACACCAATCCTGAAAAGTCCCACGGTACGACCTTATCACAGGACAAATATTACAAGAGCTGCCGGAAAAAGGATATATATATGTAGGGAATATTTCTTAGTATAAGTATTTATCAAAGCTTTATTCGTTAGTTACGCCACTGCAAGATACCACTTAAACTATATGCTTAAGTCGCTATAAACCAGACGCCATTCAGGGGCGAAGGGGACAGGAAATATGTAGACGAGATCACACATTCCTGAGCTAAAGGGGATTCGATATTTGTCGCTCGAACTGAATAGACGTAAATTATCGCGCACGCCGAAAAAGACGAAAGACGAAAACAATTAACGACGGGGGTGTTCGATTCTTTAATTCGCAGACAATTATACGTAATTTTGTGTACCTGTAAATAACATCATTACAAAAATCGGTAAGATAGTTTCGAAATTTATTTCGAAAAGCCATTTTATTGTTGCTTCCTAATAAGACAGAGAAGATTATTTTTCACGTTAAGAACGGCTATGAATAACTGTTCTGATGAGACTTATTAAGTCGAAATACGTATCAACAGATACATAGACGCTTTGTACGTGAAATCAAATCTTTTCTGTCTTTTTCATAACATCATTACAGTTTATTTTATGTAACAAAGACTTCTCGTATGAATCGCGGATTTTTATTCTAACGTTAGTTCCTCTTCAAATAATAAAAGAACTTTATAGACCTACACATATCTAACACAATTATTTAGTTCAATCATGATAATCAGTTATTACCCAACACAATGGAAAATAGCTGAAATACCACCCATTTTGAAACAAGGTAAACCATCTAAAGGGTAGAATCATACCGGCCTATCAGCCTACTACAAGTGCTCTGCAAAGTGTTCGAACAACTGTTACTAACAGGACTAACATCTCCTCTAGAAGACAACGGAATAATTCCAACCGACCAATTTCGATTCAAACAGAAACAATTCAATAAGTATATCGAATAGTAAAAAGAATCGATAAAGACCTTGAGGCAACCAGATATTGTTCCGCCCTATTGATAGACATAGGACAGGCGTTAGTCAAGATATGGCACCAGGGATTGCTCTATACGCTAAGGAATTGCTTACATCTAAACTATTTGCCCATAACAGTGGGAGTCCCACACTGGGTCCTGTCCTGTACCTACCAACATGGCATGTCATCACAATAGCTACATTTGCAGATGATACGACGATCTTATGCTCCAACAAGAATCCATACATCGCATCAGAACTGCTGCAAAATAACATAAATAAAGTCTAAAAATGTTTAAAAAATGGGGAATTAAACCAAATAATCAAAATTCGATATATGTAAGATTTACAACCGGTACAGAAACATGTCCATCTCTATGTATTAACCAAAAACAAATACCACAAAAAGATGATGTAAAGTACCTTGAGATTTACATGGATAGAAAACTGACCTAGAAAAAATACATATTTCTAAAAGAAAACTGGGTCATAAAGTGGGAGACATATACTGGCTAATAGGAAAACAATCCCAGTTAACAACTGAAAATAATTACTCCTATACAAAGCGGTGTTAAAGCCACTATAAACCTATGGGACAGAACTGTGGGGAACAGAGGCAAATTTTAATATAGAAATTATGCAAAGGTTTCAATCCAAAATACTAAGGATGATTTTTAATATACCGTTGTATATCACCAACAATGCCGTGCATCGAGATGCAGATTATTTTTTATACAGTTTTTATTTTAAACCTGCTTAGAGTAAATATATGATGACTAGAAAGGAATTGAATGTGAGTAGTGAATCGATGTAAAGAACAGCTATTTTGTGACGCTACCCGTGACGATGCCTTCTCATAGCGCTAGTTCCGGGACGCCAGCCTCAACGTTTTACTATAGAAAAAAAAAAGTAATACAACACCAGTATACAAGCTTCAGAAACATTTATAATGTATTGACACAAACGAATACGTTTGCTAGTAAATATTTTCTTTCTGTTTTATTTTTACATTTATTTAGATTTTGTTTATAGAATTATACTTTTATTTGAAGAACAACGTCAACCACAAACAAAAGACCCTAAAAAAATAGTAAAATTACTTGACACTAAGATAATAAAAAATAAATCTTTATTAGATCATAAAATTAAAGAATTGATACAAGTCGATATCACAGTTGCGAACAAGAATAGTCTGTTTTACACCTATTAAAAAAACTCTCTGTCTTCTTTTCTCAGAGCTATTTCTAAGATTCACCTTAAAGATTGGCTTGAAATTAGTGATGACCATATCCTCCTAATGATGAACTGACATCATGACTACTAAAATCAGAGGAGCTTAAACTTAAAGATCCAAAATGACCACTTCCTCCAAAACTTGCGTGTTCTCCTAAATTGCTTGCTCCAAATCCTAACGAGTCGTGATCTCCACTATACTGAAGTCTACTGGAACTGTAACTGTCACTTCCATGACCAGAGTGGATAACAACGGGAAAAAGTTTCTTTACGATCTGTATGTCTGGTACATGAACTGGAACGGGCTTGTGGACTGGTACTGGGTAAGGTTTAGGAATGTGTACTGGCACTTTTACAGGGACGGGAACTTTGTATGGTACTTTAACTGGAAAAGGTACATCTTTAACGATTTTTACTGGATAAGGTTTGTCGATATGCACTGGATATGGTTTGGGAACATGAACAGGATATGGTTTGTCCACTTTTATGGCTACCGGTACTTTAACGGGATATGGGATTTTCTTTTCGACAGGTACAGGATAGGGCTGGGGAACTGGTACATTTACTGTTTTGTGAAGTGTTATGTGACTAACGTGACCGTTCTCTCCTCCAATACCTCTGCCAAAGCCTCCGTCAAAACCACCGTGTCCCCCTATATCGCTCCCTAGACCATTATCGCCTAAACTGCTTCCTAAGTCATGTCCTCCCAAACTAAGTTCACTTTTATGTCCTCCAAATTCACCTCCATGGCCAAGGGCGTCTCCACCTCCTCCAAGCAGTAAGCCGCGTTTCTTCTTTGGTGTTTCTTCTGTTAGCACAGTGGCTATCAGCAAGGTGCAAATCTAAAAAACAAAGTATAAACTTACAAATATTGAATTTATGCAAATATTTTATAAAACCGGCGTTTTTATATCATTAACCTAACAAAAGACTAAAAATTAACAATGAAAAGTTTATCGATATATCTTCAAAAAGAAATTCTTTTAAAATCAAATATTTTATTACTATTTTAAGCAACAATTGAAGTTTAAAATAAATTTATTAACGTTTCTATTTTCACTTCGAAAATCGTTAGTGTTTTGAGAACGATTTCCGAAGTGGAAATTTAATCGATAATAATTAAACTGCAATTGTAGCTTATTCCGATTAAAAAAGTAATTACTTTAAGATGCCACAAGAAAATAGCTTCAGAACAATACAAATATTTTATTAACGAAATTAATTGTAATTCTTCTTAATATACAATTTATTATAGATGAGAATAAAATGTATATATGATTTATATATTTATATATTATATTTATATATAAAATAAGTTTATACTTGTTTAAAAATAATACTATAAAACTTTATAAGGGTCTTTAGTAATCGTTTTAATAAATAACATCCGCCACTGATTTTTGGTATATCACCAGTTACTTTTTACAGCTCGTTTTAAACACTTACCAAAATATTCATGTTCACAAAATGAAACCAAGTAGAGAGCGATTGATGTAGTTACGTGGATTAAGGTGTCTATTTATACCGAATATAATCATCGTACCCCTCTTATTTGCGCCAGTATTTTCTCTCTCATCGCAAAGTATTGTACCCATTATACAGTTATAACAACAGTCTTGGTCGATGGTCTTTGCAATTGGTCTGGAACAATATGTCCTGTTACTCTTACTAGAACCATCTTGTGTATAATTTTGTTCTTTCTATTATATTTAGACACTTATCTATATTGTCTTAAATATTTTCAAGGTGGTTATTTTTGTCACATTCAAGTTTTATTGTTAATTTGATTATTTATCTTCTACCCATTTTTTTATGTAATTCTTTAACTTACTCTGAAATCATTTGCACAACTTAAATCCCCCAATCTTTGATGTTCTTTATTATTCTTCAATTCTGTTGTCAGTCTTCAAGTCAGTATTTGTAGTATTTCAGCTTTGTTTTTGAATGCGAAAGTTTATCGTTGGCTATACGAATGATTAATTATTGTCTTCTTTATTTATTTATATTATTTTATTTAGTTGGTTTTACTTCACATTCCATAAATAAAAACTTTTCTATTGGAGTTACTAAAGAGGAAAATTTTGCACGTTTAGAAGGGTGATTGCTTTAAAAGGATATACATAAACTCTGTGGAATAGGCCTTAGACTGTTTAGGTAGGTACTATATGTATTACGTACTTACACATTCGTGTTTTCAGACCATAAGATAGGATTTAATACGAATTTTTTTTCCATAGCTAATGTTAAAGTGTTGATATAACAACTGTTTTGAGTAGATAAAGTATCACTTTAACCGCAAGGGTATATAAAGTGACCCTTTAATAGCAATAGTAGATAAAATGTTTTAACTTTTTTTTATTCAATAAAATTTACAAATTCAAACACATTAGGGATTAAAAACAACTGAAATTTTACAATTAACATTATTAGAAATATCTATTTTTGGAGCATCACAACTTGTACTCGTTTGCTTAAACACTTGATTCGAGGTACTGGATTGATTTTATATTAGATACAGAGTAATTCATATCCCTAGCAACGGAACAACACAATTGCGATTTTTGCGCTAAAAATTACAATTTTCTTTGAAATTCTATTTTTCACCTGAACTTCGTATTATACCAGATAGGCCAAATTTCTATTGTTTGTACTTTAATAAAAAAAATATCTAACCATTAACTTTTCTTCAATTTCACTTATATAAAATATCACCGACATTCATTTCCTAAAATCTGTTTTATTTTTTTTCTAATAATTTTTAAATTGCTAAATTACATCATTTTAATAAATTAAATCTGTTGAAAATATTTTTATTGTCTCACATAATTTTTTTTTACCTTGGAACTATCCATATAATAGCAGTTGACAAATTTTGCTATTAGTTTCTTGGCATTTGAAAAGGCCAAAAGCCTTATAATACAAATTTTTACATTTATTTTTTTAACTCTTTTTTTATACTTTCCTCTCAAGTAGTTGACAATAAAATAAAGTTTTAAGAGGTAGAAAAATCATTTACAAATTCTACGTTTGGGTGGAAAGATTTACTTAAAAATTAAAGAACTTTCCTTGCTTTTATTTTTTTTTGCCAAAGCTCATCGAAGCTTTTTTATTGGATAACCATTCCGATTTCAATTCATCTATCTTTTTCTTTAAAAAAACTATCGATTTTTTCTTTTCTCATTACTCTTGGATTAAATATATCATCAATTATGTTATTAAGAAGAATCAACTTGTTGTTTAGCTGATTTTAGATCAGTACATTTTATAACGATAAGGGATGTAAGCCACTCCTATCCAAAAGTCAACCTCACCTGCTCGTGTGATGATCTAGATCATGGTCATCTGGTACATCCTGCTAGATAACTAGCGAGGCTCTGACGTCCGAGTGATTGCCGGTATAAGCAATCCCCCCACTTACTGACCAACGGCTTCGGGCGGATGAGTTGGTAAGTGGCAGGGCACTCTTTTGTCCTGGGGTTGATAAATCGGCCCCGAAGGCAAATGAACCGAAATTTGGCCAACGGCATAAGGATTTAGAAGGTAAGGGAAAGCCACTAAATTAAAGATCCACATGGATATCCCTGGAATAATTATTTTATATGTCGGACAAAAGTGAACCAAAGGCCCTCAGTTCCGGGCAGACCTTAGATGGTCCGAGGGTGCTAAGAATCCCCCGGTTTCGACTTAAAGATGTTATTCGTAAAGTAGCGACATGGAACATCAATAGTTTGTGCATCCCAGGAAAGATAGATAACTTGCTCAAAGAAATGCGGCGCCTAGAAGTGAAGATAATGGGTGTAAGTGAATCGAGGTGGTCTGGCTCAGGTATTTCCCATAAAGACAACTTTACAATGTACTATTCCGGTAGCGACACCAGAGATAACTACCACAGACACGGAGTTGCAATAGTACTTGATAGTGGAATTGCGATGTCTGTTATAGATTACATACCCATTTCAAACAGAGTAATAATAGTGAAGTTAGCAGGCCAACCTATTAATATCAACCTAATCCAGGTTTACGCGCCCACAGCTGATAAACCTGAAACTGAAATTTAAGCTTTCTATAAAGACATACATGAAGCATTAAAGGTCACAAAGACAAACGACATTAACATCATAATGGGCGATTTCAACGCCAAAGTTGGTAAGGGTAGATGTGGCGATGCGGTAGGTAATTTCGGTCTGGGTAATAAAAATGAGCGGGGAGACTTATTAATTGAATTTTGCGAAGAACATGATTTTGTCATATCCAATACATGGTATCAGCTCCCACCAAGAAGATTGTATACATGGCGAGCACCTGGAGACAGGCCAGGTCATATTATACGAAATCAAATTGATTACATCTTGATAAACAAAAGATTCCGCAACTATATAAATAGAGTGGCTGCTTACCCTGGTGCAGACATTTCATCTGACCACAACCCCCCAATCGCAAATGTAAGGCTTCGACTGGCGAAAAAACCATCAATTAAAAAATATATAAACATGAGAGAACTAATGAGAGATGAAGAGCTTAGAACTACATACGGCAACCACATCAACGAGAACCTGAGAAATATACAAGTAAATTGCATAGAGGAAACCTGCGAGAAAATAAAAATGGCTGTAGCCAATGCGGATGAATCAATCGCAAGTAAAATAAAAAGAAATCACAAAAACGAGTGGATGACGGAAGAGATACTTGAGCTAATGGAGCAGCGCCGACAGTACAAAATACATCAGAACCAACGTAAATACAATGAAACTCAACGTACGATAAGAGCAAAAATTAAAACCGCAAAGGAAATCTGGATGAAAGAGCGTTGTGAAGAATTAGAATCACTACAAGAAAAGGGGGACAGCTTTGGACTACACAAAAAGGTTAAAGAAATTTCGAATACATACAAGAATATACCACGAGACAAACCTGAAACATGATCAAGGCGACTACGTAGATACCCAGGAAGAACTAGCCAAAATCTGGACAGATTATGCTTCGTCCCTCTTTGCAGACAACAGACCGAATCTGCCAACTACTAACCTATCTACAGAAACTTTGTCCGGTCCTCCGATTATTCGCGCCGAGGTGGAGTACGCTATAAAAATAGCAAAACTGGGCAAGGCCCCTGGACCGGATGGCATTACCACGGAAGCCCTAAAACTGTTGGATGATGACAACATCGACACTCTGGTAACAATCTTCAATGCCATATATGACACCGGCCACATTCCAACGGATTGGCTTTGTTCAACCTTCATAATGATCCCTAAATCACAAAGAGCGACAAGGTGCAAGGACCACAGACTGATTAGCTTGATGAGTCATTTACTTAAAATATTTCTTCGCATACTCCACACAAGAATGTTCAGAAAACTAGAAGAGCTGAGCGGCGAGACACAATTTGGTTTCAAGAAGGGACTCGGGACGCGCGAAGCATCATTCTGCTTGAATACCCTGATACAAAACTGTATGGACCAACGAAAAGATATAGTCATCACATTCCTCGACTACGTAAAAGCTTTTGACACCGTAAAACACGATGAAATAATAAAAATGCTACACAATGCTGATATTGATGAGAAAGATATAAGAGTTATCCAGAATCTCTATTGGAATTAAAAGGCACGTGTGAGGCTGAACAAATCAACAAACACAGAGGAATTCGAAATTTTACGAGGGGTGCGACAGGGGTGTATTTTGTCTCCTATGCTGTTCAACCTCTATGTGGAGAATGTTTTTGCAAAGGCACTTGAAGGCAGTTGATACTAAATAAAATAAACACCACAGGAAAAACATATGGCCTGAAGATAAATGCTGGAAAAACAAAATGCATGACAATAAGAAAGGGCGCATTTTTCAGAGTACAACTGCACGTAGATAATGCTCCAATCGAGCAAGTGAAAACATTCAAATACTTGGGAATGATGGTGAATGACCAATGGGATCCTCAACAAGAAATAAAATGCCGTACCGAACAAGCAAGACAAGCTTTTCTTAAATTTAAACCGCTACTTTGTAACCGCAATCTTTCCTTCAATCTCCGTTACAGAATGGTTAAGTGCTATTCGAAAAAATGAATGCATTTAAAAAGCATTGGCCTGAAATTTTGCGCCTACGCTTTTAAGGATGATACATAGTACGTGGCTCATTAAGCTAATTAACCTAAAGTTCGCATTTGTTTGCTGTTTTTTGTAATAGAACTTAAAACAGATTTTAAAAAATTTTAAATAAAAAATTTAAGCATAACGGATTTATAAACTTTACTAAATAGTTTCGTTAACATGAGGTTATATTCTTTGTTAGTCGTTTAAACATTTCTGAATATTCAGTTTTAGTATTTTTACTAGATTTGCTAGTACTGGTATTTTTACTAGTTTTGGATGCTTCTTCTGGATGCTCCTTGTTGTTGAAATTATCGAATATTTTCAGTGCACATAGTTATTCTATGTATTCATACTAACGATTCTAAACTTCATTGTTTTCGAATGTAGATCGATTATTGTTATCACCTATCTTATTTGTGAAACAGTCTTTCTTCTCCCGTCAATTTCTTGTTTTTTTTATAGATGGTAAAATAATCGTGTCTTTGATCGTCTATTGTTCACTTATTTGAATATTTCTGTTTATTTTATTTAGGTCAATTTTACTTTCTTACCGTTTTACTATTTTTATATAATTTGATAACTTCTTAAGTAAAATTACCAGATGCTTCGTCTGTATACTCCTTATCGTTAAAATTTTGGATGAACAAAAAATTTTCGGTGAAACCAGTTCTTCTATGTATGCTTTCCGAAGCTTACAGAAACTTACAAACTTTGTAACATCTGAAACCATTTCTTAAAAATATTTTAAATTTTTTTTTAAAATAGACACTCCAAGTTTATTGCAGCGGTAGATAGTCGCATTCTGCGTTAATATTATTTCCCGTATTTTTATTTTCGCCTTCAGCTTGTGTTTTGAACGACGACGTTTTATAAGAATTGTTATTAATTATTTTTGGTGGTAATATTGAGTTTTATTGTTTGTAGAAAAACGCAGTTAGGTTCAGAACGATCACCTCCATTTTTCCTATAGACCTTTTAAGGTTCCTTGATCAGAACATATCTACAGTTCACCCTAAAAAAATACCATCTTTTGCACTCTTTACGTAGAGAAAAGACGTTAAAATAAAAGTAGCCGATTGCATTTCTTTTCAACACTTAGCCAACAATACAAAACAAAAGGTATCCAGCGCTGACGAAGAATCATCTAATAAGGCCGGGTAACATCAATATTCGAAAGAAAACATACCACAAAATAGGTAAAATTGGTTTCCACAAAGCGCCAATTGATAAAAATTTACATTTTAACTTAGTTTCTTAATTTTTAATGTTTTTTTTTGAAAATTGTTTTCGGATTGGAACTAGAAAGATCAAAACAAATGTAAAATAAAATTCTCATTCCAATCAATTGTGATTTAATTCCAGATAAATACAATACTTAAACCTGAAGATGAAGAAGTAAGTAATTCACGGAATGAATAACGTATCTAAAGGGGTCACTATGGAATTATTATCTAATAAAATATTTTAATCTTAAAAAAATAATGAAAAAAAATGCCGCTGGAATTGTGGAATTCTTCAACAATTCACGGCAAAGGCGGATCTATAAATTTGCCTTGTGAGGGAACATCCAACTTGGGGGGAACTTCCAATGAAACACAAACCAAAAGACATAAAAAAGATAAGCCCAAACTACATAAAAGACATAAATACAGTTTCCTTTAATTTTGTTCCTTCTTGGGGGGATTCCTTTTTTCTACCTGTGTATCCACGACTGGTTCACGTTGTCAGATTTCGTTTTTAAGAATTAGTCATCATCTTCCATATATTGTCGAATATAGTATACATTTGTTTCTAGTGTGTATTCATATTGAATTCCTATTTTAGACATTTTTAACCTATTAATGCACAAACTATGAACTATTCTTAAAACCATTTAAAACAATGTTTTGTGTAACAAAATAGTTAAATATGACATGAAAACATGGATAAAATTTTTTTGATATTTAGTTTATGATTTTAAGAGTGGATGTTTTTCTTTAATTTATTGAAATTCATCAAAACATTAATCGAAAGTAAAATTTGACCATTTTTACATGTTTTCGTAGTTTTATTTTTACACTGGGAACATTTTCTTCTCTGTTGGCAAACTATCAAGTGGCGGCTCTCTAAGGTGGTATTGTACACATAAGTTCTCTTTGGTGCAGGCATTTTCGGTGTACCTCCATGTTTTTTTAAAAGATGCTGTGCAAATTTTCTCCTAAAATGAAGATTGTTTTAATCATATCCAAAAGAGCGGGCTAGTTGATTAGCATTAGTAACACATAAGTTAATTACCCAATGTAATATTGCGCTATAATATTTTTTTTTCTCTCCTAAATTTCATAATAACGTATCCAATTCTGTAATTGGATAATTATTATCCACTTGATTACATGCCCCATTTATAAGGGATGTCGATTTATTTAGATTACTTTTTTTCTATTGAATTTGATCTCGGTTTTAGCTTTGTTTAGGAGGTTGCACTATTATAGTATTTGATTGGGTATTATTGGATATAGTTTCCTTACTTTCATTTAAAATTTAAAGCAATTTACTTTTTTGTTTTCCTTTTATATATACCTCCATATTCAATAAAATCCGCTTATTTTCTCTACTATACATGGATTCTCCTTTTGCTCAAGGTTTTCAGGTACTTTGATGGATTGCTACTATAAATGGCAACACTACGCGCCATATTATGCCAATAACTGCCAACACTATGCCAATAATTTGTCATTATACAGTGATTGTTTAAAGCAATAAGCGTAGATTTTAAATTTATTTTTGTAAACATGTCTGTATATACGCCCGCAGAAAAGGTTCAAATAATAAAATGGTTTTATGGTGGTAATTCTGGACATCATTATGTAGATTTATTTTCTGTGTTTTTATGTGGGGAGACCAATTCCTTGCATATAGTCAGTTCATATTATTGTTAAAAATTTGTTAGAGTTGTTATTTCCTCAAAAATTGCAGATAATGTCACGCTTAAGAAGTAGATCACGTTCAAGTAAAAGCGTTGCTAGAGAGTTAGATGTTAGTAATGTTACTGTAATGAAAGTATGGAAAAAGCACGGTTACAAGAATTTTAAATATCTGAAAACGCAGCAGCTTTATCTAGATGACTTCTTTCGAAGAATGGAGTTTTGTGAAACTCTTACAACGAAGGCTAATGATGAACCCAAATTTATTAAAAACATTTTATTTACTGATTAATCTTCTGTTTCGTTAATAGGCGGACACAATCCTTCCATTACGAGGTATTGGGCGTGGAGAAACCAGCACAGGAGTGTTGTTTACCGAACTCAACGTCCTCAAAAAGTTAACGTCTGGACTGGCATTTTAGGAGACCACATAATAGGTCCAGTTTTTATCGAGAGCAACTTAAATAGTATAGTATACCTCGATTTGTTACAGAATCATGTTCTTCCCGATATTCTCAATTTTTCTGATGTAAATCTGGAGAATGTTTGGTTCCATCAAGACAGCTATTCAGTTCACAACGCTCGAATAATTAGGGAGTACTTAAACAATACTTTCACGAATCGAGTTATAAGTGGAACAGGCGATATTACGTGACCTGTGCGATCTCCAGATCTTACACCCATGGGCTTCTTTCTTAGGAGACATTTAAAAAGCATCATCTACGATCATCCTGAGGCTAGAGAGATTTAAGAAACTGAATAAGAGAAGTCTTTAATTCTATTATAGCAGATACTCTTAGATCTGTCTGCAGAAAATTTTATGACAGATTGGGATACTGTTCAGCCGTAGAAGTTTAAATATTGAAATCATTTCTGTTTTATTTTTTTAAAGAAATGCGCCTTTATTTTTAATTCAACCACAAAAAAATGTTTACATTATTAAAAGCCGATACAAATGCACCGCCTTATAATGGTGAGTGTACTTTTATCGAGTTTATGCTATAAAAAATAAACCAGGTATACGTAAGCAAAACAACAATTGACGGACGGAGATGTATATCCATTGCGTTGTTATGTGTTACTGAATGGTTTTCTCGTTTTCTGTCTAGGAGTCTAAGGTCGGAGAGGATCGAATAATTACATTTACCTCGTACAAGAGGCAATGTTGGCGATTTTAGCGCTTTAGGTAGTTTTAATATCTAATTTAAAACTTAACGTACTGCATGTCTTCTGGCAATATTGGAATATTATTGTCATCAATATTTTTGGCTTCCTCTAACAGTTCAGCAACTATGCTTTTTTCCTAAAAATACCAAAATTGTAAAAGAGTTCTACAAGTGCTCAAGGGGTCGTTAACAACCCAGCAACAAACAATACCTTATCATTTCTAAATATTATGGGAACAACAATAAATATCAAACCAGATATTTACAAGAATACCTAACAAAGACTTGGAAATATCTACATAAAAAAATAATAAAATAAATGCTACTTACCAATAAGAATTCGGAAACATGTTCTTTTTATTTATTTACTATCGCAATACGTACTAGCTAGAAAGAAGTGTATGTTATAACTAGTCGCGCGGAAGTAAAAATTAGTTAAAGTGTTGTGTTAGTTAGCGGTGGGGACAATCCTAGCTCCATCTGTAAATCACAGCCCACACTAGATTTATTTTTAATTCGTGGGTCGTTAACGATCCCTTCGGAATTATTGGGTTAAATAATAGAGGGTTTTTTTACATGTCATAAAAAACAAAATTTGTTTAATTTATTAATGTGTTGTATTTTTAGAACGATTTCCAAAGTGGAAATTGAAACGTCAATAAACGTATTTTAAAGCTATTTTGTGGCTTGTTTCCAATAAAAATGGTAATTGCGTTGGGATGCAACAAGAAAATTGCTTCAGAATAATATTAAGAAACCGGTAAGGGCCTAGTTTTATTCAAAATATTAGGAGATTGGAAATTCCTTACGAACAACTGGCACATTGTCAAAACTTCATAAAATGTTAACTAAGATGTAGAGATAATAACTTAATATCAAAGGGCTTAAAGTCAGGTCCAGCATATAAAAATTTCTACACAAAGCCAGTTTATCCATGATCCGAGAAAATGTTATTTGCATTTATAGATTCATTTAACTTATTTAAACTTCTTATTACTATGTTATTTTTTTCAGACATTTTTTTTTCAATATGTATTTATGAGCCAATATTTCCCTTCTAACTTCTAGTGTGGATACTGGACATTCCGCTTGTAATATTAAAATTGGTGTAGGACGTAGACAACCTGTTGTAATCCTTAAGGCCACATTCTGTACTTGTTCCAACTTCATCATCAGGCTTTTACTGCAAGGGTTTAAAAGATTTGCTGTATAATCTAAATTTCGTTTTAGCTATCATATCATTTATTTAAATTGTCATATTCAAATTACACTGTAGATGGAACCCCACATACTTTATTTTATTTTTCCATGGCATTTCCATGTTTTGGTACATAAGGTGGGGGAATAGAATAGAATAGAATAGAAATATGCTTTATTGTCACTGAAAATTATTGAACAATTTTATGGGCAAAGCTAAAAAAAAAACAGTCAAAAAGTACAAAAAGTATAAAACAAAAACAAATATAATAAAAAAACAGAACAATACAATTTTAAATTAGTAAAAATTATTGTATCACTTACATAATTTGTACAGACAACAACAAATGAGACAAATTGTAGCCACTGCTTAAGACACCCAAATGTAATTATAAACAATACTAATTTTGTTTCTTTGTGATACATTAAGAAACTCGTCAACTGAATAATATGGTGTTTCAGAGAGATAGATTTTTGTCATCTTACGAAACTTAATGAAAGATGTTGCGGATTTAATTTCTCTTGGAAGGTGATTATAAAGTTTTTTTGCACTATATAGAATAGAATTCTTTACTAGCTAAGTAGACGGGATTGGTAAATAAACGTTACAATCCGAATTTCTAATGGAGTAGCCATGATTAGGTCTATCGGGAAAAATGTTTAGATGCTTGCGAATCAAACAAACCGTTTCCAAAATAAATAAAGAGGGTCTTGCAATGAGTTGTTTGTTTGAGACCAAATAGATAACGAATTGCTCTTTCTTTGGGAAGTTATAAGCTTAAGCTCTTTTTCTAAATATAATTGCATTTGTTTTATGTGCTGAAAATTGTATGTTTCAAACTACTCCTGTAATTTTTGTAAATAAGTATTTAAGGAATCAATTAATTTGTATATATATATAATATATATATATATATATATATATATATATATATATATATATATATATATATATATATATATATATATATATATGACCGTTGTACCAGAATTACAAAATCATCTGCATATTGGAAGCACTCCATTTCAGGTTTGATTAAATCATGTAAGGACCTTGTGTATGAATTAAACAATATTGGACTGAGATTGGGCCATATATATATTGTTTGATTTATCTTTGATATAAATATAGGTTGTTGGCATGACATACTTTATTAGATATTTATATAGCAAAAACGTATGGACAGTATCATATGCCCTACTAATATCGAAAAAAATTGCAATTGTATTTAAATTTTTACTAAATCCTGTTCTAATATAATTTATTGTTAAAGCTAAATTATCGTTACATATTTTATTTCTTCTAAATCCTAACTGCTTTGAGTTCAATATACATTTTTTTAAATTATTTGTTCAATTCTTAATTTAATTATATTTTGGAGTGTTTTGCCAACACATGACTCTAGAGCTATATTTCTATAATAATTATCCGCACATAATGGATCTTAATAGGGTTTTAAGAAAGGAATATCAAAAGTATTTTTCCATTCTTGTGGAAAGTCAGCTTTTCTTTTAATTATATGATTAAATATTATTGACAGTGATTCTAATGCCACCTGAGAAAGTCTGCCAATCATACTATATGTTATTAGATCTAAACCATTAGTCTTATCTTTTTTTTATAACACTTATTATTTTCTCTCTAAAAATGTCCTCCACATCCTCATTAGATTGGATAACAGTAAATTCTGGATCTGTTATAATTATTCCCAATTTATCTAATATATCCAAAGCTATGTGTTCGCTGGGAAGTTTGGAAGAAATGATTGCGTTTTTATATGTGGAGAACTGTTTAACAGTTCGCCATGTTTCTGCTAGAGGAGTATCCTTGTTCAATTCATTACAAAAGCATCTAAAACTATTTTTTTTTATTTTTTAGTATTTTTTTGCTATAGGCAAATATTTTTTTGATTTCAATATAATTACCTCTACTTGTTTCTTCTTTGTATTTCTTGATTTTCTCTTTCCTGATTTTAATTAGATTTGAGCTTTCTTTGTCCCACAACGCAGAACTTTTTTTTTCTGTAAGGTTTTTTGTTTCCAAAAATGTGTAAAGGTGCTATATTTTTTACACTTTACCACTTCTTCTATTTTTAAACAGTATTTTTTTCAATTGTTTATTAATATTTCTTTTGTAACTTTTTTGGATAGATATATGTTGAAGTTGTATCTGGATTTTACACATCGTCGGGAAATGATTACTGCCACCCGAGTCCCCTAACAAATTCCATTGACATCTGTTCGCTATTTCTGAGGAGATTAGTGTTAGCTCTACCGCTGAAGCATTCAGACCTGGGAGTGTAATCCGCGTGAATCTTTCGTCATTACAACAAACTAGATCCAAATCCTCTACGGAGTCAGCAATTATTGTTCCATTACCATTAGTAGTTACCTGACATCCCCAAAGTGCATTATGTGCATTCAGATCATCCATTATAATTTTATTGTCTCTGATTTTGTCTATTCGCCCAACCCATCCATCGCTCAACCCATCTATTTTTGTTTCAGGATGAATATAGATAATAATGATTGTAATATCCCAATCTATTATTTTAACTGCTAAAATTTGGATTTGGCTGTTATTATTGTTATAAAGTATATACTATTTTATGATCCAAACTATTATCAACAGCAGTAGCAATACCACCATAACCATCTAATATATCCATTCAATATATTTCATACCCTCTTAAATAAAAATGATGATTTTTTTAGTCATGTTTCGTTTAATAATATTACTTTAGGGTTATAATCTTATATAAAAATCTAACTATTATAATTAGTGTTTAAATGTATAATATTATAATTAGTGTTGTCAATCTATTAAATAGACATTTAAATGCAACGGATAGGTTGATACTGCCAAAGGGTCTAAACTTTGCTGTTACTCATCCATCTATTCCAAAATTAAACATAATTAGCTCAGTGGAGCAAATATCTCATAATTTACCAACCCATGAAAAAGAAGAATATAGAGTAGTATGTAAAAGTGAATTGGAAAAGTCTAATAAAATTAAACAAAACATAAGCAAAGAGGAAGTGAAGGCTGTAAGAACTTTAAAAATGACGACTCCATAATTATTCTACCAGCAGACTAGGAGAATGCAACTATGATAATGGAATTCAATATGAATACAAAATTAAAGTTCTAATATCAAACGGTCCTTTTACCAAATTAACAAAGGATCTAACCTTCCAAGCCTTTGGAAAACAGAATATAACATAAAACTTTATTGAAGTTTGAAGATTATTTAACAACAAATTATCAAAGAAGATTAATTACATCTCATTAACGTAGAACGCCTCAGAACGAGTGCCGAAAGTTCATAAAACGAATACACCACTTTGTAATACCATGAATTCTCCGTGTAGTGAACTGTCAAAATTTTTAATAAATATTATACAACTACGAGCCCTACCAACTATATGTTGGAATAAGCAGTTATTTTGCGAATAAAATAACAATTTACCGAAATTCCTTTGTTTAAATTTTTTTAATTGTAAATATGAAATTAACAACACGTTTGTAATTTATGGAATTATTTTTAGTAAATACTATGTTTATTTACTATTTTAAATTATTACTAAATTACTAAAATATGTAATTACATATTTTATGTCGATTACTATCAAATTAATTGTTTGATAATTAAAAATGCTAATAACTAAATATTGGAATATAAGGTTTTTAAAAAATTGACATAAAAATTAATAAGGCTTAGTGTCACCCTTAGTTTGAATAACATCCTGAACTCTATTAGGCATTGTATTAACTAAGCCCTCACAGAATTCAAGGGAATTATTTATAATTAAAAAAAAATTAAATAAAAGAATTGCGGTAAATGTAAAATTTTGACATAAATAGTTTATTTACAAATGTGCCATTAGTTAAGACTTTAAATATAATCAAAACAAAACAACGCTATCGTGATACACTGACAACTATAACAAGACTAAATATATCAGCTATAATAGAGTTATTGGCATTATGTACTAATAATACCTATTTTTAACTAAATAGTGGATTCTATAAACAAAATTTTGGTCTAGCAATGGATTCAAGTTTATCTTCATTATTAGCCAATATATTTGTGGAAGATTTTAAAACAAATATTATTTCTAGACAAAATTTAAAATCCACAGTATGGTGGAGATATTATGTAGATGATATATTCTCAATATGGCCTCACGGATCCTTAGTCGGTACCCATCATCGTCTTGTGAAATCCAAATCCAATTAGTTAGTTATCGTACTTTATTGTGAATAGTACATCGAGGCAGACAATTACTGCAAGGCGCCTGGTAGTGAAATTCGCGCATTTTTTTTGAAATAACTAATATATTATATATCTTTTTCGAGATATTGAAATTTTATTGGTAAGTAAAATTGTTAATAATATAATTATTTATAAGAATTAATAATATATATGAAACATATTAGATTATTGTAGAATTCTATATTATAACATATTTTATAATTTTAGATTACGTTACGATTACGAAAGGAAGGCCTTTGACCGAGTGCAGCATATGAAGTTAATAGATGAATTAAAAAACATTCATTTAGACAAAAAAGACATTGAGTTTATTAAGGCTATATACTGGAACCAGAAAGTAGTAGTAAAGGTGAACAATATAGAAACAAATAATATACCGATTGCGAGAGGGGTTAGGCAAGGATGCGTCTTGTCTCCGACGCTTTTCAACGTGTACTCACAGGTCATATTCAGAAAAGCCTTATGGGAAAGAAAAGAGGGAATAAGAATTGGTGGAGAAATCATAAACACCATGAGATTTGCAGATGACACGGTAATTATGGCTGAGAGTATAGAAGAACTACAAACTTTACTAGATGCAATAAATGGTGAATGCATTCAAATGGGACTTGACATCAACACAGATAAGACCAAATTTATGATAGTATCAAGGAGTCCAATAAATAATAAACAACTAACTCTTGGTGGACAGCAAATAGAGAGAGTGACAAAATATAAATATCTGGGAGCTTGCATCAACACAGAATTAGATCCAGACCAAGAGATCCGGGTACGAATAGAAATGGCAAGGGCAGCGTTCTTAAAATTCAAACAATTGTTCTGTGACAAAAATCTGAATACTGCGCTGAGACTGAGGTTTGTTGAATGTTACGTCTATTCGCAACTATTGTACGGGGTAGAAACATGGACACTAAAAGCGCAAATAGTTAAAAAGATTGAAGCCTTTGAACTTTGGATATACCGGAGAATTCCATGGACTGCCAGGTTCACCAATGAGGAAGTGCTGAGAAGGATGAGTCGAGACAAAAAATTGTTGAGAACGATAAAAGTACGCAAGACTGCATACCTTGGACACATACTAAGAAATAATAAATATAGTCTTCTGCAGGTCATCATGCAGGGTAGAGTCGATGGTAAAAAGGGAATAGGTAGAAAGAGGAAGTCATGGCTGCGAAATATTCGAGACTGGACAAACATGACTGTAGACGAATTATTCCACGTTGCAAAAGACAGAGAAGCTTTTAAAAATGTGGTCGCCAACCTCCGTTAATGGGGACGGCATAGGAAGAAGAAGAAGATTACGTTATGTCTCGTAAAAATCCAAAGGAAGTGTTAACCCAAGCACAGTTAGAGGAAATTATAAATAATATGACAGATATTGAAGATGAAACAGATGAAGTATTGGAAAGTGATAGTGATTTGAATGAACAACAAATTGAGGAGAACCACGACGATACATGTTCAGAGCAAGATATGTCAGATGAGGAGGAAGTGTTTTACGAAAACGTTGAAGATACATTCATTGGCAAGGATAAAACAAGTAAGTAGTATAAAACTTCTTTTGCCACATCTAAGACAAAGCAACAAAATATAATGAGAGTACCACCGGGATTAAAAGGAACTGCACGTCAAATAAAAACAGAAATTGATGCGTTTTTTACTATTATCAATATTGATATGGTTGATGAAATTCTAATTTTTACCAATTTATATATAAATGAACATAGAGATAAAACGCAATATTTGAGAGATAGAGATTGCAGGAATGTGGACAGGAATGAGTTATTGGCGTTTTTTGGACTCCTCTATTTGATTGGCATAAAGCACGGCAATCACACAAATGTGATGGAACTTTGGGAAAAAGATGGCACAGGGATTGATATTGTTCGAGCAGTAATGAGCTTATATACAGCGTATACAACAATTATTGATGAAATGCTCCATCCCTTTAGAGGTAGGTGTAGCTGGATACAATATATACCCAACAAACCTGCTAAGTACGGGATAAAAATGTACGCGTTGTGTGATGCTCAAACATTTTATACCGCCAATTTAGAGATATATTGCGGTAAACAGTCAAGTGGCCCATACGACGTATCAAATTCGGCCTTTGCGCCTAATAGAGTCCGTAGAAATGACAGGAAGAAACATAACAACAGATAATTTTTATACTAGTATTCCGTTAGCTAGATATTTGCTGCAGAAGACAGTTACTCTGCTTGGGACGCTGAAGAAAAAGAAAAGAGAAATTCCTCAAGAATTTCTTCCACATAAATCAAGGGCAGTTCAATCTAGCATATTTGGATTTCAAAAAAATTATATGATTACCTCTTACGTGCCGCGTAAAAGTAAGTCAGTCATATTATTATCGTCTATGCACAACGAAAGTACAGTTGACATGGATACTAAGAAACCACAGTTGATTTTAGATTACAATAAAACAAAAGGAGGAGTTGATACTGTAGATAAATTATGTTCATCATGCACTGTTTCACGAATTACTAAAAGATGGCCGTGTGTTATATTCTATAATTTAATGAATATTGGAGGCATAAATGCTTTTGTTCTACATTCCGCTGCAAATTCTGGAAAATCACTCAAAAGGAGACATTTTCTCAAAAACCTTGCAATGAACTTGATGAAAGGACACCTTCATACACGATCACAAATTAAAACACTTCCACGTGATATAACCGAGTTCCTGTCCAGGATGTTTCCGAGGCAACCAGTATCCCATCAAGAAGACGAAAATCCTGCTAAACGTGGTAGGTGATGCAATTGTTACAGTGAAAAAATCAAGTCGTATACCTCTATGAAATGTACACAATGTAGTGGATTCACTTGTAAAAGACATTCTAAATCTAATATTGTATGTATTAATTGTAATGATCAAATAAATTAAAATTTTTTTTCTGTACAATTTATTAAAATTAGTTAAATTAATAAAGCGTTCTTATTATTTGACAAAATAAAAACCGATACAGTTAATCAATAATTAAAAATGTCGAAAACAATCAGAAACTACATGGCAGTAAATTGCTGCGGAGCGCCTGATGATGTAATTATTTAGGGCGCGCCTGGCCGAAGGTTAAATGATATAAACGATAAAGAGACAAAAACATTTATCACGGAAAAGGAATATAATAAGACCCCTTCCTATTCTGGATATGTTCATCTCTAAGGACGATACTGGATATGAGAATCAGGTGTATAGAAAACCAACACAAACCAATAGTTAAATCATTCAATCATTAAATTCTTATTATGGTAGAGCCAACATTACTTGTTCCAACGAAAATTTGTTCTTAGGGGAAAACCATTTGTTAACATCTGTTTTATTAAAAAATGATTATCGTTTATCGTTTATAAATAAGGAAATTTCAACAATCGACCGAATGTAACAGAACAATTTAGAACGATATCCTACAGCATACAGAAGGAATAATACATTCTAAATAAAATATTCAAAGCAACAAACAGACTGAGATCTATTTTATCTAAAACGAAACCTAACAATAAACAAGAAAGAACAAAGAATTTTATTTATAAAATACTTTGTGAATGCGATCATTTTTATTTAGGTGAAACCTAAAGACCAATAAATGTTAGAATACGTGAACATCAATCATTAAAAATGAACAATTTGATAGATCTCAAATATGTAAACACATATATGGGAAAATGAACATAAGGGTTCAATAAAACGATTTAAGTATAGTGCTATAAGAAACAAATGGTAAAAAGAGAAAAATCAAAGAAACAGCTCTAATTATGCTAAATGAGATTAATTGTGTCGCAAATTCCTCGGCGAAAGGCACTATTATCTGGTTACCCATAAAATATAATAATAAAAGAGAAAGTCAATAAAAGGAAAAAACCACTATTAGTAAGTAAGTTACATATTGAGCATACAATATTTATGTTTTTTAAATAACATACATATAAAATCAGAGTTTGGTGTTTATATAGAGTAAAAATTTAAGACGAAATACTTACCATGTCGGGATAGTATTACGGGTTTTTTTTTTCTGGTTTTTTCTCATGATTTGCTATGGAATCTAACAGAAGAATTTTACTATCATCATGACATGTGGTTGTCATTTGAAAGACGAATCGTATGCTATGGTTTTTTTTTTGACGGATTTTCTCAAGTTACAGTTGCTTTCACGGAATCGAATAAACTATCTTACACTAAAATCCTCCCAGAAAGGCAACTCAGCAATATTGGTAATATCATTTTAAAGTCGTTTACTTAAAAATGTATAATATATGTCTGAATTATCAATATGAATGAGTCAGATACAATTAAATTATTAGAAGAATTTTTCACCACGTAACAAAAAACAAAATTTGTTTAATTTATTATTGTTTTGTATTTTGGGAATGATTTCCGAAAAGGAAATTGAAAAGTCAATTTAAACTTAGATTGTCACTTGTTCCCAATAAAAGTAGTAATTGCGTTTTGATGCTACAAGGAAATAGCTTCTGAACAATATTCCTCGTACATCTCAGGTAGATATTAATAACAAAAATTATAGCAAGTTATCTCGTACGCGAGAAACTACGTCATCAATTTTTTTCTTACGTTCAGCTTGTCGTGATGAGATTAATATTTTACGTGGTAACTATAACTTTAGCTTCTACCTTGGAAACAATTCCCTGAAAATAATCCACACAATTTTCACAAATTGTATAGTCAGGACTTTACTTTTAATATAATATTATTTTTGCCCATGATTCTACCCCGCATTATCAAATGAATTATTTAAAATTTTAATTATTTCTGTTCCTGCTCGCTTTAGTACCTATTGATGTATTTTTATTTTTTATTTATTTGCATAAAAGGATCAACCTTTTAGTCCATTGAGGAGAATTACTCTTTATTATTATTAATTATTATTAATATCTTAAAAATAGAGAGAATAGGTGATGGGATTAATTTCCTCGTTTTTATAAAAAAACTGTTAGTTATATGTTAAACAATATTAGACTGATTATTAAATAAAATAAAGAAATGATTTAGGTTACAATAATTTCACAGATAATCAAAAAAATATAAATCTTTATTAAAACACAAAAACAGAAATTAAAGAATTGGTACAGATCGATATCACAGTTGCCAACAAGAAGACTCTGCTTTACACATATCAGAAAAACTCTCTGACTTATTCGTACAGAGCTATTTCTAATATACACCTCACAGATTGAACTTAGATTAGTGATGACCGTATCCTCCACCTAGAGATGAAGAGAGTCCGTGCCCACCAAAATCACTTGAGCTAAAGCTCGAAGATCCAAAATGATCACTTCCTCCGAAGCTTTCGTGGCCTCCTAAACCACTTGCCCCAAGTCCTATAGATCCATGATCTCCAAGCCCACTGGAACCATAACTGTCACCGCCATGACCAGCGTGGATAATTACGGGCACAGGTTTCTTTACGATTTGTATATCTGGTACATGAACTGGAACAGGTTTGTGTACTGGTACTGGGTAAGGTTTTGGAATATGTACTGGCACTTTTACAGGGACGGGAACTTTGTATGGTACTTTAACTGGATAAGGTACGTCCTTAAAGATTTTTACTGGATAAGGTTTGTCGATATGTACTGGGTATGGTTTGGGAACATGGACAGGATAGGGTTTGTCAACTTTTACAGCCACTGGTACTTTAACAGGATATGGGATCTTCTTTTCGACAGGTACAGGATATGGCTGGGGAACTGGTATCTTTACTGTTTTGTGAAGCGTAATATGGCTAACGTGACCTTCACCTCCTCCAATACCTCCGCCAAAGCCTCCGTCAAAACTGCCGTGTCCCCCTATATCGCCCCCTACACCATGACTGCCCAAATTGCTTCCAAAATCATGTCCTCCCAAGCCATGTCCTCCTAAACTTAATTCACTTCCATGACCTCCAAATCCGCCACCGTGTCCAAAGTCATCTCCACCTCCTCCAAGCAGTAAGCCACGCTTCTTTTTTGATGCTTCTTCTGCTAGCACAGTGGCTATCAGTAAGGTGCAAATCTAAAAGATAAAATATTAATTCATTACTTGATGGATTTTATAATATAAACAAGGAATATTTATTATCATTTGAATATGCCATTCGTGTGAAAAATACCCAAAAAAGTGGGTATAATATTATATTATAATTTAAATAAGTAATTTTAAAAACTGCCAAAATACTGTTGAACTAAATTATAGAAATGATACTAAATATTTTATTCAATAATGATTAAAAAAAGTTTTTATTGAAAAGTGACATATCAATTACATTTCTGATTAAATAATTCATCATGGTAAGTAAATGCTTTAAACTGACATGAGTATTAAAATATTGTCTAGAATATTTAGAATATTAGATCAAAAGAAAACAACCGAAAGGATACGATTAGTCAATAAAAGTCATAAAAACTACTAAACAGATTGTGGGAACTACAGGGCTTGGTTTACTTCTTTACGGCTGCGCCTATTATAGGACTTGGGTTACTTGCCGTTACAAATAAATTACTTGCCACATTTGATAGTTTAACACTATTTAACACAAATATGTAAACATACACAATAATATTAAGGGTTAGTCACAAAATGTAGATAAGTAGATTATGAGTAGAGAGATATGCAGGGTGATTAGTTGGAAAATAGACATATATTTGTTTTTATTTAATTCTAAAAGTAAAATGTAAAGGAAAAACGGACTAAAATTTCGCGCATTTGTATTTTTTAATAATAAGTCTTTCTGTCAAAGTTTTGTCATTGTGATATCAGATTCTTCCAAAAATAAAATTGAAAAATGTTTAAAAGTAAAATGTGGGGGAAGAATAGACTAAAATTTCCCGCATCTGTGTTTAATAATTAATCTTTCTGTCAAAGTTTCGCCATTGTAATATCAGATTTCAAAAATAAAATTTAAATAAAGTTTAAATAGCCTACAGGAATGACAAAGGAAAAATATAAAAAATGATTACAATTACAACGATGAAATTAATAATACTTAAAATACTACACAGGTCTAAAAAATTACAGTGTTTAAAAATCGTTTCAATCTACAAAAATGAAAGGAGAGAGAAATGTAGTAAAAAGTACATAACGTGATTATAAAGCTTGATTTTTATGGTTTGCAAAGCAAAATATGGCGCTTGATAAGAGGTCAAGAGCGGAGGTTAGAGACATTTAAAGAAGTTATATACAGAAGAACAAACAATGGCGCTGGAACCACAAACACCAGAAATTGGTATTAACGAAAACGTTTACATAAGCACGCATGAAGTACAAAAAACACATGAAAAACTAAAGAACAGAAAAGCAGCAGGTAAAGATGGGATACCAAATGAATTGTTGAAATATGGTGAAGCAGCAACAACGGAAGAATTGACAACATTAATAAGCAAGAATATAAGATAATAAAATACCGGAAGAATGGATGACAAGCTAGCTAATCTTATTATTCAAAAAGAGTAGTCAGAAATAACTATAAAATTACAGAGTTACAACTTTACTAAATACTACCCTGAAAATAAAAACTCAAATTTTTCAAGAATGAATAAATCAGCTCAAACTTAGCAGACGAGCAATAAAGTTTCCATTTGGGAAGGTCGCAATATTCGTCATAAAACAGACTACAGAGAAAGCATTTACATACAATAGACCCCCATTCGTATATATGACCGACTTGAAGAAGCCATTTGACAGAGTAAGACTTAAAAATGTAATACAAATCTTGTATAGTAAAGAGATCCTACTGGAAATTATAAAAACAATTGAAAACTCCTATCTAAACAATAGGAGGGAAGCCAGGAAGTCAGAATAGACGGACAGCTTACGGATCGAATAGATAAAGGTAACGGAATAAGATAGGGATCCACTAAGCCCTATACTATTCAATATAACCAAGGATTAAGTCATAAAGAGCGTCAATAAAGGAAGGAGATGAAGAACGGGGAAAATGAAATTAAAATTCTCTGTTACGCAGACGATGTAATATTGACAGCCCAAAATTAAGACAGCCTTTAAAGAATAGTTGACAGATTTATTATAAGAGCAAAAGAATTTAACATGATTATTTTAACTAAGAAAAGTCGAACAGTAGAAATCATTGAAGAACCAATAATATATAAAAAGTCGATGGTGTTAGCACTACAACAAGTACTGAAAATAAAGTACGTAAAGATTACAATATCTAGCTATGAAGAGGTTGAAAAAGAAATACTAGATCAAATACAAGGAGACAATAGATCAGCAGTATGACTTAATAACACTATATGGCGTAAACAACACATTAACTATGAGATGAAGTCAAGAATATGTAAGACCAATAACGACGTACGCATCCGAAACCAGACTCAATACAGCCAAAATACAGAGAGTGCCGAAGACACCAGAAATAAGAATACTCAGAAGAATTACAGGAAACACACTAAGAGACCGAATAAGAAATGACGAGATTAGAACAACATGTAATGTAAAGAGTATAAGTATAAATTAGTAAACACTAAGTAGAAAAAAATTAAACAAATAAATAGCAAGGGACTGATCAGCAAGTCGTATAAGTATCGGCCGACCATACCAGAGATGGATTGACAATCTTTCAGATGCAAAATTGCTTAAATAAGGGAAAAAAAGAAGAATTTTTGTGATATATTGTTTTAATTGTGAGTTAACGATAAACTAGAAACTGCAAAGTCTTCCCATGAAATCAAGATAACACAAATAATCTCTAATTATACGATTATTCCCTTTTATATACGATCTTATTATACCATTAAAGACCTTAAAATCATTCCCAAAAATCAAAATACCTAATTTCTGAATAATTTATCTATATAGTTTGTAATAATCTGTGTTCAAAACTGATTTAAAACGTTGGTTTTGATTTTCGTTATTTAATCTAGTTATACACTTTATAGAAATAAGGCCCGCCACTGATATTGTTCCAGTGATGAATAACACCGGTTAATTTTTTTGCGACTCGAATGCCCACTTACCAGAATCTTCATGTTCACTAACTTAAGTAGAGTGCGACTGATGCAGTTATGTGGAGTACGGTGTCTTTTTATACCAACTATCGGATACCATCATACCCCTAGTGATAGTACCGGTACTTTCCCTCTTCCCCGCAATGTAATCATTGTAAAAAATGAGAATATTGTGAAATTGTGTCTTCAATTTATTTTGGTATCATTTCCTGTTACCAATAAAAAATAGTATTAAATTAAATGGTTCTATTTAGATCAAGCGTTTATTATAATTTTTATGTTGATGTTTCTTACATATAATAGTCACACCCATTCGCAAATGACGAAACGTTATAATAAAATACATACTTTTAAAACATTGGAGATTTGTGTTTTTTATTGATATTAATGGTTTGAAAAAATGACATGGTGTATTCTTCAGCAATCATAAGTTTAATAACAATATTTTTGTTTTTTGGTTTTCTTCAGTACTTTTTTGTATATGTGTTTGCTTCCGTTTGTTTTCCATCTGTTTCTCTAAAGTAGATTTATTTTATGTTTTATTCCCATGCTTATATTTATTGATTAGTTTGGATATGAAGAACATTCTAAAATTATGGTAGCATAATTATATCGGTAATAGAAGTCGATATGTATGCTACCCCTACAGTCAGGTCTCTTAACCACAGTCAATAAAAACAGAGGGTGTTCCATTACCCAGGGCACCCAAAGTAACTTTCAGATCATAAGCCTCCTCACGTAAGTCACACGTTGAGAAGGGGTGGAGGAAAAGCCTAAGAGTCAGATAGGTACCACTTTAATAGAGAAGTGTGAGCAGTTTGATCTTCGGACATGTGGATTCCACTTTACAATGGTATAAACATGTTCCATGGGAGCAGGGTTGATCACTATGTGCGTATGAGACGTTTTTTGTTGTAGCTAAAATTGCTTATATTAATATAAATGAACAAATAAGTTCTGAAACTGTTTTCTTGTGGCATATTTAAGTTAGATTAGTTAAGTTTTTTTGTTTAAATGACTTTTATTATAATATCTGCATACCCATACAACTTTGGCATTCGTTTGTCTTCTTTGTCACTTTAACTCCTCCAAATATATTTTTCAGTACAGCTTATTTTTAGATATTTAAAGGGTTTTATTGATTTTTGTTATACTATTGGTTGAATCACAGTTTGACAAAATCTTAACTTTAATATCATTGCGATATTATTGAATTTTAACCTTTAACTGTGCTGATGAAATTATGTTGCACATAGTTGCTGGTGGGGTCCTCGAAGACCTTAATTTTTTTAACACTACAAAATTCAAGGACAGTACTTTTCTTTGTTTAATATACTAATCATAAACAATTTTCATATATATATTGGTAGTGTAATCTGGGGAAATATGTTTCTTGCATTTTCTATAAACTGTTTTAACTTTCCTATCCTACTACTAGGACAGAAAAAACAACGAGATTTTAGGATTTGGTTCCTCATTACGTCAGGTTATAAGTATTTCCTGATCCAATTGTTTTTATTGCCTTCGAGTCACGTAACCATTCCAGTTTCCTTTGTCACATATGATCTATCATCAATGATTTTCCTAGTGTAAGAAGACAGTTTCTTCTCGTCTCCCCTTTGTCAGTTTGACATTTTAACAATATCTGGCTATTAACGACAGCTTTATTTAGAATTTGGTAAAATATCACCATTTTTTAGCTCTTTGTTCGCCGTTTAATAGAATAATTGGCACAAAATTGATCTAATGTGTCCACGCCGGCCTTAGTTCGATTGTAATCGTGGATTATTTCTGGCCTACCACTTTCATAATTTATGTGTTGATCATCATGAATTGTTGAAATATGTATGATGGCCTGTTTTTTTTTGGCACATAAGAGCAAATTTTTATTCTATTATTATGGCCAAATAATAATGATCCTACGTGTCGGTTCTTATTTGGTTTAAATTCAAGTGGTAATTGCGGCTTATTAATTCTCATAGTTCCAAGAAGAGCCAATTCTTGCTCCCTCAGTTTTTCTCACAATTCAATTAAAGAAAACCAGTTGTCTATAATATTGTTGCGGTTTATTATCTGTTAAGGGGTGACAAGAGTCAGAACGTCGCTAGTAGGGACTGACACATCAACTCTAACTCTGCTTCCCTTGCCAGAATAAACAAAAGCATACACATGTAGAGAGTAAGTTGTACGTGAATCACATAAACACATAATTTTCAATACATATTTAGCTAGTTTGTTGGGCATTTTAAACGAACATCTGCCCCGGAACGGTACAAGCATTTCGTTAACAGTCAAATATTCTCCAGGAACGTATGAAGACTGGCAGTTATATAGAAATATATCCCAAATTATCCTAATCGCTGCTAGCTTATTTTTGGTTTTTCTATCTTCTCTTTTTGTTGCCTCATCGAAACGCAAACAACATAAAATAAACAAAAATGACTCACGTTCATTGTAGCACAAAACATATCGCGTCCTGTTCCATCACTTGCAAAAAGATAAGTTACATTCTCATGATTAGATTGCATTACTTCTGATAAGTATAAGAGACAATAATAATGCCTTTAGCTCATCAGTTTTGATGTTTCTGGTGTAAGTTGGAAACGGTTCTTTAAACCTTAATCGAACTGTTTCAATTTTTACATTAGTATGTGTGGGAATGATTTGTATTATTTCATCGGTCACAAACAAATTTCATTCCTTCCAATAATTACTATGATCCATATTTTGTGCAAGTCCCTTTGGCCCTGGTAGATGAACTACTAAATTATGCTTACGCGTACGGGTGCCTCTGTTACACTGTTTATTTTAATTTATCTTTACACTTTAATTACCTTTTCTTCCATCAGATGATATTTCAGAATCGCTGTCGTAATTACTTAATTCAAATTCATAGCTTTCGGCAAGACTCTCATCATCAGAGAAAAAATGTGGGTCGTTTAATATCGTTTCCAATTCCTCTTCAGCTAGAGGTTTATGCTTATTCCAATTCTTATTATTCATTGTTAAAATATAATAAAATAACTCTTAATAAAAAACAGCAGTTATATATTAATGTGCATCCCTTGGGATGCAAAGGATAATGAGGCCCAACGTATAGCCTCTCCTATCCAAATGTCAACCTCACCTGCCCGCATCATAATCTTGATTATGGTCATCCGGTGCATCCTACTAGAAAACAAATTGCCGGTATAAGCAATCCCCCACTTACTGACCAACGGCTTAGGGCGGATGTGTTGGTGAGTGGTAGGGCATTCTTGCTGGGATTGCATTTGTCCTGGGATTGAGAAATCGGCCCCGAAGGTGGATGAATCAACAAATAGTGGTTAACGGCATCAGAATGCAGAAGGCAAAGGGGAACCACTGCATTAACGGCTCATAGAGCACCCCAGGAAAATCACCATAGAATTGACACTGCAATTGCAAACCGTTACTAATCATGGAAAGCGGAGGCCAAGATTCGCCAGGAGAGGAGAAACATATTTATACCACGAGGCCTCTCAGGTCGTAAACATGCGAAAAACTCGTGAAGAAATTCTAAAAATAAGAAATCTAATTTTAGAATATGCACATGAAATGTTAGTCTATTTGCGGCTGGGAAACTCGACAAAGCAATTCAAGAAATGAAAAGAATGAAAATAGACCTACTACGAATTAGCGGAATAAGATGGCCAGAGTCAGGATCATGTAAAAAGGACGGAAGTATATTACATTATTCCGGTAACAGCACAGAAGACCTGCATCACAAAAATGGTGTAAGTATATTAGTAACATCAGAACTGAGTAAATATATAACTAATTTCCTACCAGTCTCGGATAGAATAATATTACTCCAAATAAATACTCAACCATTTAAAACTAACATACTTCAAATCTTAAACCTCGACTACAGATAGAAAATATGACGATGAAGTCAAAAAGTTGTATGATCAGATTCAAGACATCTTACAGAAACTTAATAAACACGAAATTTTATATAATATAGGCGACTTCAATGGAAAAATTGGGAAAGGTCAACGAGGTCAGACTGTAGGTCCTTATGGTCTAGGGCAACCTAACGATCGAGGACAGAGATTGTATGAATTTTGTAAAGAAAACGATGTGATCATTGCAAACTCCTGGTATAAACTACCCAAGCGACGACTATACACTTGGAAAGCCCCATTTTATGATGGCAATAACCCTGAGTCCTCAAGAAATCAAATAGACTATATACTTGTAAATGAGCGTTTCCGAAATGCCGTCAAAAAAGTCACTACATTTCCTGGGCCAGATATTAGATTTGATCATCAACCACTTGTAGCAGATATTAAAATAAGGTTAAAACGAATTCAGCGACAAAAACCAAAAACCAATGGACTTAACTTTGACGATATAAACATAAAAATTAAAAAAGAATTTAACAATAGATTAAAAAACATCGGAGAACAACTAGAAGAACTATGAAGTGAATTTAAAAACCAAGTTAATGAAATCTCCACAAACAATAATTTTAAAAAAAACTATCAGAGTGGAGCCATATCCTCTTTTATTATGCAGGCCGGGCGATGCCCGGTTGGGTGGCTACGTTCATCACGCAGCCAAACCCCCGTCATCCGAAAACCGACCCTCTCCTGCTGGTCTGTTCCTCCCCGTTCCGATCCGGAGAGTAACAGACCAGCAGCGTATGGCCCTTTATGGCCCGATCTTTGGCCAGTATTATCTCACGAGCCGATCGTCCCCCCCTGTAGCAGAAAACAACGCCACACGGTAAAGTGGGCTTGGAAAAAGATAGCCAGCAGCCAATAGGGGCTGCTAAAAAGTTTAAAAATAGTAAAAATAAAAAATCTAAAGAGTAGAAATAGGACGACACAGACATAAAGGACGAAACAGAACATTTACGTTGTCAGTTATAATAAAAACCCTAACTAGACGAACGTAGGCCCACGATAGGAAGAAGCCGATATGTGATATTCGAAGCGTAGTTATCATAAGTTATTCATGTTAGGACCTCATGAAATAACTATGAATATGGATGCCACCCATGATTGCCTTTGTGATAAGGTTGCGGACGTCAAACCCTGAAAGGTTAAAAATTCTCAGGACACGAGAATTTGATTGACACCAAGTTCCGCGATCACCAACGATTAGAGGTGCCATGCAAATTTGTTTCCCTGGATATCGGGTCTGCATGGTCTGAAGGAATCGAGGCTCAGTGTACAGTGCTGTTTTATTCGCAGCAGCTGTACTTAGGGGTTCAGGACCCTCCCAGCTGACGGCAACGTCCACGACAATTACCTGCTCATTCAGATGTGCGACTAGGTCAGATATCTTCAGAGTCCCCTTCATGTCCACCCTTTCTTTTCAACTGCCTTTCGCAAACACGTAACGAGCTGGTCATGTCTCTTTATGCGATGCCAATGTGATGCGGGGCATTTCTGTAGTACATGACTTAGGCTCTCGTTACGTTCGCATCCCTTTCGGCACCGTCTTTCGTGAGGTGGATTTGAAGGGACGCCTCTCGTTGGTAAGAGATTTCCTCGCAGTTGAATAGCCTTAACGAAGTCTCTTCCCGACCAGTAGGGCGGTGGATTGCTTATCCAGGCTGAGCTTTCGGAGTGTGAAGAGCCCTGGCGAAGTCCGTTACCACTATAGCCGTCCTCAAGTTTCTGACTCAATTCACGTGCGATGTATGCTGAATTGCCTGCCGATGATGTTGTCCATTTAAGGATTTTCTCCCAGAGACGGGACATATATGGTAGACTGAGGGTTATGTACGACGTATCAGTAGCTGAGGATCTCGGTTTCGTCAGTCTCCGTCTCATAATAGCCGGGACGTGCATGGCCATAGCCATGACGCCCAGGCCACCCTCTTTGGTGGGAGCATGAGTGTATGCATCAGCGCACGTACGATTGAGGGACAGAAACTTCCGAACGGCTATACGGACGGACCTGTCAAAGCCCTTCAACGCTTTCATAGTGATGGTGGGACTCTGCAACTTATCGATGTATCTCGGGAGCAAGTAGGTCTTCAAAAGAAAATGAAGAAAAATAAATGGATGACAGACGACATATTGAAATTAATGGAACAACGTTGACTAATAAAATCTAATGAAACAGAATATAGACACCTGCAGAAAAGAATAAAAAAGGAGATCAAATTAGCCAAAGAAAAATGAATGAGAGAAAGGTGCGACGAAATAGGGGATAAAATATCTAAACACGATTTATTTAATATGCACAAAAAACTAAAAGAAATGAGTAACATATTTAAAAAACGAGTTCCTTCTGTACTCGTTGGCAATAATAACAAAATTATTGTAAATGAGCACGAAATAAGAAAAGAATGGCAGCTGTATATATCAGAGTTGTTTGAAGATGACAGGAATAATATTGCCGAATTCTACCAAAACTGTACTGACGGCCCAGAAATTATGAAATGTGAGGAAGAACACGCTATAAATAATGCCAAATTAGAAAAGCTTGTGGTCCAGATGATACACCAACTGAGTTACTGAAACTAATAGAGGATGATAACATAAAAGTAGTAGTAAGACTTTTTAATTCAATATATAACACCGGAGTGATTCCCACAGATTGGCTCAAATCATCTTTGTCGCAATACGTAAAAAACACAATGCGAGAAAATGCTCAGAATATCGATTAATTAGCCTAATGAGCCACATTCTTAAAATTTTCCTAAGAATACTTCACAACAGAATTAGACGCAAACGCGAAGAAGATCTCGAAGATACCCAATTTGGTTTTAGAAATGCTATGGGAACCAGGGAGGCACTTTTTGCGCTTAACATCCTACACTCATGGACAAAAATATCGAATATTTTCGAACTTCCTAATTTTTGTTTTTTCAAACTCAATTCTGGTCAATTAAGTAGTTTATTGTGAAATAGAATTTATTTTAACAATATTTAATGACTAATTTTAAGTTTTTATGCGGAGAAAATTGCACAAAAAATAAATGCTTAATATTAGGTAAACAAGGTTATTTTACTCTAAATTTAAATGCTAATTTAAATTGCTTAAATAAGTCTTTTTAACTGAAGAAGTGCATGATCAGTAATGAGTATTTACCCTCTAGCTCTTATGACTGCTTGCATCTTTCTCAGAATGCTTGCAAGTAAATTTTGGACATATTCTTGGAGAATTGCATTCCATTCATACTGCGCAGCAAGCCGAAGCTGCCCTTTTGTATTTAAAACACATAAGCTCTATTGGATTTAAGACCGGGCTAAACAGTGGCCAATTTAATCTTCGAATTTTGACCTCGTTAAGATAATTACTCACTATGGCAGCGGCATGTGGTCGAGCATTATCGTGCATTAATATGAATCTTTCATATATCCAATGTTACCAACAGATGGCAAAACATGATCTTGTAGGATTTTTTAAACGTAAAAGTCACCAGTTATCTGCCAAATCACTTTCACCAGTGCTGTGCGTACCTCCCAACTAATACCTTTCCAAAGAATTATGCCACCACCTATAAAATTAACGGTCCGGGCGAAATTGCAGCTGCGAATCATTCTCTCGCGAAACTCTTCTGTAGACGTGGTTTTGACCATCTGGCTTGCATAATAGGATTCTGGTCTTATCAATGAAAAGAACATTTTTCCAGTTGACGATATTCCACAAAATATGTGTTCTTGCAAATTCTGAACGACGAGCTTTATGATTTTGGAGAAGACGTGGAACTTTGGAGGGCGCCTCAGCTTAAAGTTTGCTTTTTTTAATCTTCGCCTAACTGTTTCTAAACTCATATTAACTTGCCTAATATTTAATAGCTTATTTCTGAGGTACATCGATGTTAATTAACGGTTTCGTGTAGAATTAAGAACCACAAAACGGTCATCAATTGCGGTTGTGCACCTTGGGCGTCCTGGACCACGCCTTCGTACAAAAATTCCTGTTTCGCGATACCTTTTTATAGTATCAGAAACTGTAGATTGACTTCTCCTGAGACGTCGTGCGATATCTTTTTGTGAATAGACTTCCTCGTAAAAAAATTACAATGTTTGCTACTTGGACTTCATCGCAGTATCGAATTGGTGGAGTTCTTGTTATAAACTTAGTTGAATCAAAACAATATTTAATTAATCTTAATAAATTAAACTAAAAATAACCGAATTATTATAATTTTTCCGTTACGTGAAGAAGGTTTTTATGATAAAATCTACGAATGACACTAAACGCTGAAAAAACGTCAAAATAAACGTCAAAATATTTCCAACCAGTTGAGTGCATCAGCCTACTACATAAGTATCATCAATAATCTAAAATTATTGTAAAATAATAGTGACTACAAAAAAAAATTGGAAAATTCCAAAATATTCGATATTTTTGTCCATGAGTGTATTACAAAAATGCCGTAACCAAAGAAAATATATGTATTTGCATCTTTCGTGGACTTCGTAAAGGCATTCGATAAAGTACAGCATGTAAAATTATTGCAAATACTGAAAAATATCGGAATAGATGTCAAGAATATTCGTGCCATTAAAAATTTGTACTGGAGTCAAACTGCTGTCGTAAATTGGAGATAACTACACCGATAAAATCTCTATACAACGAGGAGTCAGACAAGGTTGCATTTTGTCGCCAACATTGTTTAATGTTTACTCGGACCAGTTATTTAAAAAGGCACTTAAAAGACAACCATATGGAATAAAAATCCACTGGGAACTACTTAATGTGATTAGATATTCAGACGATACAGTAATTCTGTCAGATAATATTAAAGGTCTCCAAATACTGCTTGATCGTATTCACGAGGTAGGAGAGGAAATATGCATTAAAATAAACTCAAACAAAACCAAATTTTTGGTGTTTAGTCGTGACCCACATCCCGATGCAAAGCTTTAATTAAACGGAGTCCAAGTTGAGAAAATTCACAAAATGACATATTTGGGAACTGTGATAACGGACCAACTAGATCCAGACATATAAATAAAACGTAGAATAGCAATGACTAAAACTACTTTTATAAAAATGAAGTAATTTCTTTGCAATATTCATCTCAGTTTAGAACTAAGACAAAGAAAGGTGAAGTGCTATGTTTGGTCCGTACTTCTGTATAGTGCAGAAGTGTGGACGCTGAAAGTATCGATCATAACAAAATTGAAGCATTATAAATGTGGGTTCATAGACGAATGCTAAAGATACCTTGGACAGCAAGGAAAACTAATGAAGAAGTACTAAGGAGCGTCAACAAAGATAGAGAACTGCTAAAGACTGTTAAATATCGAAAAATGTCTTATCTGGGACATATAGTAAGGGGAAGTCGATATAAAATATTACAACTGATCCTTAAAGGCAAAATAGAGGGCAGTAGAGGTGTAGGAAGAAAACAAGTTTCTTGGTTAAAAAACATTCGTGAATGGACACAGATATCAAATGCAGGACAATTATTCCATATTGCAGAAGATTGAGAAGCTTTCGCAATGGTGATCGCCAACGCCGGATAATTCTGATATGGCACGCGAGGAAGAAGAAGAAGATTTCTTAATGTACAAAATGTTATTTTCATCAAAAAAGTAAAAAAAAAACAATTTTTTTCATATATATGTTACGTGCTGGTGGGGTCTTTCGGAAAATATTCTTTTCCGAATATCACTTACAATATCAGAGACTTCGCTGCTAAGCTCAGTTCAAGTGAGTCACTTATGGATACTAATGCCTACGTACATAATATGGACGTATTTGTCAATTAGCAGAAAAAGGCGGAAACTGCTCAACATTACACTTTAGGTGGAGCACGCGTACACCCACGAGCATAGTTAAGGAATAAAAGTTTGCGCAATGCCCTGATGGTACTCCTTCCCTTCAAAATTCTTCACTCTATTTCTCGGATATCGTCCTTTTTGTCGGCTACAGTAACCCCTAGATATTTATTTTCTGTTAAATTAATGTAACATTTTTGATACAGTCCATTGACCAGTTAATTTAGGTATTTCTAGTTTACATATAATTACTCCGACCTTTGGTATTACATCAAGTAGAGCAGTCCCCTGTTATTTCCACATTTTTGTTTTTTAACCTATTTGTAAATGGGACATATAGACCGATTCTATTACTGTGGCATTTTGTCTTGTTTCCAAATATTTCTTGGCATGCTACGTAGTCATCTGTTTAATATTTTTACTCCCTTTTTTATGACTTCACCGGAAATATTATTACGTCCAATACTTCGGTTATTCTTAATATTTCGTATGGCTTATTTTATTTCTTTGCCAATTGGAACTTTCACTGTTTTATTTTGGTTGTTAATTTCATCTGCCTTATCGATGTAGTACCCTTCGTTCCTTTGGTTTTATAATATTGTTTGTTGTTGTATACTATTATTTACTTTTTTTGCATCTTCGTGAAAGTTTCATATATTTCTGTTCATATAGGGGTCATCTTCGATTTCCTGTAAGGTGTTATTTATATACTAATATTTCTTATTATTAAAAATCTTTTTTAAAATTCTTCTTTTATCACCATTTTGCTTTTTATTATTATTTTTGTTATCCTCCAGCATTATTTATATTGGCTGGTTTTTTATTCAAAGTCTCCCCCAACTCCAATATCAATCCAATGGCAGATTTGCATGAAACAGTGATGATAACGCAAAATAATTTTAATTCACACTTTTTATATAATACATAATACATAATACATAAGTCGATTACATCTGTTAATATATTATTCCAACCTGCTAAGTATCAAATCTAGAGTGATGTTTTTTATTTGACATATCTCACATGGCACCTTGATTCGCATTATTTAGTTTTATAGTACCGGTCATACCGAACTTATGGACTTCTCTCCTTTGGGGTGAGTCTTAAGCCACCGTATATATTTTGACTATGATATCACTACTATAGTTTGCTGCGGTTATGGTTACTACAAAATAGTTTAACCCATAATCGAAAAGGTCACATTTTTGACACAATTGGAAAGGTCTCGTCTCACAAACAATTGTATAAATAATCCCTATATATTTTTGTTATTTTAAGAGCGTAGGCGCAAAATTTCGGGCCAATGCTTTTTAAATGCATTCATTTTTTTCGAATCCTGAGAAAACTAATAAGTATTTTTGAAAAATTTAAACGCAGAATGAAAGATTACATTATTACTGAAGGTGGAAAGTCCCTGAAAACTTCTATAATGTTTACTTTAGTAAGTTACAGGGGTGAAAAAGAACGAAAATTCAGTCTAATTTTTAATTTCAAATATCTCATTCAAAAAAATTGTTGTTTATTCTAAGGGACTTTCGGCCCTCATTAATAATGCAGGTCTTTCATTCTGCATTTAAATTTTTTAAAAATATTTATTAGTTTTCTCAGGATTCGAAAAAAATGAATGCATTTAAAAAGCATTAGCCCCAAATTTTGCGCCTACGCTCTTAATACATTATCCAGATTTAGCCATATGACTCGCAATCCCTCTAAGGAGAAATTCACTCATCCTAGATACCTACGGTATCAAAAGTATTAAGCTCTGGTGGGACTCTTTCCATGTCCATGAAACTAGGTGACTTATTACGTCGGTCTATCTCCCAAAAGTTTTCGCACTCATTTGGACGTCTAAAGTAGCACATCTCTCTGCATGATCTTATATAGATATTCATTCAGACCCAGCTTTTTTATGTTTTATAGAAGGTTCTTCGGAATGACTTCAATGGTAGAAAGAATAATAGGTATCGTTTGGGTACTTTCCATTCTCCATTGTCTCCTTATTTGTATTTCCAGCTCTCTGTACTTGGCGATCTTTTCGTTGTACTCGTTGTACACATAATAATAATATTATTATTATTAAATATTATTATTTATAAAAAAAATGACCTTATTGAACGTTGTTAATGTGGTAAATAATATGTTCATTGTTATAATATCTTTAGTTTATTAAAAAACACGGTAAACTGCAAGTACATTTGGTAACTATACATTTGGTACTACATTTGGCAAAAAATTGTAATATTTTGATTAAACTATAATGTTATGAGTAGTAGTTAACTGTTGAATTATAGAAAAGGAACTAACTATAAAATATTTAAAAAATTTAAATGATCGTCTGCAGCAATCACTGACTTTTCTCATGTTTGTGTTTCCTCGGTTAGTACAGGAATTTTCGTTAGTGTTAAGTTCTCTTCTACGAGGCAAAGGTCAGACCTAAGGTGGACACAATTTAAGTCTATTTTTACCGTGTATATATATTTTTTTTATCTTTTGAATATTCGTGGGCAACATGTGAACTATCCTCGTTGACATCGACATTTACTATGAATTACTCTTGCAATTGAAATCAATATGCTTATTCAATAAAATATTACCAATATCACTATCATTACTAACAATCTCATACCACTTTATTACAGTTACTTTAAAATATTTTGCCAAAATAGGTCTTTTCTTCGAGAACAGACATGTGTCGTCTCAGAAACTACGATCACTTTATTTTATCCTATATTTCAGGCACAACCTCTCGTATTAATTCGAAATTCAATGGAAGTGTAACTGACTAGACGGTTTATAATTAGAAGGCCTTGTCGGTAATAGAGAATCAGACATAACAACAAACGTATATTAAAGGTCTTCTCACAGACGAGACTTTTGCGGTTAAGGGTTAATTCATTAGTAGTTAGTATCATTAATACAATAATAATTATTAGATTATTTTAATGTTTTAATATTTTAAGAGTGATTATTTTCATAAATTAAAACAATTTAAATTATTTTAATAACAAAAATATTCAGATGTCTTTTTTTCCAAATTATCAACATTAAGACATTTAGCTTAAAACTGAATTACCGTATATTTAAATAAACATCTCTTTACACTACTTGTTAATTTATATAATTTCTTATCTTAATATCTTTATGCATAGTAATTACTTTACAAAGCCGCCTGTTGCAAAATTAGTTCCATTATAGCTAATATGCGCATCGGCTTTTTTAATGATAAATATCTAAACTTGTACCAACGGTAAGTGCTATCGTTTACAGAGCCGAACTCTACCGTCTAAATTATTCAAAAAGTAATACAATTAATCAGTTCTGTGTTTAAAAGGTTTCAGTACAAAACTCGTAAATGTATATACCAATCTAGCCAGTCCCTACAATCATTACAAATTATTTTTTTAAACTTTAACCTTTTGATCTATTAGTTACATAGGGTGTGAATATTAATCCCCTCTCTAAAGTGACTCCCAGCTTCCTTGTTCCAGTCAATATGGGAGTCACACATTTCTGAAATGTTAACTGGAGAGTTTCTCTTCTTTTTGAACGGCTTGGGATTTGTCAGGATTTATTGCAATGTTCCACTGTGTGCACCAATTTTCTAGAGTATGTATATTGTAAATATCTAACCGCTCTGTCTATTTGGGCGCTTCTGACTATTATTGCTGTGTCGAAAGTGTATAGAGTTGGGAGGGACCCATGCGTATTTGGAGTATTTGCTGTATATATTTATAGTGTACAATATTGGTGGCAACAGTGTCCCTTATGGTACTTCTACTTTAGGTGATCCGACTCTTGATAGTAAGTGTCGTAGTTGAACTATACATTATCTGCCTGCTAATTAAGAGGCTATTATTTTAGTCATTGGTTTGCTATATCGATAGTTGATCATCTTGTATGTTTATCCCTCGTGAAGTCAAGGTTTTAAACTCAGTCGAAGGTTTTACTGATATTATATACTGTACTTTATTGATTGTTGTTAAATCCTTGGAATATATATTAAGTTGGTCCCAGTATTTGAAATTTACAGAAGTGTGCGGCTCTGAATCCCAATTTGGCTTTCAAAAGTGCTACTAGTTTTTCTTAATCTACTTAGTATTATTTGTTCAGGAGTCTTATTAACAGCTGATAGCAAGCTAATCAGTCTATAATCTTATAAAAATATTTCATCCTTTTCTAGTTTAGAAATAACTATCACTTTGGCTATTTTCCATTGTTTTAGGAATGTCATATATCTTGGCGTTGACCAAAAGTGTTAAAGAACTTAACGAAAGTGTCAAAAAAGTTTTGGAGATCAGTGAATCTTCTTGCTAGAATGTAATCTTCCGATGTGAAACGGTGTAAAGTGTTTTGTGGTTATAACTCAGCAAACTACAGTGTAAATTTTAAAGGGATTGAGATTACGTACTTAAAATCGTTAAATGCAGAGCTAGTTAAAGCTATGAACGTCAAGATTTAATTCTTTCATTACTAAAAACAAATGCAAATAAAAATAAAGAACACAAACAGTCTGCTTGCGCCGTTGCCAATCATACTAACTGGATAATCGACCTGAAAATTAAAATGCTATGGCTAATAGTGCAAGTGGATTCACATCTAATTTGGAGACAGCACTTACAGCTTCAAATAAATCAGAGAGTAATGAGTTTCGAAAATTTCAAGAAAGTATTATGTCATCTGTAATGAATCTTACAAAATGAGCTACAAATGACGAAGCTTCATGGCAGAAATTTCCGTATAGAAACAAAAAAAGAAGACAGTTTGTTTTTTGAACTGGTGTTAGATCTGTCAAAGGCGTTCCAAAATATGTGAATCTGCATGTTTGTTGCATTGATCAAAGCACAAATATGACTGAAATTAAAAATGAACTGAAACAACATTTCTCACAAGTGCTTTATGGATCAAATGCTATTCAACTCTTTGCTGGTCCTTTTAAGCTCAAATATATAAAAAAAATTATCTTGTTTAACTATTATCTAACATATTATATAAATTTTTTATTATAAGTGCTTATTCAGAACTTTTGCCTGAAAATGCCTGTGTAAATAATTTTTAATCTCTGTAAAAGTATTGTAAGACCCAGAGGAAATATTTGACCCTAAGTTATGGTTATTAAATGTTCAAAGTGTAAAAAATCATAAAATATGTGATATTGTTGGGGGTGTTAATATCTACATTAAAAAAGATAAAAATATATTTGGCTCATGATCAGTAGGCAAAGCTGCAGCGAACATCTCTTCGGTAAAAGCAGTACGACTCAGTGGTAAAATTCCTGTTTTTTTGAAAATCATTAATGGCATTTAATGGAATAGATGCTCGTAGGCAAGCTTTAACAAATAGGTAAGGCACCTCTGAGATAGTTACACATCGCCCTGGATGATGTCTCAGCCACACTTCTATTTCTTGCGTATAAAATGTACTTAACAGATAATTTAAGGAAATATCCAATGGCTGCATCCTATGGCTGATATTAGGAGGCAGACAAAATATTGTCACTCCATTTTCACATGCTTTATCAATAATAGCAATATTTTGTGTATGGGTTTTATGGCCATCCAAGATTAAGAGAGATGGGTTTAAAAAAACCAAAAATTTAGGATATTTCAAAGCGGCGCGCGGCGCATGCGCAAGTAGATAAATTAACATTATAGTATGAATCCAATTAAATAGCTGGGATGACGACAGAGATGGTAAGTATTCGGCTAAACAAGTTTTAGCTTAAACTAAAATCCAAAACGATTTTAATAAGGTGGCTTTTCGCTGTTTTAACAACAAAGATAATTTCAAGAAAGCAGAAAAAGCATGGATTTGTCACTTCTACAGTAAGAATATTTCCAACATTGAAGAAGACAATGATATTTCCCGAATCAAGTGACTTAAAAATAAATACCATATTTCTATATTTACGTTATGTCAGATAATATAGATCTTAAAAAATAGTTTTTATTATCTAATTAGCAATTAATTATACGCATTTAGAAAATTCTTAAATTTTCCAAAATCCGCTCCTGTGTTGTACAATAATATTATATAGTATGAAATATGAAAGTGGGGCGCTTAAAAAGAATATTGGTCTAATGTTTTATATAAATTTATATCAATTAAAACATTTTGTTAGATAATTATTTGATCAAGTTATTTAAAATACGATTTGTTGCAGTTTGCTTACCTTCTTCAAATAGTAGATTAGTAAAACTTTTACAAATAATACTCACTTTGGCATGTGCCAAAATTATATTATCGAAATAATTAAAAAAATTTATCTGAACAGAAAACATTTATCTTAATTACATTATAAGTATAAATAAAATGTAAAATAGGTTATGAAAACATATTTACTATTAATATATGAGAAAGTACTATTGCCAGAAAAAAGTAAATGTATCAATAAATCAAAAATGGCGTATGTGCAATGACAACCATGACAACATAAAATAGAAATGACAAAAACGTATAAAATACCTTAAGTTTAAACAACAATAATAGCCCAGGCTGTGGGTAAAAAGACGTTTTTTGCACTAATTAGTAAATTTATGAAACCTACTGCATATATTATTTATAAAGATCGATGTCAGAAACAGCTCCCAACTCCGTGCAACAGCAAATTTTTGATTATTATTTATTTATAAGCCTTTGAAGCGATAACATATATTTACTTTATGTGTGCGTAGAGAGTGGATGGCATTAAAACATGTCTATTTGCCACAAAATATTTGTGTTTTTTTTATTATTAATAGACCCATCAAGACCCATCAAGACATTTTTATTAAGACAAACTGGACTAGGTCACGGACATGAGGTATTAACAAATGTTGTAAAACAGAGGTTTGGATTCTAATTACCTAATGTTTGTAAATACCATATTTAACCATATATGAACTAAATATCTATTTTTGTTTTTAAAACAAACTTGATTAAAATTTATATATTTCTTTCTCTTGTTGTGCTAATTAAGTAGGGATGTTAGTTGGTACACTTACAAACTTTTTCAGTTCTTGGTACAGCATATCTGTATGTGCAGTATATTTTTGATACTCTAAGAAAATGTGATTTATATCGGGTAAAGGTTTTTCTGGACAGTGAGGACAACACGGAGAATCTAAGATACCAATCCTAAATAAATGTGCTGAAAAGCGACCATGATTAAGTTTTAAACGTGATATAATTGATGACTTATATCTATTATAATCCAACGAATTAATGTCAGAATTGTTCGTCGGTAAAACCGGTTGAAGTTTAAAATAGAGGATCTCTGATGTAGTTGAAAATGTACCGTACTGAGCTTCCCATCTAACCCTAACATCAGCGTTATATAAATTAATAAGATCTGATGAGCTGCACATGTTTACTCTCATTTCTGAGTCAAGTGTTTTTTTAGCTGCGAGATCAACTGCTTCATTCCCAGTTATCCCTGAATGACCTTCAGACTAATGTAACCCTTACACCATACTCCTGCAGTTTATATATACTATTTTTTATCGATAGAAGAATATTTTTGTTATAATGATTAAAAGGAGGGCTTTTAATGCCGTGCAAAACTGAGAGAGAGTCTGTTACAGTTACCACAGATAAAGGTAAATTTATTTCGCACCAATCTAAAGCTTTCCTAATAGCTATAGAGTCTGCACTAAAAATCGATAAATAATGTGGGACTTGATATTGCTCAACATGGTCAATATTAGAAACTAAAAATGCACATCCTGTTTCAAATCTTTTTTTTTGATCCATCCGTATAGATGATGATTTTATTCTCTCCTAAATTACAGAGTATAGATTTGAAAATTAATTTTAATAGAAATATATTATCTGGATAAATCACGAAACGAAATCCGAAGATTTCTAATTGTCGAAACCAAATTCAGATTTCTGCTTTAATCTGTGCCTTCTAAGAATTGCAAGGCAAAACAGACGTTGATAAAGATGTAATTAGAGACATGGGGAATCTAAAATTGCATTCCACAACATATCTCCTCAACTAAGCAAAAATCCTTAGCGAATTGGTTTCTAGTACTCATAAAGAGTATACTGAAATAAAAGAAAAGACAGTTTAGATTAGATTTCACGTACAGTGCGTTTGTTTATCCGCTTATACCTTTTTCATCCTAAAAGGAATATTCGGAGCGGCTATTCAAAAACGCTGTGAACGTGAAAACAGTCTTTCCTGTCGTAGTAGAAGCAACACTTAAATGGCTTCGATATGGACGCAATAGGGACATCTGATGATAAATCACAAAACGAAATCCAAAGATTTTTAATTGTCGAAACTAAATTCAGATTTCTGCTTTAATCTGTGCCTTCTGCGTTTCGTGATTTATCATCAGATGTCGCTATTGCGTCCATATCGAAGCCATTTTAGTGTTGCTTCTACTACGACAGAAAAGATTGTTTTCACGTTCAGAGCGTTTGTGAATAGCCGCTCCAAAGATTCCTTTTAGGATGAAATACGTATAAGCAGATACACAAACCCGCTGTACGTGAAATCAAATCTTAACTGTCTTTTCTATCATCTAGACAGTTTGGAATTATAATGGTTGGTTTAAATATTAAGGCTACAAAACTAGTTTAGTAAACAGTATATATTTTTTGACTATGTATTAGTTCTTTATGTCTTTCGGTATCAATAAAAGCATCAAAAGCATCAGCAAGCAGGGAAGACGTTTTAATTCTTCAATATTTGTTTGTGATATTCTTGACCGGTACATTTGATATTTTTTTGACCATAAATGTATTAAACGTCCTATACTTTATTACCTGTTTATTTGCTAAATACTCTCTTCGAAGGTACAAAGGCGGTTCTTGTACTTTAGCGAGAACTGCACAATTAGGTGACGACATCATAATTCCTAGACTTATTTTAATTGCCTTATATTGAATTCTGTCTAAGATTAATAAGTTTGCTAGTTGAGGCATAGATAGTACATCCATAATCCATCATTGAGCGTATGTATGACTTATAAAAAGTAAGGGATATTTTAACATCTGCACCCCATTTATATTTAACTACACACATTTATATATAACTACATTTATTTATAACTACATGCAGAAAGTTGAGCCCTTTCTCACATTTTTGCTTTACGTTTTATGTGGCTCGTCTATAGGAGTTTATTATCAATATACATGCCAAGATATTTATATTTTTTCACTATGGTATACAAATCAGGTGTTTTAAGTATGTGCCTATTAAGACACATAACCACTGTCTTTTGCTGTGAAAAACTAAAACCCATAATATGTAACCAATCACGCATGCATAAAAAAATATACTCTAAATCTGTAATACATCGTTCATATGAACTATGGATAGTATAGAAATAAATATCATCGCGTACTGAATAACTTTTATAGTGTCATCCATCAAACTATGCAGCTCTGCTGTGTATACGTTAAATAAAAGTGGACTCATACATTTATTAAGTTATTCGATACTTGTTTGCTGATAGCAATTTTACACAATTTTGTTTTTAAAATACTCAAATCAACCATATCATATGCACCTTTTAGGTCAACAAATAGGCTTGGCATATTTGTGCATCTGTAAACATTTGGGTCAATGCATCTTTAGTACTACCGCCTCTCCGAAATTCATACTGTGCAGTGGGTAGGAGAGAATTGCTTTCAATAAAATATTCTAGGCGAAACTTAATCATGCGTTCAAAAGTCATGATCAGACAAGACACTAACGATATAGGTCGATATGATATTGGTAATTTTGGATCTTGAGATGGTTTTTTCATTAAACATATAACAATATTTTTTTTCATTCTCAGCATAATCTTGTTTTACCCACCAGTTGTTAAAATTTTTTTAAATTATTTGTTTAGCTGAAACTGGAAGATTGTGTAAAATTTTATATGTGAAACCATTCAAACCGGAAGCCGTGCTTCTGGTTTGTTACAATGCCAAAATTAACTCTGAATACGTAAAATCTTTAAACATAGTATCTGAAGTAGAATAAAAATGAATTTTTTTTTTATTGTCTATATTAACATTAGAGACCGAAGGCGGGGCCAGCTGATTCAGAACATCCTCAAATAAATCTTCGTACAATGGAGGTTTCTTTTGTTGATGATATTTGTTTCTTATAGCTTTTACACAATTCCAAATGTTTGAAAGGGGTGTAGATCTATTGGGTTGATTAAGAAATGTTATCCAACTATTTTTTTGTTTTAACTTGAAAATGAGTTTAGCCTTTGCTGCAATATTTTGGTAATTCAGATAATTTGTAATATTTCCTTCTCTTCTGAACAATTTAAGTGCGTGGGAGCGACTTTCAGCTATATCAGAACATTCTTCGTCCCACCAATAGGACCTTAGAACAGAAGGAATGAAAGGTTTTTTAACGGGCATGGATGCAGGTGCTGCTGAAGATTTAACTTCAAATATTTTTTTTGTTATTCGACAGTTATCTGAATCATTTAGAGATAAATTTGTACTGATTTCATTTTCAACAAATGCTTGAAAGTCTGATCAATCGGCACGACCGTCATTCCACTTGGTTGCCGAATTGATATTTCGAAAGATATGGGAGCAATTTGGAGCTAAATTTGAATAGGGTAGTGATCAGAACCTAAAGTGGCTTGATATACGGACCAGTTTACCAAATCTACCAAGAAAGGGGAGATAAGAGTTAAATCAACTGCAAAGTGATTACCATTGGGATGAACTCTAGTGGGCGATCCATCATTTAAAGTAATTTGTTTCAAAAAATCTAAAGCTTCTGTTAAAACATTTCCCCAGCGATCTTCCGGAATAGGGCTCCACCTGTAATGGTCTACATTAAAATCGCCGCAAAAAATTGTACGAGAGATATTAAACTGTACTAATGAATGTAAAGAATCTTTTTTTGTGGCTGCTAGGTCTGAAGGTTTGTATACTGAAAGGAGAGAAATATTTATATCTGGAATAAATACTGCACATACCTCAATGCCCCTTGAAAACTTTTGGATTATTACACTTTCTTGATAGTTAATTGTTTCTAAGATAAATATACCAACTCCGCCATATCAGTCACCACGTCATCTTTTAATGAAATTATATCCCTTTATATTAAAATTACTATTAGACTTAAAGCCAAGTTTCGGAAAGAATGATAATATCAACATGGTTTTTATTAAGGTAATTAAACAAATTATTTTTATTAGATGTTATTGATCTACTATAAATATGTTTTTAATTGTTTGTGTATTAGCCATTTTTAAATTTTATTCAGTAAAATAGTTTTTTACTTAAATCTGATTCACTATATGTTTCCATAGCATCATTTGGATCATTTGGAACAAAAGCACTTTCTACAAAGTCCCTGATATTAGATTCCATGAGAGTATTTGGTGCTAATTGAAATTTTTTTTGAAATTTATTTATGAAGGAGGTAATTAACATTATTGTTTTCTCTTTATAGTCCATAAATTCTTCTCTGTAGGGGTTATGTATAATGGGTTTAGGTTTTTGACTAGGTTTTTAAGATTTCTTTACAGGCATCATATCAGGTGTAGGAGACGTTGGGTGTGTTCGTTTAATTGTTTTAATAGTATTGGCTTTAGAAGCTGGTTTTGGTTTTTTAAAAGTAATATTAGATGATGAACTGTTATGAAAATTGTTATCGTTGTTTAAAATAGAGAATCGGTTACTCGTAGCCCCTTTCGCATATGATGGATTATAATATAAATTTTCGGCTTTTTTAAAAGAAATGTTTTCAACTGACATAATTAGTTTTATACCCTTTTGCCATGCATATACAGGACAAATACGTGAAATTGAGGGTTGGTCATTATTATTACAATAAATACACAAATTATTTTCTTTACAATCCTATTTTGGATCTGTATACTTTTGACATCTCCCATTTTTTGATTTACATTGTCAAGCTGAGTGGCCAGATCTCAGACATTTGAAATACTGTACAACGGGTTGTATGTAAGGTTTAACATGAAAATTTCATAAATTTATTTTTATTCATTTTGAAATTTCATTTCGTAAAAATTCCACTATTATCATTTGTTTATTTGATTTGCTAGCCGTTAATATAAAAATATTAACGGCTATAAGGAATAAAATATTCTTTAGAAAAAAAAGTATCTACCATCCTGACAACTCCTTTTTTGTGAGTATAGAATTTTGGTAGAAATGCTATTAAATCATTTTTAAATATTATATTGTGGTTAACTAAGCTATTGGCTATTTCTAAGGTATTAAAAATAACCTTTACCTTATTAACTTCTACCGGTTTTACATCTAATACATCTTTTTTTAATGTTTCATCTTTAAGAAGAAAGTGCTATATTTTAATTAAAAAAAGTCTCCCTAAATTTTTATTTTTGTATTCAACAAACACATAAAATAGTCTATTATCACCTGGTCTATAACTGTTATTAAAATCTATTAGTTGAACATACTTATTATTACCAGTTATCACCATCACTTTTATTATATGTGTTTTTTTCATCGGGCGGCTTATCGCCGCCTTTTTTTTTCTGACATCACTTACGCCCTAAAAAACTCAACTATACTCTCCGTAAATACAAATATCAAAACCAACAACTAATTATACTTATATTTTACAAAAGTTCAATCACCAGCTAATTCACAAAACTCGAATACGTCCACCCACCTTGACTAACGAATTTGAACTGAGTTACTTTTTGATTTAGATTCTTGTAAAGCCTAAGGTATGTGTTGCTTTGTGCACATATGATGAGATTTATATAACATATAAAGACATTAGAAAGAAAGGAGATTATGTATGTTCAATCTTGAACTCGCTGGTTTCTCCCTTTCGCATTGGGTATGTATTGTTACCATAAAAAAAAACAAGAGAGTAGACTATATAAAACTCTATTTAAAAACAAATAAAAGCAAAAAACAAATATACATATTTAAATATAGTGAAATATGAAGGGCGAAAAATTTAAATATTATGTGATACGAAACAGATATGACAATCAATATTAAAATAAATTTACAAAAGATAAACGAATTTCCATAAATACACAGCTGTTTTAAAAACTAAACATTACGGGACAAGTTGTGAATATTTATATCACACAAAACAAACTGCTTGTCTACAAAAGCAATCACGAGTATGCTATATGAGACAAGAAAAAACCATGACTTTAACAGCAGATTTCTACTTAAATATAATAAAAAGAAATATAATGATTTTAAACAAAAATGCAATCGAACACGAAATGATAAAATTATACAATATGCAATTTAAATGTAATATTTATAAACACATATTAATAACAATTAGCAACAAAGACATAAATATACTATACAGTTTGTAATATTAAAACGAAAGTAAAATGTTTAAAATAAAGTTAATGAAAAGGTTCAAATCGCGACACAATATGAAATAATTTAACACCAAGTAAACGTACTTGATCTGTAACAACAAAAAGATATGGTGGGTTGTACTTTACCCCAATGGAATGATTCCGTTCCGCTATTGACCACCAATCAAATCACCAACCGCTTGAAAAGGACTTCTTATCTTCAACGACATACAGGAACCACAAAAGGATCATTCTATTATCGGTGATTCTATATCGGTATCGATGATGGAGCAATCTCCGTTCCTACTGGATGGAACGACTGTCCCTAACAGGTTGGTGGTGACTGAGTGCTTGATGGTGATTGAGTGCTTCAGCCATTGGAACACAAGTTGTTTTGTACAAGCTGACGCTAGGTGTGGGCGATAATTACCCAACGATCTGCACTTTTAACAGAAGCTATTTATTTTTCTATCGTTCTTTCTTAACACACAATGATTGAAAGAACAGTCTTTCGTCTTCAACAAAGTATTACAACTGTTTATTGTTCTATAGCGTCTGTGTTTTTGTACGCGGACTCTTGGTTAAATATACAAGGAGAATCAAAACTAACACAAAGTCTCTTAATAATTTAACAAGGTTTATATAAAGTTGCGAAACTGCAACAGTATGGACCTTATAGAATATACATAAAATTATATTGAATAAGCTCTAACTTAGCTCTTAAAAGTTTACTTTTGATTCTGCCAATATAATTGGTTTTCGTACTTAATCTTTCATGTTTCCCTCCATAGGTCTCCATAGCCAGACAGACGAATCCTAAGGTATTTTACTTTCATTATCTATTTAATGCTGACGCCATAAATTTTTAATTTAATTCTAAAGTGAAGACCATGTATAAAGGCCGGTTTTCGATTTAATTCTGATAACTTGATAACGTGATAAAACTAGTCGACCAAGAAAGCGAAGATATCTATTACAACATAATTATGTACAACATTTTACTGCTCTATTGTGTCAATCGGCGCTGCTCAACAAGTTTAATTTAAAAAAAATTTGTTTAATTTCTTGTGACGTGTAATGTAGGTTTACCAAATAATAAAATTTATGCCATTTATAATAAACGCTGTTATCAAGGTAACATTCACGTCTATAATGTTAAGGGATACTTAACTCTGCGAGCGAAGGAAAGGCTTACTTGTCCAACTAGTCCGAACTGACGTGATTCCGCCCTCGCGGCTTTACTAGAGGGTAGGAAAAATTGGGATAAGGGGATAAGGGATGAAGGATGTTCAGATGCAGGCCCTGTAAAGAGTTAGAGGTTATTGGCTTACGTTAGAAGCCGGAGAGATGTACAAAGCGAAAAGTGTGTTCTCTTCTAGTCTCTACCTGAAACGGGCCGGGAAAGAACAAAAGCCGATTTTTAAACTTACTATATATTAATACATCGTAAATCTACAACTAATACAACCAGATATACAAGATAGCTAATTATTGTTTTATCATATTTTTCTGAAACAAGCCTTTCAGCCAATCTTACTAATAAAACTTCAAGCACTACTTATGAGTCTGTTCAAGTACTTCCAAATGTAATAAAGCCACAGCATCTAAATGAAAACTCTGATAATATTTGCACAACACAAATAAAACGCAGTTTTGATGAGATTATTTCTCCTCCTACAGGTTTAGCAATTTTATCATAAAATCTATTCATAAAACCCAAATCTTCTAATGTAAAAAACCCGCGTTCATCCAACGATTTATCTACACGGATAATCATACACCACCATTTGTTTTAAATTACCACCAATTGTCCTTAATGATTAATAATGTCCAAGGCTCATTTGACACTATATCTTCGTCAACGAATTTACAAGTGATATAGTTGATTTGCCTTTTAAAATACCGCTATCAATATGGTAATAATAGATCAACAACAATAAACTTTTAAAAACTTCATAAGAAACTCCTTAAACATTTAGGGAAAAATGTATCTGACTTGGACAGTGACTCCTCTGTAGACAATAGTTCAGTGATTTGCAGGCTGTCGCTATCAGAATCATAACAGACAATTAGACACTAGTTTATTGTCTATTTGCAATGTTTACCTTTCTTGTGACATACAAGTAAATTCTGATAGCCTTTGCATGTTATTAGAGCAACAGCCACGTCCTTGGATAATTCTAGGTGACTTTAATGCTGACAACATAATATGGGGATCAGATCACTCATCTTCCAGAAGCACAAGTATTGCTGACATCTTAGAACAACTTAATATAAATTTTCTTAGTGACGATAGCCCTAAAAGATTAAATATTTCAATAGAGTATTCCTCATAGATCTGTTTAACTCTCACCGACCCAAATGTAGCTCATTACCTCAGTTGGGAGGCTCTAGCCTATAGATATGGTTGTGACCACTTCCCAATCCTTATTAAAAGCCATATTTCTACTTTGGAAATAACAGACCATATTAACTCGACTATAGAGCAGTTTAATTACCTTATTACTGCCCAGAAATGTATTGGTAAATCTAAGTCTGTGAACGGTCTGTACAATGGTGGAATGAAAGATGTGCTACAGGAATCCGTGAAAGTAAATCAGCCATTAGCCGATACAAATTATAAAACACCCCAAAATAAAATAAACTTTAAAATGCTAAAAGCAAGGGCACAGCTAACTGTCAAAACTGCTAAAACATTTTCCTAAAGCCAAAGAATTCGCCGAAAAAAACCCCATCCATCCGTTTAAAGTTAAAAATAATTACTTAAACCATCCTATCTTTTTTCAATAGATAAACTCTAGTGTTGTACCTTTATTATTTCTAAAACACCTTCCTGTTTCAGCCATAACGTATCTCTTAAACATATTTAACAAAATTTGGCTCCACCATTATTGGCCAGCTGTTTGGTAAAAGGCAATAGTCATTCCTATCCCAAAAACTGTCAAATCTAAATATGACCCAAAATCATACCCACATCTCTGATATCGGTAGCATGCAAATTAAGGGAGACCGGGGTTGGTTGTCATACGGAGTACGTTGACATTGTGCATTTAAATTACGCGCCGTTCATAGTAAAACATAGCGCGTCGAGTTGTGCATGCATAAACCATTGGCGCTTGTGTTATCATACTTTCAGTTAAAGTTGTAACCTTATCCAGTAAATATAGTGCTGATTTGTGATTTTACATTTGGTGAGTAATTCTTCGTTCTCATACACTTTTTTTGATATAATTAAGTACAAACATTTAAGTTATTTTCTCTGATGATAGTGTGAAACTATATTAATAGCTCTTTTATCTGACGTAAACAAATTTACAGTTTATGAATTCGCAAACACGTGTTAGCCATTTTAGTTGAAAAACCGTCATTGGGCACAACCGTTGTGCCAGCCTGCCCCGTAAATCACTATGACATCGATTGTTTTTAACAAAAATATTATCTAATTATATTATCTAATTATTTGCAGGCGTAACCATGTGAACCTATAAAAGAAAAACAGAGCGAGGAAAAACACCTACTGACATTATGGAACGAGCTGTGCGTGCTCATATTATCGACAAGTTGAGTTTGAAAGTTGTTTTGCAAGACTTTATTATATGCGTGTGCACTCTTGCACATTGTAAAAAAATAAAAACGGATATACTGCAAACGGAACCTGGAGGTATTCTATCTGTACTGCATGCAGGATATCAGAAGAACAGACAGGTATAAATATTTTTAAGAGTCCAAATTTTCTTAGGTAAAAACTACAATATATTGTTTTAGATCTTAAGCATGAAAGACGAAGAGGCTTTATGTGACTATCTAAGAACTGCATCTGATATTTATTATGGACTTACACCAAAGCAGGTTCGGATGTTAGCTTTTCAATATGCTACGACTCCAACTTAATATTATGGTTCCAACATCTTGGTCTACAAACCAAATGGAATAGAATGGAAGGGCCTGATTTGTTCTACTTCGATACTTCGTTTTTAAAAAGACAACAGATATTATCTGACAAAATTGTTTTTGAAAATCCTGAAACAGTTTTAGACCGGCTAAAATTAACTGCGAGTGACGAAAGTTTTTTTTTGGGAGGTGAGAATCTTCAAAAAGACCGTCCGGGAAGGTGTCCCAGGTATGTCGGATTCAGTCCGGCACGCTTCACCGCGTGGCGAGGCCGCGTACTGACAAAACTCACCCCCTCTTCCTTCAGCCGACGGGTCTGGAACCGCACTTAGCGTGCATGTCTGACCCGCCGACCTTACTCCTAATTCCCTCTGGCACATTTCTCGTGCATTCCATTGGTTTGGTGGCCACCTATCCTCCCCCCTCCGCAAAAGCCTCGCGGCAGACTGGTCGGTGAAGTGACCGTCCGGCGCAACTCATTCGCGGGTCGGGCGACCGGGCTGCCCTCCCTCCATGATGGAACTAGCGAGACAGAACCAGTTGGTAATTACGAGTAACGCCAAACATTCTTATTTTCATTAATTCATTTATACAATATACACATTCATTCAAAACTCAAGATTTTAAACACGGAGGCAGTCGACATAGGTTGAATCTGCTAACCGCCCCAGGACGGACACGGGTAGAACAAGGAAAACATAAATTAAAACAGAAATAAAACAAGAAACACAAGAGGCACTTAGTTTGAGTCGGATGTAAAAGTTCTTCCCTTACTGAATGTCTCTTAAGACATACACCACAGTTAAATAAAATTAGAGAAAAACGGTAAAATGTTGTATAAATAAAATTGGTAAATAAATAAATAAATAGATAAAACAGAATAAATAAAATAAAATAAGGGCAGTCAACGTAGTTTGAATGTAAAGGGTCCTCCCCCCCTGACTGCCTTACATGACACAAACACGTTAAAAAATAAATAGTGACGATCGGTCATCCCGCTTGCAGACGCCTCTCTTTTTCCTCTTTGTGTTTGATTGTCTTGGTAACAAAAGCAATGACCAGGTCGAACTCTCTCTTGCTATCGACAGCTTTATCGATTAACTCGTAAGGCTCGCCTAGAAGGGATCCAAGACCCAGCTTTAGCTCGGTACGCCCCGCATGACATGCAGGGCACTCGAACACAACATGCTGCGCGTCATCCACCACTCCACACTCGGGACATAGATCGTCCGCGGTCTTCCCTATACGGTGGGTAAATTTCCTAAACGATCCATGTCCCGTCAAGAACTGTGTGAAGTAGTAGTTGGTACATTCGGACTCTTTCTCCGGCCAGAATATGCACCGGTACAGAACCAGCCACCACCTGTAAGGCTATGGTTGATACGGTTCTGTACGCGCTGCACACCCTGATCAGAGGTTTTCTCTGAGCCCTAAGAAGCATGTCTTTGTACTTTGTCATTTAAAGGACCTCGTGCCACACTGGGGTCCCGTACAACACTATGGGCAGGATTGATTGCAGCATCACCGTCCTTTTCTGGGATCCCGGACTCCCTATATTTGGCATCAGTTTATTTAGTGTGGAGGTCCTTTTTTCTGCCTTCCGACATGCTTCTTGTACGTATTGTCCGAATGTAATCCTGTCGTCAAATATTATACCTAAGTATTTCACTGTCTTCTGTCTCCTCAAGATTATGGTTCCGTCTTCTCTACTGCTAGCTTTAGGTCATTTGTTTCTATCCAGGCCGCGGTCTTTCGTATTGCTCTATTTACTTTTCCTATTATTCCCCAATTCGTATCGTCTTCGACTAGTAAAGCTAGATCGTCCGCGTATGCAATCGCTCTCACTCCACTCTCCTTGTTTACTTCTAGTACCCCGTTATATAATGTATTCCATAGAAAAGGTTCCAGGACTGACCTATATTTCCCGTAGACCTAAACATTTTCTATATTCTGTAGTTATATAATTTTGTTTAGTTATACTTTGTTTCGTTGGTAATAAGCTGTTGGTGGATGCAACTTTTTTTATAATAAACCTACCTGTTACATGAGTTTTAACTTTCCGGAGATGTTTCTCTGGAATTCTGTAATTCGTTTTTTTTTATGTAGACGTAAATTAAATTTTCTTAGTTAAAGCTAAATAGTTTTAAATTGTGTTTAAACCGATTTTAAACAATTAATTGAAGCTTAATATTTTATTAACAAGATGAAACAACAAACATATATACAATATTTTAACTATTTCCACTTATTATCGCTCCAACCATGTTTAAGCGGTACTAGAATTGTCTTCTCAACTACTGGTACATGCTTTTTAACAACAATAGGATAAGGTACTGGTTCGTGGATTTTTTTAATAATAGTTATCGGAACAGGTTTTGTATGGATAATTTTTACGGGCACTCGAACAGGAATTTTAACTCGGTTTGCTTCAACTGGGACTGGTACTCTAGTTTCAACTGGTATAGGAATATCTTTAAACACTGGAACTTTAACTTCAACAGGTACAGGTACAGGAATATTTAAAGGTGTTGGCACATTAACATGTTTTGGTATTTTTACAGGTACTGCCCGATCATATGGAACACCGATAGGTATAGCATAATGATGGCCTACTTTGTGTATTACTCTAATTTGTCTTAGTACTTCTTTCCCCAAGTCCACGGATGTACCTAGGGGTTGAGGTGGACCTACTTGAGGACCTCGTAGAGGACTTCGTAAGTCTAAACTACCAGGACCTCCAAAACCTGGACCACCGGGACCTCCAAAATCTGGTCCATTGGAAGCTCCAAATCTTGGACTGTTAGGATCTCCAAAACCGGGACCACTGGGTCCTCCAAAACCTAAACCACTGGGTCCTCCAAAACCTGGACCATTAGGACCTCCGAAGTCAGGACCGCTAGGTCCTCCAAAACCCACACTACTTGGACCGCCTATACCTGGGACATTGGATCCATGAAAATTACCAATACCTGGACCATGTGCGTGAACTCCTACACCTGGCGGGCCATATTGTGGTGGTGGAATTCCTCCTACAGAATTGTGTTCCCCAAAGACACCACGTTTGGTTTTCTTGGGTTCAGCATATGCAGCAGAAATTCCCACAACAATGAATAACACCTGCAACAAATACGCCGAGGTTGAATAATTTATGTTATGAAATTAAAATCTGTCTATTTAAAATTTATTTTTTGTAGAATAAAAATACTACCGCAAAAGAAAATAAAAATTTTAGTAGACATTAAATTTAATTAGCCACACCTAGTGGTACACTAAATCATAAAAATTTGTTTGTTATGATTCAGTTGGTTTGATGTTGGTATGATTTTTATTGGTTTACATAGGGTTTAAGTAAAACAATATTAACAATAAATGGTTATTTAAAAAAATTGTTCAAATACTTAATTGTAAGATCTACTACAGTTGTAAGTATTACAACTAGAATTGATAGAATTTATATTTACAAATCTGTTTAAGCTTTAGTATATGCAGAAAGATTATACTAATGGTGTATACTTGTATTTAATCATAGAGTGCATAGAGCCTTCTGTGGTAGATATCGAAACATAAATATCAAGAACAGTTTTTAAATGAAGCAATCTAAACCAATGATCAAACAATTAGCAAAACTAATAGTTGAAAATGAATTACTTTTCATTACAACACTGCGAATGATAAGTACGTGGGTCATACAAATTACTTAAAAATAATGGGATGGATAAGATTTATATGCCACATTTTTCAGCAATATTTTCTTCATCTTTTGAAATCCTTCGTTTTTTGAGATTACGGTTTGAGTTTTGTTAATACTATCTAAACCATTTTTGCAGGGATACCTTCCATCTTTTGTTTAAACCTGTTGATTTTTTTTATCGATTTGACTAATGACATTTTTGCTCTTTCTCCAAATATTTTATTATTTCACTCACAAAATAAAAGTTGCTATTGATGAAAACAAGACTGTTTTGTAAATCTGTTTCACCTAAAACATCCTGTAAATATTATATCGATTTGCTAGCAGTATCTTAAAGTTTAAATACAAAGCTTATAAAATTTTCAAAATATTAGGCGTAGTATAAAGCTGTATCTAACCATGTACTCCACCGAATTAACACTGTTTCAGGTGATAATGAAGTGTTAGGGAATCTTTCTCTAAAAAGTTGTACACTTAAAGCAGCTTTAATCATAATTTTGTTCCCTTTTTTTAATAATTTATTAACAAACAAAAATTGTAGCCGTATAATCTAAGCAACGCAATTTAGGCCGTGTGTTAGACACGTAAAGTAAATTAGGTTTGGATAAAACACTTTAACATTTGATGCTATTTTGATCATATATGGTGTAGCGTCGAAAAGCATTAGTACTATTTCATCGGTGGACACAATCTCGGAAAGATAAAAAATTGTTAAAGCTTAATTTACGAATCTTAAAACTGTATTGTTATTTGTTGCTTCCAGTTCTTTAAGCACACTAAATAACCCTTCATCAACTTTTCTTCATAAAGTACGCCTATGAATAAATTAGAGACGTACCTTCCCCAAATATCTGTGGTGTTGTCCACAACAAATCAGATGTAATTGTTCTTCACTAGTATTTTTACTTTTTATGGTTTCCTTGTAAAAGCAAGTAACAATTTTTCATCCGGCTCATATAGTACTTTCATCCGACACATATCCGTGACAGTAATTGTCCAAAAATGATTTATAAGTTTTATTTTGCAAATTATTTAGTGGGATATCAGAATCCACTATTGCACTGTATAGATCAAAATTAAATTTCTGCTGTTCGCCATATCCACAAGTTGATTGTAAGCATTCTGCAATTGTTTGTTGCTTAAATTTATAATTATAAAGCTTTTTAGAGATTCTTGATGTAAATATGTTTTTACTAAATACTATAATATACTATACTATACTATACTATACCATAACTACTGTACTATATTGTAATTTTTGTCGCATTCTATGTGTAATCAATAATTACATAAATATAATAAGCTTCTTTAAAGTAACTTAGAGAATCAATACAGGGTATTTCCGGATCAGTTTCGTTGCTTAAAAAAATTCCAATAAATATGTATCCGGAAATGCATCGGTACAGAAATTCAGGATGTTAAAGTATCTGTTTATTTTTGTTTTTATCTAAATAATATTTTAGATAATTTAGTTGAATATTATTACTTATTACTTGAATACAACGCAAGGCACGATAAAAGGTGTGATTTGTATCAAGTACATATTTGCCGTAAATTTTTTGAAAAATATTTCCCAATTTAAAATAACATGGGGAGATTAGTTTAAATCGAAATATCTAGACAATGGTTGCTCATAGGGACTTCCATCACATATACTTTTTCTATAATAAATTGATGGAGAAATATATTTTCTGACTTAAAAATGAAATCCACGTACTTCAAAATTTACGGTTTTAACATTTACGGTAAATGTTAACATGTACCATGGAAAAGGAATATAATAACACACTACCTTTCCTGGATGATCTCTAAGAGCGATACTGGGTATAAGACTCAGGTGTATAGAAAAGAAAACCACAATATTAATATTAAAAAGGGAGATCATTAAATTCTTATACGATAGAGCCAAAGTTACTTGTTCTAACGAAAATTCGTTCTTGAAGGAAAAACATTTGATAACATCTGTTTTATTAAAAAATAATTGTCCTTTATCGTTTATAACTAAGGAATTTTCAACAATCAACCGAATAAAACAGAACAACTTAGAACGAGATCCTATAGCATACACAAGAAATAATACGAGGAAAATAACAATACCATACATAAAAGGATTATAAGAAAAACTTAAAAGGATAAGAAATAAATTCAACATTCCAACAACATTCAAAGCAACAAACACATTGAGATCTATTTTGTATAAAACCAAACCTAACAATGAACAAGAAAAGACAAAGAATTGCGTTTATAAAATACCTTGTGAATGCGATCAGTTTTATTTAGGTGAAACATCAAGGCCATTAAATGTTAGAATTAGTGAATATCAATCTTATATTAGAAATAGAGAATTTGATAGATCCCAAATATGTAAACACGCAGGGGATAATAAACATAGGGTTCAATGGAATGATTCAAATATAGTCGGATAAAGAAACGGATCGTAAAAAGAGAAAAATCAAAGAAGCGGCTCTAATTATGCTAAATGAGACCAATTGTGTCGCAAATTCCTTGGCAGAATGTAGGAATGTAGGATTGGTCACGCATATTAAAAGAGGAAGTTATTAAAAGGAAAATACCAGTATTAGTAAGTCGGTAACATATAGAGGATACTTCATTTATGTTTTTTAAATAACAAACATATAAAATCAGAATTTGGTGTTTATTGAAAGTAAACTAAATGCACGTCCAAATACTTACCATGTTGGGATCGTATTATGAGGTTTTTTTCCTGGTTTTTCCCTCATAATTTACTATGGAATCACTAACAGGAGATTTTTACTATTATCACGGCATGGGTTTGTCTTTTTAAAGACAAATTATATGCTATGATTTTTTCTAACGGATATTCTCAAGTTAAAGTTGATTTTATGTAATCGAATGAACCATCTTACAAGTAAAGTCGTCCCAGGAACGCAACTCAATAATATTGGCAATATCATTTTAAAGTCGTCTACTTTAAAATGTATAATGTATGTCTGAATTGTCAATATTAAAGAGTCAGATAAAATTAAATTATTAGACGAATTTTTCACCAAGTAACAAAAAAACAAAATTTATTTAATTTACTAATGTTTGTATTTTGAGAACGATTTCCGAAGTGGAAATTGAAACGGCAATAAACGTACTTTAACCTTTAATTGTGGCTTATTCCCATTTAAATAGTAATAACTTTAACATGCTACAAAAAAATGGCTTCAGAACATAATATTCGTGTTCATCGACCTCGAGAACCCCCCGAGTAATGAGTTTTGACTGACTAGGAGACGAAGTCCACCCTGGGCATCAGGTAGCTCAAGAACCATCGTCGTTATCATATTCGTGTTCAGCGACCTCGAAAACCCTCGAGTAATAAAATTAAACTAATTCCTATAGATAGTTTCTTAGTTGCAAATTTGTTATTTTCTATGCAATTTGGATATGCATTTTTCTTGTGCATAAAATGCAATTTATATTTTACTACTATGAATTTTGTTTACAAACTTTTATGAGGCTTTCCTTAATCGAATGCAAAAAGTTTCTCAGCGATTCACCTTGCCGCCGCCGAAAATTGGTAGGTTTAGCGGTTCGTTTCCTCGCCTAATACGGTGTGTTAAGCGGTGTATTAATTTTCATAAATAATATTTTGAGAATTATTACATCCATATTACATGACAAATATTAATTTTACTGCCCCAAACAAGATATTTTACTGCTCTTTTTGTTTGTACGCATATGTCTGTAGGTGAGATAATTTTGAAATAATAATTCTATTAGTTAGTCGTTAATAATAATAGATAATAGACTGATGGGTGTGACAACCAGTATTGATGCAGAACTAAAAAATACAGGCCCATCACTAACATTAACACAAACGAATATTAGCATCTCAGTAATTAATGAATTAAAATAACATTATGTTAATTTCTTAAACAATAAATTGGATTTCTTATTAGAACATTTAGACAAGACGAAAAGCTCGGGTTCGTTCGAAAAAATATTAGTATGAGTTTTTTTGCGAAATCACATTCCTAAGTTATCTTATAATAAGGTTCAAGAGGTTGCCCAGGCGACAAGTTGTTTAAATTTTTTTAAACAATTTTTTTCAAGGTTTGATCAAGGAAGGCTTGATTTTTAGGGTAGGTATTTGATGATTGTAAATATAATACATTTTACTTGTCTTTTTCACCCTTGAGAATTATCATTTTGCGTTTCTTTCAGCTGTAAATTATTTATTATTCGAAAACGATGCACTTTAAAGAAAACTTTTACTACAACAGACCGTTTTTGTTCATATTTATCCAAAACAAGCTAAAAAATTTGTTCGGGCCGAAAAAATTTATTGCTAGAATCTGTGTGATCTCTTGAACTTTATTTCCTGGTATCTCATGACAGTGATTAGGCAAAAAAATCTCATGGGAATCTTTTACCAAATGAATCCGAGCTTTTCGCCTTGTCTAATTAGACTCCAATATTAATAATTACGTTTTGTAGATATGAGAAAAGAAACCAGTTATGTGATTAGAGATATTTGTGTATTTGGTCATGTTTTAATAGATCATGAAATAAAAGACTCACAGTATTTTCGTTACTATTTACTTGTCTACTTACTATGAGTTAGTAGATATCTATTCTTTAAAGATTCGAGGACATCGAAAATAAGATATTTAACAAAAATTCAATGTTGAATTTCTGACTATACCTCCCTTGTATGCGTATATGACATTTAACAACAGTCTACTAACTCAAAATACAAAGCTGTTATTTTAAAGTACATAACACTGACCTTACAAAATATGATTTGGTGTATAGCTTTCGGCGGCTGTTACAGTAAGTATCTACTATTACCTTAAAAATATTTAAAATGTTGAATGTTTTCCACCATATTTAGGTTTAATGCTTTAAGTAAAATACCTAAAGGTACTATCAAGGTTTAAACATTTATACCTCCGTAAAGCAAAACAATCCCAGTTAAGATTGTATATAAAATTTATTATTTAATATCTTCGATTGTCGCTAAAGAAACCACAAAACCACTAAAAGCGACTGCGTCAAGAAGAAAAGAGAACAAAAATTAAGCAACCAAACAAAAAAAGCAAAGTAGAAAAAATCCGCAAACAAGAACAAAAAAACAATCTTAGGATAAGTATTTCAAAAAGAAAATCCAATGATAACGAACATTTGAAAAAAGTAATGTGAGGTATAAGCATTAATTATGATAGTGACGATTACTCACAAAGATAAGACATTCACTAACGATATTTTATAACTATCAAACTGCAATGATATTGGACGAGATTTAATTCATCGGTACTTTACAGTAACCACTTCGAAAATAGGTTGGTCTGGTATCAGAAATTATATCCGCCGAATAAGTGAATATCTTCTTTAGATATCAAGGCATCCGAAGATTGAGCATGTAGCGATAAAATTAATTTTATTGGAGATAGATACAAAAGACCGTAAAAGTACCATAGTACCATAGAGTAGGGGAAATTATGGCTATATAAACTCCATTCGCTTAACTCGGGCATATTTTGACAGATTCATTGTCGGAAACCTACAACACAACAATTCCTACTTCTCAGTATTAATAGCTAAAGTATCCTACCATTGCATACTACTTTGTTTAAAAAAAGAAGAATTATTCTAAATAGTGGAAGTGTATACTAAACACATCAAATTTTAGGAAGTATATATTTTAAAAAATATATTTTAGTTGTTATAATTTAACATAAATATTTATTATATGGTGCAGATAAATAAATATTTATTGTCAGTAATTCGCAAAGGTCTATTTTATTTACTATTTAGTTTGTTTACTATTAATATTGGCTATGAGTACGTGTGCTTGGTTGTATAGTAATTTCCAGCCACTTTTAGTCTGTCAAAAAGTAACTAACTTCGCAAAAAAAATAATTACTAAATTCACTAGACAGTTAGGACTGGGAATAGCGAACCGAGTTTATTTATATTCATTAAGTGCTAAGCTTATGTCCCCCTTTTTATAGTTAATTTAGTAGATGGGTTAAGTGAGAGAAATTTGTTGTCTTGCTTTACCCTTTTTCTTGCGGTAAATGGTGACATTTGACTTATATACAGATCACTTACTGACTTGAAAGTTGAAAATAATAATTCCCCAAAGGCTATCTTCACTGGTTCTCATAAAAATATACGAAAACTGTAATGATGATATTTGTTTCCAAAATATATTAACTTATTTGAAATTAAAATAACTGTCCTTGTTGTTCTTACCGACCTTTTCCACTACATTTTCTTTCAAATTCTAATTGGTAAGATCACCCACAATTTGACGTTTTGTAGTTCTTTTTGGAAGCGTTTGGAAGATTTCGATTATAAAACACGATCTTCTTAATTAAATTTTTGTTTTCGGTTATTAGCTAAAATTAAATAATGCTTTGGATGCTTTATTTATATCTGTCTTGTGCCTTACTTATACTGGCTATAATTACTATTATATTGAATGATATCGTTATAATATATAAGAATCAAATAACTAAAAATAACATAAAACCGAGAAAAAAACTAAAACAAAAAAAACAATATAGAATTAAAAAAAACATCAATATTTAACAAGATCAAAAATAAGTTCTGTTATCAGTAAACCCTAAAGACAAAAAATTGTAAAGGAAAATAGATATTAAATGCTGGCAAAATTATTAGTATTTGATATAATATTTAAGTACTGAAAAATATAAATGGACGGTAACCCAAGTCAATAACTAAATAAATATGTTAATTCAATACATTAGCTTAATCCGAAATGACTATATTGCAATATATAAAAAGTACTTACTAAGGTTTTCATACTTCTTAACAATAATGACTAGAAAAGATAACTAACAAATTTTGCACCACACTAGCAATTTTATAAGACTTCACCTGTCCCCATTCTTCCGGCAACACCTACAGGTTCAAAAGGTGATTCTTCGTAATCAGCAACTTATTTTGTTCGGAAGTAATATTTAGAAGATTTATGGGATAATCAAATTTTATACCGGTACCACTATTAAGAAATTATTTAATTCTTGTTAGTAATTTTTAACTTGAAAGTGAAGATGTTACGTATTCTGTATATATTAAAAAATGTGCGTTATCTCAAAGAAAGTAGTACCTTATTAATATTCAAATACTTTTATGTTTAGTAGGTTGATCGTTATTTCATTTGAATTATAATGTTATTTATTATTTACTCAATTAACCGATATATTTGTTTTTGATAAACATAGCTGACCAAAAAAACCAGTAGTAAGATTACAACATACATTAATAGTTTTATTAAAAATACAAATATTAGTATTTTATGTATTTTATATGGTAATAAAATATAATTCGTTTTAGTTAATCATTATTTAATATGGGATTAAACTACAATTGATTGCAATAAGAATTTTATTTTACATTTGTTGTGGCGTTTTGATTTCCAATCTGGAAATTATTTCAAAAAAGATCTTTAAAATAAACAATATAAACAATGTCAAAACGTTTAACCCGAGAGTCTACAAATTAGTGATAGCGACCATCTTCCAAAACGAGACGTCTTTTTCACTATTAAGTATAAAGAAAAAAGTAAATAGACTGGCAGGATGCCTTAATAAACGTATATGGTGAAACTGACACAATAACACTGAGATCTTCTTCTTTTTCTTCTTCCTCTTTATAAGCAATTCTGCTTGTTCATTGAAAGGTTGTCACTCCATCTTTTGCGCGGTCGTCTGATACCTCTTCTGCCGATTGGTGACTTACCTCTTGCTATTTTGACGACACGGGTCTCTCCCATTCTGCTTATTTGGTTATTCCATTCTTTTTTCTATTTTGGTTTTATTTATTTATACACTGTACGTTTATTTTCTTCTAATGTCTTCACTTCTCTTTCGATCTGTCAGCGTATTTCCTGTAATTCTTCTCAGTACTCTTATTTCTGCCGTTTCCAGTAGCCTTTGTGTTGTGTCTGTGTTGCGTCTTTTTTCTGAGGCATATGTCATTATGGTCTTACACTGGCTTAATAAATTCTTGACTTCTGCGTAACAGAGTATTTTTAGGTCTTGGTTCCTTATTTTGTCTTTTTCTTTCCCATGCACCTTTCTGCCACTCGCATTTTTAGTGCGGTTGATATTGTCAGATATCATGATTCAAAAGATTGCATAGAAAAAACAAAGGCAATTTGAAGAAAATTGTCTAAAGAAATAATATATAACAAAGTGAGTAAAGAGTTTAAGTCAAAAATAGGGAGCTGCAAGGATAGAGAAGGAGTGAAGGAAGTGATGCGGCCTCAATCTTGAACCGTTGGGTTGAATGTTTCGACGCAAAATTTAACGGCCAATTAATTAAAGAAGCAGATAACACCGTAGCAGATCTAAATAATTGAAATCTATTCAACGCAAACGAAAGACCACCTACCACTGAAGAGGTTGTCAAAACCATTAAAAATAATAAAGCGCAAGGAAGAGATTATATTTGTAGTGAGCTCTACAAAAATGGTGGCGACGTCCTGCTATATGCACTTTTCTATATGAAAGGCTATAATTTTACACAGTTGGCATAGTAGGAAAATACCAGGCCGCATTTACTTCAGAAAAGTCAACAATTGACCAGATTCATTTAATAAGGCCGATCCTCGAGAAAACATTAGTGTTAACAAACAGTGTCAAGAAAACAGTACTATACCAATCAAAGCATAATTTTGGTATAAAAACTTATCCAAATGGAATGGAAATATCATGGAGTCATATCCGGAAATGACAATGTCTAACTGATAAGCTAGCGTTAGGATACAGTGGGAAAATTCTTGATACTTTGAGATAAAAGTTGGACTAAGACAAGGGGGTGCCTTAGCTAACCTCCTATTTAACATTGTATTAGACAATCAGTCCAAGTACCAACTGGAAAAGCAGTCCGAGACACACGAATTAGAGATGGCGGTACTATTTACAATAGATCGATATAAATCTTAGCATATGCTGATGACATAAACATAAGGGCGTAGTAAGCGAAATGTTAAGCCACATTTCCTAGAATTAGAAACGGCGGCGAAACAGGTCTCTCTTGTCATTAACGAAGACAAAACCAAGTACATGTTAAGGATCCTATAGCAAATGAGAAACGGAAACCATTTGGAAGTCATATCTTTGAACGTGTTGACAGCTTCACATACCTTGGCTCGTTAGTGCCTACTACCAACAAAACAAAAAATTAAAAGACGAAAAAACCTTACAAATAGGGCATACTATGGACTCCCAAAACATTTTTCCTGAAGAAATATTTAAAGAAAACCTAAAAAAAATTGAAAGACAAAAAAACCTTACAAATATGGCATACTATGGACTCACAAAACAATTCTACTAAAGAAATATTCAAAGAAAATCTAAAACTGTTATATACAAAACACTGCTGAGGTCGGTTCTCACATATCCGGCGAAAACTAGGACTCTAACGCAGAAGAATAAAATTCTTCGAGGAATATGGGAATATTCGAGCGTAAGATACTTCGCAAAATATTTGGAACTATAAATTATTAAGGGCAGTGCGCAAAAGATCTAATTTCGAATTATATTAACTCTTTATTGTACTAGACGTTGTAACGTTCATTAAAACATAGCGACTTAGATAGACTGGACACATAATACGAACGCCTGACAATATGATTTCCTAAAGAGCTAACAACAGGAGCAGCTATAGGAAGAAGAAGTAGAGGATGATCGTGAATTAGGTGGTTAGATGGAGTTGAGACCGACTTAAAGATACTAGAGATTAAAAGTTGGCAGCACGTTGCCAGAAACCGTACAGAATGGCGACGAATCCTAGTATAGGCCAGGATCCACATAGGATTGTCGAGCCAAAGATGATAATGATACATTCTTTAAGGCATGAAAAATTTGTAAAGGTGAGAATATGTTTTCTTCTCTAGAGTTACTTATTGTACTAGTACCAAGTTAATTTTTTTTGCAGATCACCTTGATCGGTGTACCTTTATTTGCCTCCCTAGGCAAAAAACTTTAATATCTGACTATATAATTTGAGTACGCTGCGCAATAACCCAGGCTGCGATGTCGATATTACATATTTGTAACTTCAGGATAATTAAATATTATAACGTTCTTCATATTCTCTTTTATGATACTCCTCTGAAAGAAAAAAATTAGAATATATCTTTAGGCTGCTAGACCAAATTGTTTATGAATACATAGTATGAGCCGGTAATTTTCAGTACTTCAATTTTAGCGAATATTGATTCGATTTTCTGACTAAAAAATCGATTGTCACCCTGAATTAATGCCAGGTTTTTAACCTCGCAATCAGTACACCACAGAATGAATGCTCTATTTTGTACAAGGAGAACTCTTACTTCTGTGGTCATTGGTATACCACCACATGTCTTGCAGGTTGCATATAAATCTCAGCAGCAATCAAAAATTGTGTTTTACATAACAAACCTAGCACTTGAATAGCTCAAATTGAGAAATAATTGGAGATGGATTAGCTCAGTCAGATAATTGATTTTAAGTATACTATTGCTAAAAAGACAGAAAAGATTATTGAATTTCTTCGTTAACTGCCTCAAATATCTAATTTGGATTACGTAGCATTTCAAATTAAAGGTTTGCCTGGCCTTAAATTTCAATTAGCAAATCAGAACTTTTTGCAGTCGGTACTTAACTTTTTTACCAAAAAAATAACAGGATGAATGAATTAGAATAAATTTAAACTGCACTTTCTGGATTTAATTTGAAACACAGGTCTAATCCACATACACCTCCTCGAAATATTTAAATTTCACGATATTTTGATACCCGTCACTTTATGTTACTATAACAATAACCGTAAACAATTTGATAAAACTCAACAATATAAAACACTTCTACTAAGTGATACCAGTTCAACTTCTTGACCTATTATAAAATAGGGAAATACAGTAAACTCGTATAATACAGTACAGTAGTACAGTAGTAGTAGTACAGTAGTACAGTAGTAATAGTACAGTACATTATAGTACAGTAGTGCAGTAGTAGTAAGTTCGACCTTGGTTAGTTCGGTCTCCGCTTAGTCCGGCCGGCTCTCTGAGCATTAGTCACACACTTGGCGAGCGCCAGCCAGACGCGAGCAGGTAAAGTGCTCATCTTTACGGTAGACCTAAAGTCAGTGATTCTTGTTTCACTTGCGATTTTTACTGTTTATATAGACAGTATACTTATGGGTATGGATAATAACTGTTTCGCGTCGTGTATTTAACTGTTTTAAAATGAGTAAAACGCGTAAACGTAAGTACAAGTCAATGGAACAGAGGCTACAAACTCTGGAAAGATTGGACAAAGGAGAATCCATGCAAAGTATTTGCTGAGATTTAAACGTGGGCAAAAATACAATCAACGACTGGCGACGCTATAGAAAAACTATCGAAGGCTTTTATACACAGATTGCAGCCCCGTTAAGTAGACCAATATTAAAAGAGAAGGCTATGATCTTGCACTCAAAGCATCAACCAGAAGAGGCGTTCTCGGCTAGTGAAGGATGACTTTCCCGTTGGAAAAAGAGACATGGGTTCCATCTTATTGGAGTTTGTGGCGAGAAGCTGTCAACAGACCCAACAGCGGCCTTAAATTTTTCTGCAAAATTTTTAAAAATCATTGATGACCAAAACTTGAGTAAAAAGCAAATCTACAACATTGATGAAACTAGGTTAAATTTTGGACTTCTGCCCAGAAAAACTATTGCCACCCCACAAGAAACATCTGCTGCAAGATTTAAAGTCAGCAAAGAGAGGATAGCGGTCGCCTTGTGTTCAAATGCTTCGGGGACCCACAAGATATCTCTATTTGTCATTGGTATAGCAGAAAAACCACGAGAGTTTAAGAACATAAACATGGAAACTCCACCAGTATATTAACGGTCGCAGAAATCATGGCTGGACACATATTTGTTCAGGGAATGGTTTGTGTGCGATTTTGTTCCGAAATTGAAAAACCTTTTGACAAAATTAAATCTGCCCATCAAAGCACTTCTACTGCTTGACAACGTGCCTACTCACGAGGAAGGTCTTCAGTGTGACAATGAAAAAGAAACTAAACTGCTGTTTATGCCATCCAATGTAATCAGTCTTTAGCAGCCAGTGAAACAAGGGGTCATTGAGTGCTTTAAGAGAAAGTATCACCAAAAACTGCTTTCCGAAGTTTTTTTTCAAACTCAAGGCTAATGAAAACTTAGACCTCTTAAAAGTGCTGAAGTCAGTTAATATGAAGGATGTTAGGTACATGTTGGTCAAGGCCTACGACGAGAAATACCACCGTCGACGTTTGTAAAGTCTTGGAAAAAACTTTGGCCAAATATAAAAGATAAGATTGACCAAGAAAACACATCAGCAGATGAGTCAAACAACATTCTTGTTAACAAACCTAATGACAATGCAGCTCTATTGTACGATCTTCAGCAACTATCGAACTGAAGTCCCATTGTTGAAGATGTTTTGGAGTGGATCAACTTTGGAAAGGAGCTACACAACGAGGTTTTGAACGACGACGAAATCGCCGAGTGTGTCATTGGCCAAAAAAATGAGAATTATAACGACACAGATGCTGCTGAGAATGAAGAGAAAGATGAAGAAAATAAAACGAGCTAAGCTGAAGGCAAAGTAGCTTTGCAAATGGCAGCTACCTACGTCGAACAGCAAAAAAAAGTAACTGCCATCAATGTAATGATTATTAAAAAGTGGCGTAACTTTTAACATCAAAATCATTAAACAAGAAAATTCAAATAAAAATTACTGATTTTTTTTAAGTGTTTAAGAAGCCAAACCACCAATGTACAATAATATTTTGAAATTTTATTAGGCCTTGAGTTCTTTAAGTATTGCTTTATAGTATTTTTGTTACGGTATATCTTTTCATATGTATTAAAAATATATGTCAGAGTATTCCTCTGTATTGTCTTCTACTTAATGTACAAGTGTTTTGTTTTGGCTAGATACATACAAACAATAAATGGGCATTTTTTAGATAAGCATCGGTTAGTTCGGCCACTTTTAAGTTCGGGCTAGGGTCCGGTCCCGAGGTGGCCGAACTTACGGGAATCTACTGTATACTTGAAACCTTTTCACGTTATAAACATCACAAGTTTGTTATTTATCTTTAAATAAATATTTTATTCCCATTTTGTTTTATTTTATTCATCTCTTAACTTTCTGTCAACTCAATACTCTATTTAGTCCCAATTCTTCAATTTAAATTTTCAATTATTTCAGTTTTCTCATTTATTTTTGTATATCTTCTATATGCTAACTTTCATCTAGTTCAATTAGTTTACAAAAGTTACAAAATATATTGATTGTTTGTTGGTAATTCCAATCGTCAATGTCAAATATCACTTCAAACGAATTAAAGTTGGGATATCCCTTTTCGTATTGAAAGACAATTTTTATTATTTAAATACATTTTATCATCCTCCTTATCTTCTACTTGGGGTAAGTTTTAATATTTTACAAATATTAAATCTTTGATATTTTTATTTAATACGTTTTTGAATAAAGTTTTTTTTTACATAACCTCTCTAAGCCACGATTCAATAAAACCTTAAAAAGGATATGTAGATATAATCTTTTATTCATTAATTTTTAACTTAAATAATTTACTAAATATTTATAATTGTATAAATTATATTGACATATAACACGTTCCTAGGAAAAGTGTAATAAGTCAAAATAACAAAATTTTTCACTAGAGTAACAATTTTGTCATTTTTAAAATGCGAATAAAAGAACCAGAAATGAATTTATATACAAGTATTTTCAAATAGCATCAGATAAATAGTAAATAAATGATTATTCCTTAATCTGCCTAAGTCTTTTTGTGAAACAAAACGATTTTTGAAATACAGAGTCATTTTGAACATAATGAATCATAGAACACTTGGTAATACTTAGGAATATATATTTTCACCAAAAACTAAAGGTCGTGTCTTATTTTTCAGTCAATTCTTCTTCTTCTTCTTTCTTTATTTGTTCGCTCGCATCCTTGTGCATCTGCAAGTGCATTTGGTAGTATTGCAGTTGGTCTTGCTCTTTGCAAAGATGCAACAATAAAAAAACTCAAGTGTCAAAGTTTTGTTATTGTTTATGTATGTATTTTTTCTACTTGGTCGTCAAATGAGGTTAGGCAATTGTGTACTGAATGAGCACGGGGATCGTATAAATAAAGAATATATACATATACTAAATTTATTTCACTGGTGGTGAGAGGTATTAGTTTGAAACAAATAGCACAACACAGGAAATTTAGACTGTTCTCGTTCCAAGGCAACGGCGGAGCTTTTCAAAAACCGAAATGTTGCCTCAGTTTAACAAGTACCCAGGAGGGATTTGGAGGATGTTTAAAAGATATGGGGTTGGGATAAATTTATCATAAATTCAGTTGGTTAATGTTTAAGTAGTTAATCACTGCCTTTAGTTGTTCAAAAGTAAGGTTTTGTAACATATTTTAAGCATTTGAATTTTTTAGGACTCCTAATTTTGTTAAATCTGCTAAGTTCACTTCTCAGATTAAATCGTTTGGATTTTCTTATTGGACATTGAAGAAGAATGTGGTCAAGATCCTCAATTTTTTCGCATTCATAGTATGGGTGGTATTTTACTCTTATTCTTTATAGATGTGAGCGTGTGCAACAATGTCATGTTCTCATTCTTATTATAGTCGTCTAATGTCTTCCTATCTATGAATGGGAATTTATGAAACCATGGTTTTTCTGGAAACGTTAATTGTATTTCTGAATACCATTTTCCTTTAATTTGAACTTTTGATTTCAAATGAGTGTTATGTTCATTTTTTATATTTATTTTTAGAGCAGGTCAGAGTTCTGTGTGGTTTACTTTTATCTCCGTAGGTATCTTAAGACACCTGCCAATGTTTGCCAAATTATCTACATGTTCATTTCCCTCTTTTCCTGAATAACCTATAATCCAACACAGTCTATAGTTTTTACCAGTATAGTTGGCCTCAATAAGGTGTTAAAAATTTACACCAAAATAATTTTTGTAGCGTTTGCTTGCTTGACGGCTTTAAAAATATACTACCAAAGTTAATATGAGATCTTACTAGTCCATAGTAGGCTACAAGCATTGTTGTAGGGTCTCCACCCCACCAAACTCTACAAAAGGACCTCATTATATTGATTCCTTTACTGACTTTACTTTTAATGTTGTTAATATTATGTGGGTTCCAATTTAAATTTTCTGTGAGAGTTACACCCAAATATTTTATTTGATATTTGTATGGGATAGTCTGATGTTTGATACTAATATCTGGGTATGTACCTATGCTTTTAGTTTTTGCAAACCATATAGCCTCACTTTTGTTTATGAAAATTGAGAAATTGTGTGTATTCAGCCAGTTATGTATGTCAGATAAAACTAAATTTGTAGATGGTGTTCCTTAAATAGAGTTATAATGTTTACTCAATAGAACTAGATCGTCTGCATATGGTAGTAGAACACATTTATTTAGAATTATGTCATAAATGTAGCTGATGTATACGTTAAAAAGTAAGGGACTGAGAGGTGATCCCTGAGGTAGCCCTTGTATTGTGTAGCCTGATCATACAAGGTGTGAGTATTTTATGTTGTAAAATCTTTTAATTAAAGCCCAAACATAGCTTATATCTGAGTTTCTATTCAGTCTATCCATCAGATCATCCACAGAATTGTCTAAATTTATTTTTCTTTTTTTTTGTTTTAGGAACATTTTTGTTGCTGATATTGTTTTTTTGGCAATTACGTAATTATCCATTGTGAACTCTGATTTTAACTTAAGTAGAGCATTTTTTCTTTCCTTGATTTTTTAAGAGCATTCCTGGTCCCACCAGATACACCCTACTTTGTTCTTTGTCCTAGCGTTACTAGTAATAGGTGTTGCATCTAATGCTGCCTTTTCCTTTGTTTGTACTAACCATTGTATGTAAGGTGTTCTATATTTGGTGTCACGTTTAATATTTCATAATATTTATTCCAATTGGCTTTTTTGAAGTTCATTTCTACAATATTTTCGGTGACATTTTGTAAAGAGTTTTGTATCGTTAATCGTGTGGGGAAGTGGTCGCTGGATCCTGGGTCATGTATCACTGCCCAGTTTGCATTTATGAGCAATTGTATCAGAGCTTATTGTCAGATTTATGACACTGCGCCTTTGTCCTAGACGGGTGAGCCTTGTTGAGGTTCCATCATTATGTATGAACATATTTTTTCATTCACGAATTCCTGTACCTGAATACCATTTGTATCGCATATTTCACAACCCCATGAGATGTGTATTGAAGTTCCCCATGATAAATCCTTGTAAGGAGTCAATTATCGATGATAATTTTTTAAGTTAATTTATTAGTGGGATGTGAATAAATATTAACAATATTTTAGTTTTGTATTTTAATTATTATTAGTCTAATTTTATTTGTTTCAAATTTTTTCTCACAGTGCAATATTTCATACTTATTTTTTTTTTTAATCAGGGTAGCAATGCTTATACCTTCCATCACTTCTGATTAAAACATATGTTTTGATGTTGCATTTCTGTGTGGGTTTCAAGAATGTTTCGTTTAGTAAATTAATATCCGGATCCTCCTCTCTTATGAGTGATGTTAGGTTACTGTAGTTTGAGTTTACACTTCGGATGATCCATTGCATTTTAGGTTTGTGTTAGCCATTTGGTCAGTTGGTTATCAATGTAGAGAATTGGAGTTTTGTTTAATTTATCTTGGATTAGTCCTTACCTATATGTCTAGTTTGAGATTAACAACAAATTGTATCTTTGAACAATTGTTATTATATAAAGTTGTTAATTATTATTGTGTAATAAAATATTAATGCAAATGTTTATAAAAATAAAAAAAACCACTAGGAAACTAAGTCTCTTTAGCTGCCTGTATACCATGTATCACAAAAAAAAATTTCAAATTTTTTTAGTAAAAGGTATAAATAAAATACCCAAACGGGCTATATTACAAATATACGTTTTCGTAACGTAAATTCCATCATCAGTGTAACCTGAAAGAAATTAACCACTTTAATTAAAAAGAACGTAAGATTTAAAATGTTGACTAAGGTTATGCAAAATATGGTTAATAGTTACAAAGTGTACATGCTATGAGCCACTAAAATATATGGGTAAAAACCCTTTAAATGTTATAAATTTACAAATATATTACATTACATGTTATTAAAAATTAGGATGTTTAAGTTACCGCTGGAATTGGTAACATGGCAACGTATGGCTCTACATCGGTTACTTGGTCCTGAGACAAAGTGTCTTCGAGGACGTGTTGATAACAACTGATAAAAATGACAATATTGACATGTTAGGACATTATGTCGAAACAAAGCAGTCAGTGCAACTTACGGTAGTTGCCTAAAATGACAGAGCCCAGCATTATTTAAAATTGAATAAATTACAATTGTAATAATATAACAGTATCAACCATCAATGTTGTAGTCCGTAATGTGAATTTGTCCTATATTTATGTTGAAAAACATTGAAAAAATTTGTTTTATAAATTAATTTAGGTAAACTGGAGTACATGAAATTTTATTTCATTTATGCCATTTATGTCAGAAAACAACATTTGGTACCTGGTAAATATAATAGATTTTTTAAGTTATAAGTTCATGAACATAAATTACTGGTTCGGTTTGAAGGGTAAAGATGGTAAGTTGTTTTGTGTGTTGATCAGTATGCAATATAAACAGAAAATTGATGGCTGATCATCAGCGGAAGGAAGTTCTGATTGAATCAGACATGGCGATTAACACAATAAACTGACATAAGAACTGAGACTTCAATCGAGACTTCCTTGCGCTCCATCGTCAACTATTCTTATAACCCACATTCTTACTTTACTTCTTCATTAGAATTAGATTTTTCCTTCTTCTTCTATAACCTATTAATCCTCCTTAGTCCTATCAAACTTTTTTCAATATATCCAACTCCCCCCCTTTCCTCACTTCTTTATAGGAATCTAAGCGCCAAGTCTGACCCCACATTTAATATTCTCCATGCTCCTTTTCTACAAACTAAATTCAAAGCTGAATATTCCACTTCCCCTTCAAAAATTTTCTCATTACCATACATCTTTATCTACTTAACCACATATCATCACATTTTCATACTGTTTTCACTACACTTTAATTTACTTATCCACTTTCCCTCAGGGTTTGGTTCCGGATCTCTGGAGACTTCAGCCTCTTGTAGTCTTTTTTCCTTTCATAATAATATTAAAACATCATATAACTTTAGTAAATTTAACAGAGCCACCTTAAAACCCAACTACTCTTGCAGTTTTTACATATCGTTACAATACACAACAAAAGCCTATTAACTCCATCTACCTACCTTAAACTCAAACTTAAACTCATCCTTTTTATATTTCTCAGGTACCAAATGTTCCTTTTAACATATAGGGCCTTTTTCTTTTTCTTAAGTTATAACTTGAGCAATGTTTGAACAATACAATACCAAACCACGTATCAGCCATCAATTTTCTGTTTATATTACATACTGATCAACACACAAAACAACTTACCATCTTTACCCTTCAAACCGAACCAGTAATTTATGTTCATGAACTTATAACTTAACAAATCTATTATATTTACCAAGTACCAAATGTTGTATTATGACATTGAGGACCTTCCATGCTTAAGTTGTAAGTTAAGCAATACATTAACATTACATTACAAAAACATTCTTTTCATATTCAAATTTCATTTCAACAGCAAATTCAAACATATATCATTTACTATATCACTCCTCAATAATAAATTTTATAGAACCATCTTCCTACATATGTCTTTTTTACTATTTCCTAGGTCCCAAATGTTTTATAACATACAGGACCTGTTGTTAAAATCTTTAGTTAAGAACAATCAAATTTAGACACATGTATAGTTGGTTGCCTATCGATACCTACAACATTTCATGTACTCCAGTTTACCTAAAGTAATTTATAAAACAAATTTTTTCAATGTTTTTCAACATAAATATAAGACAAATTCACATTACAGACTACAACATTGATGGTTGATACTGTTATATTATTACAATTGTAATTTATTCAATTTTAAATAATGCTGGCTTCTGTCATTTTAGACAACTACCGTAAGTTGCACTGACTGCTTTGTTCCGACATATGTCCTAACATGTCAATATTGTCATTTTTATCAGTTGTTATCAACAGGTCATCGAAGACACTTTATCTCAGGACCAAGTAACCGATGTAGAGCCATACGTTGCCATGTTACCAATTCCAACGGTAACTTGAACATCCTAATTTTTAATAGCATATAATGTAACATATTTGTAAATTTATAACATTTAAAGGGTTTTTACCCATATATTTTAGTGGCTCATAGCATGTACACTTTGTAACTATTAACCATATTTTGCATAACAGTCAACATTTTAAATCTTACGTTTTTTTTAATTAAAGTGGTTAATTGCTTTTAGGTTACACTGATGATGGAATTTACATTCCGAAAACGTTCTGTATTTGTGATATAGCCCGTTTGGTGTCTGTATTACTACAAGAGTTTTTAAGAGTGTTTCGTAGCTGATGTCTATAATTTGATTGTTCCTGTCTTCCACTCGGTGCTATTAGCGATTTATTGTAAGATATTTTGTCAAAACTTGGTTTTTTTGTTGAAGGAGGTGTAGTAACTGTGGTTATGCTTGAGAATATTCTTTTTGATTTCCCTAAGCTACTATTATTGGAGATTGAGGATCTTTCATGAACCTGTGTATGATTGTCTGATTATTGTGTTTTGTTTTAGAGTGAAGGAAATTCTGTTTGGAGAAAATGATATGTTTGTTCATTTTTATCTGAAGAAAAGGTTGGTAGGTATGTTTTGGGATGTAGGAGGTTGGCTTCATAACGGTTTAAATTCTGGTAGACCATGGTTTTATTTATATTACATTGCCGTTCTTATTCTGGACAACATTTGTTTGTTCCCTCATGTTCCCCCAATTTGCAGAAGAAACATAACTGTGTACAAAGTGTTTGTGGGATTTTCTCTAAATCATGTAAACTGCCACAATTATGAACTTTTTTTTATTACCTTTGCATTGATTTTTGTATGACCAAAAGCCAGACAGTTGAAATACTGTGACTTTTAATACATATGTAACAGATAGAATCGATAAATAACAAAGTTTAATATTTTTGGGCATAATTATCCCTTCAAAAGTGATTAATACTGTTCCCGTTGTGTTATATTCAAAAGTGTCGCCATCTTTAGTTCTTTTTCTGTTAAATACTTTAACATCTAGTATTTTAAAAGGACTTTCGCCCATATGTTTACGTTTTTTTTTTTAAAATTGAGGATTTATATCCCCAGCTATTGCTTTACATGTGACCGAATTTAGCGGAATATATATTTTGTATTTGTCTTTTAAGTTATTATTATTAACAAAATTGTTTGCTGCATTAGCTGATTTAAAATATACACCAATTTTATTTTTTGCCTTTTTTTTTTAACTTCTAATATATCTTTTATTTGCAGTTGAAATTTTTTTTTTGCTATTTTTAAGTGATTATATCGCCCTACAAAATGATCTTTTTTGATTCCCTCAATAAAAACTATAAATAGCATTATGTTAAATTGCTTAAAATGTTATCGTTTTTATTAATATCTTTCCTTTTTGTTCTGTTTTTTTACTAGTATTATTATTATTACTTATTATTATTACAATTACTTTTCATTGGTACTTATATCGATATCAAAGCTTTGAGAGTTTAAATTTTCAAGGTCAGGCGTAGGATCTCCTCCTGATTCTTCGTTTATTTTAATTTGAATAATAAAAAAAAAGAAAAATAAATATATAAAAAAAATTAACCAGTGAAGATGTAGATATTAAATAATGGAATAAGTTTATTTAACAAAAGTACCTAGTATTAGTAAGATCTCACCACTCAGATTTCAAATTTGCCTCCAGTTGATATACGTTTGTCACTACGCACTTCTTTCAACCGAATCCCTTCTCAGTCAATAATTGTCGTTTTGAATTGTAAACTTTTTTGTAACGTTGTCAACTGTGATTCGGTGAATTTTGAATGCGCTTAACATTAGCACGTGGTCTTTTGAGAATATCGACTACCTTGAAATCTGTCTGAGAGAAAGAAGCTTTATAAAAATACATAAATGTTTTATCCTTTTATACTCTAACAACTTTAACCCTTAACTACTGACGTGGATGTTTCAGGACGTAGACTATGACATGCGGTATGTCATACCGTTGCCTATTCTCCTTTGTTTTTAATATGAATTTATCTTATATCACTGTATTTGTTTTTTATATCAACTACGGAATGATTCTTCATACTGCTGTAGCATAATAATATACTGCTACAAGTAAAATAAACTTTACTTTTTCAAGAATATTATGAATGCATGCATAATATTTAAAAAAAATGGTGGACGTTACTACAAAATCGTTTATAAACTAAATTACAAGAAAAATTGATTACTTGTGACTAACAAATGGTAAAATAATGTTAAAAGAAACAGACTAATGATAAGACTTAAATTTATTTAGAAACTAAAATACAAAATTCTGACAATAACCAAAAATTACAATAAAATAACTAGTCATTTTGCGCGCAAGGTCCGCAATTTTTCTTTGTACACTGTAAGCACACTGGTTTTCCACAAGAAAAGTACACAAAAAAAGTCTTTCGCTTTATTGCACTTGGGCATAAGTAACACGTCTTCTTTTTCTCAAGCCTTTCTTCAAAATCTGCTTCGTTTTGGCGTTTTTGTCCTAGTATTCGTTCAATACCACATAATAATTCTCTCGGGATTCTGGGATTTTCGAGTCTTCTTTGTAGATGATGATAATTGTTTCGCCAACTCCTTTGTGTAGTTTAGCCTTTCCATATTATTTTCTTGTAGTGATTGGTACACAACATGCAAATTAACAGCAGCTATATCAATGATGCGGTAAAAATAGTAAGTGGCCATCGGCGAGAACGACGTTTTACAGAATATTTGGCACACTTGGCATCTAAAGTATCAACACCTTCTTTCGTACGATTATAATGAGCTATAATTTCTGGTTTTCCAGTAATTTGATCCGTGCCTATTGAATGGTGCATCGAAGAAATAAGTAAAACAGCCCTCGATTTTTTTGGCACATGGGAAATTAGGGATAAACTTTTCGTAAATCCGTAAGTAGTTGAATTTACTTGCCTACATCGGTGTGGCTGGAATTCCGGAGGGATTTCCCGTTTATTTTTCTTGAGGGTTCTCACATACGTTAACTTCTTTACTTCTAACTGCTTTACTAATTCTATAGAACTAAACCAAGTATCAGCTGTAATATTACGTTTAGTTCCATAGGTTAAGCAAGCCGAAGAACAGATTGAGTTGGTTTATTTATCTTCTTTTCTTCCTCAGATAACCCGGTTCCGTAAGTGTCCTTGCCTTCATATATATAGGCATTGTATAAGTAACTTGGTTGTGCATCAGTCAGGCACATTATTTTAATGCCATATGTCACAGGCTTATTAGGCATATACATTTTAAACCTACACCTTCTCCTAAAGCCGACCAACATTTCATCAATACAAACACATGTACCTACGGAATACAGTTTTTGACAATTTGATATGAATATATTAAATATGTTACTAATGGCTGCTGTTGGATCTATCTTTTTTCTTTCTTCTCTATCCAGAGGGTTATCAAAACGTAAACATTTTAGAAATATTGCAAATCATTCTTTTGACATAATACATCTGAATATATCTCTACCAGTGCCATCTGTAGCAAATATAGAATTTATATCTTCGTCATTGGATTTGAAAGCTGATGAGTATAAAAGCAATCTCAAAAAAGGTTTCAGTTCTATTTCATCAATTTCATTTAGTTGTGGTCTATTCATTTTTTTATAGTTTTCACGAATTGCACGTAATTTATTATTTGTCCATTTACGTATTTCTTGTATTATATCCTCAGAAATTAGAAAATTAAAAAAAAATGATGAAGTTTCGTTTCTTACATCTCTGGACCGCACAGCTGGTACTTTTGTTACAAGGTTGTGTAACGGAATTCTTACATTTTTCGAGGGTGCTGTAGTAGACCACTTAAAACGATTTTTGCCATAAAAATATGACTTACCATTATCATTTGAATGATATTTGTCTTCAGAACTTTCCGACTGCTCACTTCCGGTGTCGTGTGAACTTTCAATACATACTTCTTCGCTTGCATCGTCAACATCACTATCACTAAAATATTCTAAATCACTAGGTACTTCGTCAGCCCACTGAGATAAAACAGCCTCAAAATCATCATCTGAAAGAATACACTACACTGCTTTTAACTATAGAAACGTAAATACTGACATGCGGTACTTGATACCGCAAGAAAACTTTATGTCAACGTAGCTCAAAGACTAAACGTGTACTAAAACTGCAGCAGTTGAGAGCAGGTACAATTAAACCCCACTTGAAGGTACACAGATGGTGTTCTAAGAATCTTTTATAAAACACGTTTTACAACAAAATATATTTTCGGCTCGGTATGGCATACCGCATGTCAGTGGTTAAGGGTTAAGATCTTTATTAGGTATTTTTTCTTCGTATACATCGATATTAAAATTTGGTCCCACGTCAATCATCAACTGTTTGATATTCACGAAACCTTCAAAAGTTAACTCTTTGACTCGTATGGTTCCCCTTTTTCCTTTTCATTTCTTAAAATTTGAATAAACTGGTCTGGTACATAAATTGGTCTTGATTTGAGAGAATATGTAACCTAAAAATGATATTTTTTGAGTTTATAGCTGATCCGTCTATGGATATTATTCATTTCATACCTGTTTTCAATAACAGAATGTGTGAAGTCTCCCTCTATTGGGTGTGGCCAACAATAAGGAACTTATGGTAATTTCTCTAATCTGGAATTTCTGTACTGCATAAATGACTGTTGCAATCAAAAATCTAAAATAAAGACTATTTTTAAATTAAATAAGAAGCAAAGGTTGCATTGATTCTTATTCGGGATAAGGAAAGATATATTAAATTCTGTGTTGAACATTTCCAATAAATACATTTGTTAACACAATTCCTATGTACATCTGTAACACTTTTAATGCCATCGATAAAATCCCCGGCAGTCTGTGCCCTTAAGTAATAGCTTTAAATTTTTGGAATTGATTGAATATAGTCTCAGATGTCATTTTTTATATTAGAATCTATTTTACGATGTTTACTATGCTTGCCCCTTCTGTCTTTACTTACTGGTCCAGCTGAAGTTCGTTTTTTATTACTATATCAATTGATCTATCATTAATGTTAGATTCTGACTCAGTGACTAAAGTAGAAGATTATTCTGCTAAAATTAATGGACGTTTTGAAATTGAATCAGCTACAAAGTCCGTACACTATACTGAAAGTACTGACCTAGTGGAAGATGATGAGCTCGATGAAAATGAAGAACTATTTGATGAATAACTAACTATTTGTTGAGTATGACGAACTGCTTGATGAAGATGAATCAAAATCATAATTTGAATCTTTAATATTATTATTACTATTACAATCTTCCAGATCAAAGACCGTGACTTGAAATCTGCAGTATGGCTGCTTATATTTTGTTGGGTATTGGTAGGGAACGATTTTATATTTTGTTCAACAACATCGAAATCATTGAAGTTTTGAAGATTTTTAAAAGCTAAACAGTCTTCTTCATTTTCTTTCTCATGTTAGCTTTTCACTAAATGTTTTTTCGCGTAAGAATCAGTATAGCATTTGAACGTAGGATCTATTTTCTTTATGCTGAAGTAAGGAAACAATGATGATGAATCTGCTTGTTTCTCTGGAAAGGGAATTTCTTCCCTGCAATCATTTTCTATTTCGTTAATTCCATTATTTTGATCGCTGCATAGGGGTTCACTTTCCACAAAATCTTTCGTGATATCTAAAACATTATAAGTAAGATTTGCTACATTAAGATCTGTCTTCTTTTTATAAGGAGAAGATAATAAGTACTCTTTTGGTTTCTTCTTAAAATGAATTTCTTTCAAGCATTCATTTTCTACTTCGTCGTTTTGTTTATTTCGATCGATGCATGGGGCAGCCTGCATTATACGACTTGTCCTTGAACTCATTTTATCTGTAAAAACAAAATACACTGATGACTAGAAAAAAGGTAATATGTGATGTATTATAGAAAAAGAGCATACTTGCATACTTATAAAATTCCAAAATTAACTGTATTAACTAAAAAGAAATCATACGTTGATCGTTAACCCTTAACTGGTGAGGTGCATAATATGTTGCGTACTTGGTGACGTGGTGCCTTAGCGGACCCCATTTTTGAAATAATGTTTATCGGATTATTTTTTTATAAATTGAATAATTGATTACATATTGTGTATTTACATATTACTTTAAACTACAAATACAAAAATATTACATTTTAAAGAGCTAACTTGATTATTACATGATTATTTAACACATTCTGAATAAAACCCTTTATTTTGACAAATATATACTTTATTAGTAACTAAAATAAATTTGTTGAAAATTTTAACAGTTTATCTTCAAAAATTAAAAAATGAAAGTATATTCTTATAAAAAAAGTTAAAAACAATTCTAAAAAATAATATTTATTAAGAAATGACACTTGATCTATTGGACCAAATTCACAACAATCCTTGCATAATTTTTCTGTACATTCGGCACATATTGGCGTATTACAAAATGTACAAGAGAATATAGTTTTCTTGTCTTTGGACCTGGGACACTTTTTACAGCGTTTTCTTTTGTTTAAAATGTTTTCATCCATAGCAATGAGCAATGAAATTTGCAAGTTTTTTTCTATAGAAATTCGGAGTTCTCGTGACACCCGTGTGTTCTCGATTCCTCTAAAAGTTGAGGTTTTACGAGAGAAAATGCAAGATCTTTGATAAACTGAAATCTAGATTTGTTTTCACTATTTTTTGTGCATGTATATAAAACATATGAATTCACCGAAGAAATGTTTACGAGCTGCAAAAAAATCGCCATCGGCCACCTTCGAGTTCGTCTGCTTGTCGAAAAAGTAGCACATTTTTGGTCCTTTAGTGGAGTTATAAAAGGAAATTATTTCTTCTTTTCCAGTGTCTGCTTCAGTAGCCTTGTTTCTATGCATGAAAGAAATCATTATAACTGCCTTATTCTTTTTTGGAACATAAGACAAAAGTGTTTTATTAGATGTACCTAAATCCATATAAGGATGAGTTTTCAGCTCTATTTTTTGACGGCAGAAATTCAATAGGTATCTCCCTTTTATTCTTTTTTAGCGTTCCAACGTAAGTTAACTTTTTCTCTAATAATTTATCAACAACTTGAATGGAGCTGAACCAGTTATCTGCAGTTATATTTCGATTAGAACCATAGATCGGTTTACATAACTGCAAAACAGCTTGAGTTGGAACTGATAATTGCTTTTCATCTATTGTTAGTTCTTGACAATCATTACCTCTTCCCGAATAAATATACGCGTTGAATAGATATGATGTACGAGCGTCACAAAAGGCCATAATTTTGATGCCATATTTATTAGGCTTATTGGCCATATATACTTTAAATCTACATCTGCCTCGAAAGCCAATAAACATTTCGTCAATACAAGCCAAATCATGCAAGCAGTAGTTTTCTTTAGAGTTTTCAACAATTCTACTGAAAATCCATGATATTGCTTCTGTCTTATCTGTCTTCTCTCTTTCTTTTCGACTATCAGCACAGTCGAATCTCAAAGATACCAACAAAACTTGAACCCTTTTTTGTGCAATTGTACACCGAAGAATGTCCCTCCCAGTTCCGTCTGTGGTATAAAGACTATCAAGATCTTGTATTCTTGCAAGTGCCAGTTTCTCATTTGTCCTTCTCATTATTTCAAAGAGAACATCGTCTGTAAAGATACACTGCCAAAGAGTTAGTGGTGTTGGATTTTCTAAAGCCCTCGCACTACTTTTGAGACTAGCAAGTTGCCTGAGTAGATTGGCAGCAGGAGTTTTTGTATGAGTTCTATGAGCAGGTTCCCTTGCCCATTTGTATCTGTTCCTCCCATAAAAGGCTCTTCTTTCATTAGTTGCTTGTTCTTCTTCACTACTCTCAGAAGAAGACTGTTCCATCACCGTTATATTCTCATCATTGATTCGTTCGCTTTGCTCTGTGTCGGAATTAGAGTCGTATAATTCTGCTACATTATTTGTTTCCTCTTCTGTATCGCTATCTAAATCGCTAAACCACTTCATAACAGTCTCCTCAAAATTGGGATCGTTGTAGGATACTTTTTTTGATGACTCACTAGCCATTTTTCTACAAAAAAACAGTAATTACATAATTATCTACAAAATAAAAAAATTACACTTACGGTAATGTGGTGCCTTCACGTACCCCAGCAAATATTTAACACGAAATAAAAGTAAAATAATAATTCACACGACGCTCTTCTCGCAACAGCTCTCATAAAACTGCTTGAACGAGGCATTCCTAAACGAGTCTGGCGATAGATAACCGTAACCTTGAGATATCACCAATATTTGGTAAAGGTGGGGTCGTGTATGGCCCCACCTCACCAGTTCAGGGTTAAGCCTCAAAAATTACATTTAGAGATGCAAATAATAGCCTTATTCGCAGTACAGTCTCAGACTAGTTCTGGATTGCTCCGTAAACGAGACTATTAATTCTAATATGTACATACATAAATAGATTTTTTAGAACTCACCGAAGAAAATAGTGTTATTCAAAAATACCACATTTTTTGGCGGAAGTCAAGTGATAAAACTAAAAGATATTCCTATGATTAGAGTAACAATTCAAAATATTATGCTCTTACTTGAAAAACACAAAACAAAAGTCTAAACTCTTCTAAACTAAACACCAATAACTACTAACATGGCAGTTTTTGGCGGATATAAAGTGGAAATATTAGCAAATATTCCTATAATGGGAATAGTAACTCGAAATGTTACCCTTTTACTAGGAAAACACGAAACTAAAGTTTACAACATTTCTAAATTAGACAGTAATAACTACATTTATTACAATTTACCTCGGTAGTGCTGCGAAGTACCGCAATATATACAACTGCGTTTTATTAATGTTTTCATCGGAATATGCCGATGAACCTGTTCCGAGGAATAGTGATTCTTTCGTCATCTAAGCAATAACGATTGAATTTAAATTATTACTAGTTTCATAGGAGATAGTGCATTAGATAAATGTACTATCCATTCCTGTAGAAAAGTAAAGATAGAAAAAAAGTTGACCTATTACTTTTCTTCGAAACGTGCGATATATTTTTGTGATGATTGATTTTGTACTGTTCAAAGCTAACATCAAGACTTCTTTTTTTTGTTTTTCTTTATCAGTTGCCTTTTTTGAGGAGCTTCTACATATACAACACATGTCCTGTTCACTACACCACCAATTGGTTAAGACATGTAGTAAGCCTACAAGCAACATCATCCTACAGGCTACTACCACAATCAACATGATCAATGTAATGTCTACAATCAATCTTTCAGTTTTAATTTCACAATCAACCGAAAGTCTTCAATAGCTTCAAATATGCATAGACATATAATACAAGATAGACTGATACACCATTTTTCAAAGTAAAAACGTTGCACGTTACAATTTATATAAGTGACGCCACTTATATTTAAAATTTCTAGAACGCCAATTTTAGAGTTCAAATTTTCCTAACACAGCTAATAATACGAAACCTATACGGAACTGCTCGATCTTTCATAAACGTCAACATGGTATAATAATCAGAAAAATGTAATTATTATTATATTGGGAATTTTAGAATTATATTGATTGAATAACCAAAAGCATTTGTTATTATTAATAATATAAATTTTATGAAATAACTCTTTAAGTCTAATATTCCACAAAATAATAATTTTAATTAAATAGATTAGACAATTGTACGCAACTGATATGGGAACACTTCAAATTTTAATAACAGTTCAAGCGTATGACAAAATTGTTTAAAGTGTTGCCGCTTTTTTAGAGTAAGAATTTTGTTTATGTCTTGATTTCTTACACAATTTGATCATAATATATTATATATTAATAAATTGTATTTATAAATACATATTCAATTGACTTTAATAGCTTTAAAAACTAATTAATGTTGTGTATTGGGATTGTGCTATGTCAAAACAACTAAATAGTCTGTAGAAAGCTGATAAGCTTTCCTATAAGATAGATTATTTTGAACAAGATATTGGCGGGACGTTTTTACTATTAATGCTCTAAAAGAGGTAAGTTTAAAATTTAGAATATATAATTTTGTATTCAAATGTTTTCTTGTGTATTTTAGTGTGTTGCAGTAGTCTTAAAATTAAGTGTATTAACTGTTAATATAACAGTTTGATAAATAGTTGACATTTTAAAAATTCCTCACTTACTAAATATTCTGATGTTTTGGCAACGCTGTGGGGTGCTGACGTCGTAAATCTTGAATGACGTGCAATCATTTATATTTTATAGCCCGTTCTCCTAATGCGACAGAGTAAACTGACGCAAAGCAGTACCTACTTGAAGTTTATAGTATAGTTACATAATTAAGGTGTCGTTTTATTGTTACAACCTAATTAAAGATTAATAAAAGTTGAGAGTTGAAGAATAAAGAGAAACATGACACAATACGTTAAAATCTTATATTTAAGTTACTTGGCAGTTTATTTGGGTGGGTTTTAAGTGTTTGGTATTATTAAAGAAAAACGTCTTATTTGTAATTTGAGTTGAACTGGTGTTATTTTTTAGATTTTAGAAATATTACATCAATCTTGTCCAAGATCATATTTTTTAATAAGAACTGTCTCCCATTATTTTTACAAGAAGAAATTATTCAGTTCAAGTTTTAAATTTTTTGTTTGAAATAAACTTTAGATTTCAGAATAAGTATTTATTTAGTATGTTTGCAAATTTATTTTTAGTATCAAGTTATTTAAAAATTAGATTTTTAGTATCTATAGTGTAAAAGAAAGAAACAGTAAACACAAAGATAATTGCAAATAATTTATTTGATAAAATAAATAGACCATTTACATTTTTTGCAAATATAATAAAAAATAAATTAAACTAACAATGAAGAATATCCTTGAAGATCATGTTCTTTCAATAGCGCAGGACCAGCTACTGGTACATGTTGTTTTAGCAGAACAGGTTGGTGCACAGCTACTTGTTCTTTGACAAGTACAGGCTGAGGTACTGCCACTTGTTGTTTATAAAAGACCGGTTGTGGTACAGCAACTTGTTGTTTCACGAGGTATGGTTGAGGCACATGCACCTGTTGCTTAACGAAATAAGGTTGTGGAACATGCACTTGTTGCTTAACTAGTACTGGTGATGGTACAGGTACTGGTACTGGTTTAGCTACTTCAACTGGGTATGGCTGTGGTACTCCTACTTTATATGGTACTGGTACTTCTACTCTAACGGGAACCTGAACCGGTACAGGCACTGCCTTCTCCACGGGAACAGGCACTTGCCTTTCAACTGGTACAGGATATGGTTGAGCAACATGAACGGGGACGGGACGATCTACTGGAAATGGTACAGCGTGAGGTACAGGTACAGGTATCGGTCTATCCACTGGCACAGCATAAGGTTGACGAACTGGAACACCTACTTTCTTGGTTATAGTTGTATGGGAAGATTGTCCCAAATCGATTAGCGGCAAATCTAATGGGACTGATTTAATGTTCAAATAGGGAGATGCTAACAGTGTGTGACGTTGTAGTCCGCCTAGCGAAAGACCGTGGTTTAGGCCGCTCTGCAATCCAACTGGTGATGATAGGGCCAGTGGTGAGACCAAGGAGTGGACATTTCCTTCCAACACTCCACGTTTTTCAGTTACTTTAGTTTCTTTAGCGTATGTAGATGATACCAAAATAAGTAGGGAGACCTGAGCAAAAAATCAAAGGACATATTAAATATTATAACTAACTGAATTTTTAAAATTATTTTCAGATTTATAATTAGTTCAATGTGTTGCGCTAAACTAATTTAGACTGCATTAAAAATAATATATTGTATAAATAATATATCTTACCAGGATCTTCATGATGTTTATCATATAAGTCTTGACCTAAAAGTAATACTGACTTGATGTTTCTTCGATCCTTTTATACCATGCTAAATAAACAATAAATTTAAAATTTCAACATTTTAATGTAACATCATATATATTTTAGGAACTAAAAATAGTTTTATATAAGCGACAAAATCTCAAGATGACCTACGCAATACTGCTACCAAATTAAGAAACTTATTCAAATTAATTATAATCGATAAACGATATTTACCATAAGTTCATTCGGAGTTTTTGATACCACATGTTGGTGTTTCTATTTATGTAAAGATGCTAAAACAATATTTATACAACGAAAAAATGAGAATCGTAAAAATTGGTAGTCGGTTAAAACTAAAGTTTTGTAAAGGTCGGAAAACTATTTATTAATTTTATTAATATATCTATATTTTAAACCAAACTTAATATCCAAACATATGTGTAACATATATTACCAAAATAAATACTTACAAGATATTCAAGATAGCAATTCCTAGAAACAAGGAACCAAAAAAAAATTAATAACGGAACCCTACAGTGCAGAATAATTTGTGTCGATGTTACTTACGCATTACATGTCCCATGTTTTCAAGTTTGCCTCGTTTTATACCTATGCTTATTTCGCAGTCCTTTTTCATTCTTTGTAAGACCTTATTATTAGTAATTCTGTCCATCCAATAGATTATTAGTATGCGTCTGTAGCACCACATTTTAAATGCTTTAAGACACTCATCGCATCGATGCCTCGGACAAAGTCCACGATACCACTCCGTATAAAAAAACGAAGAAAACATAACATCTCAGCAAATGGACCTTAATTGGGTGTTTTTCTCAATCCGTACTTTTGTTTTTTTTGCAATGTTAATGTGTTCTTGTACTCCTTTGTTGTGCACTTTACTTTGATTTTCTTGGAATAAGTATATATAGTCATTCTCGACTATCTGCGAAGATAATGGTATTATCTGCGTAACTTATGTTGTTTACTCGTTCGTCGTTTAATAGTATTTTTCTTTTACATCTGCTAGGGCCAAATTCATTATATGTTCTGATTATACGTTATTGAGTATTGTAGACAGCACGCATCTCTGCCGTACTCAGCTATATATTGGTGTTTCTAATAATTGCTCTTGCTTATTCTGTACCATTTTCATTATTAATTGTATTTCCAAAGCCTGGTCCTTCATGTATCGTTTCAAGTCCTATCTTAATCCACTTTTTTATTAAAATTCCTGCCTATAATTATTATCTAAATGATAATAAACAGCTTCTCTTAGATACCTACACGCTAAGAGTGACTTTAGTTGCCCATATACACACACAAAATTTAATAATTCTTAAGTGATTGCAATTTTCACTGACATTACTTTATTACTCATTTTGACATGTTTTACTATTTTCTCGTTCTCTTTTTACTACTTTATGTTTCATATTTCTATTAGTAATTAAACCTACATTATTCTAAGAGTTACTTTCCTTTCATACCAAAATTTGTATTTTCTACTTAGTTGTTGCACTCTTTGTCCTTTTTACTTTTTCTCTGGAATACAGGAAATTTGTGTCCCTTTTTACCCCACTTAGACAGTGTTTCTACTCAGAATATTTTAGTTTAGGAGTGTAGCTTACTACCAAAGTGCATAATTGCAAGTTGATTTCACACACTTTGCTGTTTTTTAATCCCTTTGGAGCTATTTTATTGCAATTGGCTATATGTGTCTCTGATGTTGGCTACGAAAGGGGGTATTGTTGCTGTCAAAACGATTAGGAACCTGGGTTGTTATTCCATTTGCCAATTGTGATTGGCTTCTCACAGTTGTTTTTGTTACTTTGTTCTCGTAGATATTATATTGACCTCCTAACCACTTAAGCTCTGCCACGGACTAGGAAACTTTTCCTTAATGGTTTTGTCACAATTGATTTTCCCGAAAAATACACAAAACAATAACATATACAAAATATATAAAACTCTCCTTCTGTAGATTTAATTCCGCTGTTTGCTGTCTGATTCACGACCATGAAAGTTTTTACTTCTCGCCTATTCCCAGTTTTGTGAAACTAGCTACTGACACCAAATTTTCTTGCCATATCTGGCAACTTTTACGTACGGCGATGCAGTTATCAGCACGTGGAGCTATACGTAACAGTTAACTTCCTTCTGAAAACTAGTTGCTTCTGAGGACCAGTTGCTTCTTAGGACCAGTTGCTTGAAATCACCTTCAGTCTATGACTGTCGGTCATAGACTGAAAAAGGAGAGCAATATATATTATCAATAAAATTACAAAGGATACAATGATATAGCCATATAATAAGGAAATAAAAGATAAACCGAGTAAGAATAGAAAAGATGAAGAAACAGATACCAGATAGAATAAAGTAAGGGGAAGCCCTATGTAAGACGGAAATAGCAAAAGTCCATTATTAACTTTATTATTATTACTTTTTATTGTAAAATTGAATATAAAAAATTTATAAACAAAAATAACTAAAAACTTTGGAACAAATATTTTCTTATGTGCCTTATAACTTTTTTTCTGGTAATTTTACAATAAAACAACATCAAAGCAATATTAAAGAGTGTTTTTAAGGAATAAATTTCACTACAAATGTCTATAATTTCAATATTTTTTCTGGGTTTTACAGCGCCTTGAAGTTGACCGGGTTCATGATTAATCGTAGGAATATGATAAAAGCAAACATTAGACATATTAGTATATATATATTTAGGGATTCTACAGTATTCACTGCCTTCCCTCGCTCAACCGTTTCCATCTCTCTCTGTTGTTCCATTCTCCATCGTTTAGTCCTTTCTTACTCATGGCGTCGTCTACTTCGTTCCTCCAGGATTTTCGGGGTCGTCCTCTTTTCCTCCTTCCTATGGGGCTCCATTCGGTTATTCTTTTTATCCATCTGCTATCGCTAGCTCTTCTACATGTCCATACCACTTTAGTCTTTTTTGTTCTATATATGTTAGTATGTCTGTTTCTATTGATGTTCTTTGCTTTATTTCGTCATTACTTCTCCTATCCATTCTTGTTACTCTGCAGCATCTTCGCAGGCATTCCATCTCTGTTTTCTTGTTTATGATCCAATTTTCGGCCCCATATGTCATAATACTTCGCACTAATGTTTTATAAATATTAGTTTTTTATTATTTATTTTTTATTTACTTATATATTATATTAAATCAATTAGTTTTAGTGTCGACCAGACCGAATCTGATCCAGACACAGTCATCATCCGTTCTGCTCTTGCTACATTCCAATCCTGTGATGATTTGACTGTTATTTTTCTTATCTTACACACAGCATTAGAAAGAATGCAGTCCAATGTTGTGTATCCAAAGTGACCAATTTTTTTAAATTTAAAAAAAAATGTAAGTCGCATCAATTATACTGTCCTTCAAGTTTTATATATGGCGACGCCATTAGAGAGAATTTGCTGTTTTTCCATGCTTTTCTAGGATGCGATACAATATCAGCCGCTTACAAGATCGGCAAACTTAAATTCATTAAAATTTTACAGAAAAATTTTAAATTACCTAGCGGAACAGCATTATTTCTCAATAAGAAAGCAGGGTGTGCCATCTTTGCTTATTATCGTTGGCGAATTTTTTTTCATCATAGCAATACATAAAAAGGTAGACCAACAAATCTGTGAAAATTATAGAGGAATAACGTTACTAAATACAACATGTAAAATATTGACATCAATAATAAAATGAAGGTTCACACTAAAGATCACAAACATGGGACAATACCAATGCGTATTCACAGAAGGAAGATCTACAATAGATGCAAAACATACAATAAAATAAATAATGTAAAATGCAAACGAATATAAATTAGAATTGGAAATGTTATTCATAGACTTCAAACAGGCATTTGACTTAATTAAAAGGAAAGGATTAATAATAGCACTTAAAAAATTTAAAATTTAATACAAACTTATAAATAAAGGAAATCTAAGAACAAAAGGTGGTCAAATAATCGCATATGCAGATTATTTGACTATTACTATTATTTCAAATAACAGAAAAATAATGAAAGAAATGCTAGAATAAATAAAAGAGAAAGGGTAGGTAATGGGAATATGATTAAATCAACAAAAGACAAAAATATTAAGATTAGGGAAAAAGTAAATGAAAGAAAAAATCAAAATAGAAAGTTCTGAGTTCTGAGAAGAAGTAGAATACTTTAAATACTTAGGAGATGCAATACGCAAAACCGGAGAAAGGAAGTCTAAAAAAAATATTAGCAGCGAATAAAGCTTATTTTGCAAACAAAACATTACTTAAAAGCAAAACACTGACTAAGAAAACTAAGATGATCATTTATACCACCATAATTAGGCCAATATTATTATATGCAGGAGAAACAATGACGATGGTCAAAAAATATGAAGAAGACTTAAAAATATTGGAAAGAAAGATTATGATAACCATACTAGGACCAATCAGAACAGAGCAAAATGAATATAAAAGAAGAACAAATGCAGAAATTAAGGAAGAACTTAAGGAAGACATCGTGGCTAAAATAAAGCAATGCAGAGTTAGATGGTAAGGTCGCATTTGGCAAGCAGGAGATGAAGCAGTGACAAACGGAATGATAAAATGTAATGCAGGAGGAAGAAAGAGAAGGGAAAGACCAAGATCAAAGTGGCTACAAGAAGTTGAAGAAAACCTTTAAAGGGCAGGAGTTAGAGAATGGAGAGGAAAAACTAGAGGTAGGAAAAAATGGAGAGATATCGTCAAGAAGATCAACAATTGGGGTATATAGCATTTATATATATATATATATATATATATATATATATATATATATATATATATATATATATATATATATATAATAAATATTTATATATATATATATATATATATATATATATATGTATATATATGAAAATTACTTAGTTTTCGGGAAGAACTGCGTTGAGAATTTATTACTCGACGTTTTGGCTCCCATTTTGGAGCCATTTTGAAGAGTGATACGGTTCCGTTCGAGTTCGGGGTCTCAATCTGCCTACTCCTGAGTGTCGAGTGACTATTTCCTATTATTATGTCCTATTATATATATATATATATATATATATATATATATATATATATTTATATAATAAGAAACTAAGCCTAATAGTTCAATTTTTTTTCTATTCTTACGAGTATTCTAGAGTCCGGTAAATTTCGAAGTGCTGTAACTCCCAGAGAAATTAATGAAATTAAACAAATTTGAGAATTAGTGAAAATTATTTTTTTAAAAACCTTTTATTATATTGCTATGAGTTCTTTATATTACCATATTATTATACCATGAAAATTTGTTCAAATATTTTTAGTTATTTTTGTGAATAACTTTTTATTTTTTATTATACATTAAAAATTTATATAAATTAAGTTGTATTTAATTTTCTACAAAAAATTTTTAATAACATTTTATGTAGGGTTGCTAGTTTACGGGATACAGCGCGAAAACCCTTTGCGCCCCTTATTTCAAGATAGCGAGTATTCACGGACCCGGTTAACTTCTTAGCGTTGTAAAATCCAGACAAAATAATAAAATTAAACAAATCTGTAGTAAAAACTATTTTCTGAAAAAACCTCCTGTAATGTTTCCTTATGTCATTTTAATAATAACCAGAAAAAAAGTAATAAGGCCCAAAAAAAAGTTCTTCAATAATTTATAGTTATTTTTTTTTAATAACTTTTTTATTTTCCATTTTACGATTAAAAGTAATATAAATTAAGTTGTATATAATTTAATTTGTTACAAATAGATACAGCGCAATAACCTTTATCCTTCTTTTACCAAGATGGCTGCCAGGGGACAAGGGTCCGACATTTAATCCCCCAACACATAAAAAAAATTAATTGCGCCTTTAATATTTACAAGCGCTTAGATATTTATGTATTGCATTTATTTTACTAATATTATAACATTATTCTATTGTCAATTATTAATTTTACTTGAAAAATTATACAGAAATGAGATTTTTAATTTCTACATAATTAGTCAATCGAATGAATATTTATTATGAAGCATATGTTAAGATTATACACAGTTATTTCTATTTTAGAAGATATTACAAAAAAAATTAATTTCTTTTTCTGTGGAGAAAGAATAAAGGATTTGTAGAATGTATACATTATAAAGGCATATGGTTTGTGGAGGCACATAGTATCCATTACCGAATATTATATAATTATTTGCATTTTACATTTATATTGTCACATCTGGATCAGTGGCGAAACTATTGAATGATTTATAAGTTATAGAAAATATTTCACCTATAAAAGATTAGTGATGAGTTGAAACGGCACCAGTCTTTGGCAATACTTTGTGGATCAACATCATGAAGGTCTTGGTGAGTTATATAATTTATTAATATTGTTCTGAAACTACTTTCTTGTGGCATCTTAATACAATTTATTATTTTGTATTTTGAGAACGATTTTTGAAATGAAATTCGAAACATCGAAATAAACTTAGTTTAAAGTAAAATTGTGACTTATTTACAATAAAAAAAAATTAAAATGTCATTTATTATAATTTAACTATAAATGAAGTTGAACCCATTTTGGGGCAAAATGTTAATGATTAAAAAAAATATTTCTGTTTGCCAAAAAAAAAACAAGTATCTGAAACTCTTATTACGAAAAGGAACAGTAAAAAATAGAAAATTATTTGGTGATATTTTAAAAGTGAATATTTTATATCACAGCATTTGTATATTAGTTTTAACTTCCAACCTATTTTTTATGATATGTAAAATTTATGAACACGTATATATATATATATATATATACATATATATTTATATATATATATATATATATATATATATATATATATGTTCGGCTTAATTTCCGCGGTCAGGTAAATAAAAATTACAAGTTCTCAGGAAAAACTGCACTGGGAATTTAAAACTAGACGTTTCGGCACTCATTTTCAAGTTCGGGGTCTCAATCTGCCTACTCCCCTCACTCGCGACGTACCAGTTCCTTGTTCTGTAGAACATATAATAACCGTCAAATGGCACTAAGGTCTCCATCTGCATACTTCTCAGTGACTGTGGGTTTGTATATCATTGTCTCATTTCTCTAATCATTTCTTAACCAAGTTCGCGAGTTGATGAGAGATGTACAACAAGATGTCAAGATATAGATATGCCGATACTTGTATTACCATTTTCTTACTCTTCGTAAATTTTATTCCACACATTATTTCTTATTACTTATTACTGAGCGCTAAATTTATATTTTACTAAGCGGTATTTTTTTAAGGAGACCAGCGGTTCGTTTTTTGAAATTATTAATTACTCTTATAGTATTGACTTATTGGGACTAATAAAATAATCATATAAAACAATTTCTGATCCGAAAATAGTATGCACGATTGTGGTTACTTAAAGGTTTAAGTGTGTTTAATCTGATTCACTTAAATTTACATCATTAACGAGACTTTGTTAAATAACTTAATAAAATACGTTGTAACCTAACAAAATACTTTGAGACGAACAACGATACGTTTTGTATCAATTGTAATACCTTACACTGGAAGCATTCCAATATTTCCAGGTTAGAGTTTGCAGAATTGGTCTTTTATAAGACCAATGAAGCTTCAATATTACTTTATCTAAAGCACTTTATTGCTCAAATTAGGTTGAAAGTTTCGTTCAGTCATCCAGTAAAAAATAAGTTGATGTCTCAGTTATTTTCTATAAGCTTCAATTTTTTGTTTCCGGTAAGTTAAAAGGCTTGTACAGTACACATTAGAAGAGTAATGTTTGCTTCTTTATACTAAGAGCTGGGCAATCGTCCTTTATATTTGTGAGTAGTACCGGTACTGAATGTTCTCTCATTAATATTGTAGTTTAAGTATTTATATATCTATATGTCAATATAAATTTAAAAAAAAATTTTACTAAAATATGTAAATACTCTTTCTTAATCTAAAAATAAGATCTGCACAAATAATTAGTAATTTTCAATAATCGCTATTTTTGCTTTGCATTGCAGTTTAATTAAATTAGTAAAGAATATTCTCTTTGTAATACTTTTATGCGTTAAAAAGCTTTTAACGCGTAAGTTAAAATCTTAGTTTACAGTTACAGACTACACTAATAATTTTGTTGTTTTCCTGGACATTGCTACTATCCTTCTGGCAATTCAAAACTTCTTTTTAACTTTTCTTAAAAACTTCATCTCTACAGCATATATCTTGCTTTTTTGCCGCTCTGTCAGTAAGCATGATTCGCTGCCAAAAGTCAGAACAGGTCTATCAACTGCTTTGAAAACTTTCATTTTTGTATTCCCTGATATTTTTTATGCATATAAATTGTTTATTTATGCATGATAAACTTGTAGCGTTTTCTCTACTGTGCTATTGATTTCTGCTTCTGCTTATATTTTTGTTCTTTTATTTTGTATATTAAGTTCTCTGTTTTGTTAATAGTTATCTTCATTTCGTTTTCAGTAAAGACTTCTTTCTATATTTTTAAATTATTTCCTTTTCAGCTTTTGCAATTAGCACCAAATCGTCAGCAAATAGTCCTTCCGAGCTTTATACTCTTCGCAGTATGTTTTACCCTTTATTTTGGTTATAAGTTCTTGTTGTGCATGTCTTAATTATTTCGCCAATAAATATTATAAATAGTGTTTCTTCCTGTGTTAAGACTCGATATGTTGTAAACGAATCTGATGTTGTATTATTACTAGTTACGGCACTGTTGTTCTCATTGTATATTTTTTGTATTATTCTTAGTAACTTGTCCATTTCTTTGTCTATTAGTAATTTTCATATATTTTCTCTTGGTACTTTATCGGAGACTTTTTCTATGTCAGGAAATGCTACGTATATTACATATGTTCTTTTTCTTTTCTAGCGCTTTTTGTGTCATTTATTTTAAAGTTAATATACATATAATCTTGTGTACTCCTATCACTTTTAAATTTAATTTGTGCTTTGTCCGTGTGTTCTGTCATGTGCATAGCAACGTCAATCCTCTGTAGTTATTACATTCTCTCATATCTCCTTTTTTGTACTATTGTACTATTATAGGTACTATTTGTGACACTTTCCAATCTTCCGGTATATCTTAATTTTTCCAAATTTTATTCATTAATTTTAGTAATACTTGTCCTCCATTTTCCCTTTCCCAAGTTTTATAAAATTTCTGTTGTTACTCTAACCACTACAGGATCTGTTCTATACTTCAAAGTTTTATTACTTCTTCTAGTTCTTTCTCGTTTACTGAGTTCTGTGTTAGTTCCCAATATATTATTTTGTTTTCAATTATAATGTCTTGGTTTATATTCTTTAGCCGTTCTTGAAGTGTTGTTTCCACCTTTTAACTTTTTTTTATTTCTGTTATTAATTCTTCATTTTTATTTTTAATGCTGTGTATTTCTTTTTTTGTATTATTTCGTCTTCAGGGTTTAGTCAGCTAGGATGGATCCTATTTGCCTTTTATAAAACGTAGGCATCTTCTCCTAAAACAATGATAATAACAGTTTTACTTATGCCGAGCAATACGGGTACAGTTTTTTTTAATTAAATCACCGATAAACCAAAGCAAATCGAACCAAACCAATAAAAAAAAAATTGGACTTGTCCGAATTGGAAACAGCGACTCTAGAAATAGATATGCACATTGGAAAAGGCCTTCACCATATTGCCATTGCTGAGTTCACCATTTCTCCCATTTACCATGGGTGAAATGATTAACCCTTTCAGTCATGCTGGGTATAATTGTACCCATTAATTTGAATGCATATATAATTCTACAGGAATCTGCAACTTAGGCAAGTTTATCGAAATCTATATTCTATAAGTACTATACTTCTGCATTTTGTACCTAGATGGCGCATGGATGGTTTTGTGCTATAAGAAAATTAATGTCAAAAGCAATATGTCGGCAATTGCATTGTTCATAAGAGGTAAGTGTACTTGTTTCTTCAAATATTAGTTTGAATAAAGTCAATCGCCGTTTATATTTCAGTGCAATGTTGAAAGTAGTGTTACTTCTTACTAATTGTGAATATATTTTATTGAAATTAGATTTTTTTCAAATATAGAAGTGTGCTTTAAATTCGATGGGCACAATTGTAGCCAAAATGACTCAGTGTTATTTTTTGTTTCAGAGTAAAATGCCTCCAAAAAAGTATTTAACTGAGAAAGAACTCCTGGAAGAGCTGGAAAAACTGTCCGACATAGAAGGATTTGTTAGTGATGACGACAGTGACTGCGAAGAAAAAATACAAGTAAGACAGAGAGTTGAACATATGATAGATGATGTCTCAGAAAATCAAAACGAATTGGAGGACGAGGAAGAGGATAATGAGGTAGAAAAGGAGGATGATGATGAACAGGGCGAAAACGATGGTAACTATGATAACTTCATTACTCTGAAAAAAAATGTAAAATGGTTACAGAATGTTCAATATCTAACACGACAATTACCTAATAAAATAACACAGATTTCTAATGAAAACTGTTCTGAGGAATATCCAGTTACATATTTTATGAGATATTTTCCCGAAAGTATATTCGAAAATTTCGTTCAATATACGAATATGTATGCTTTGCAAACTGGAAATGAGAAATTTGTACCGTGTAATCTACAAGAAATAAAATCATTTTTTGGCCTTAGTATTCTAACAGGCTGTCTAAAATTTCCAAGACTGCGAATGTATTGGGACAGATCTTTAAAAATTGATATTTTTTCGGACACAATGACATTGAATCTTTATTTCAAACTTCGCACGCACATACATTGTGTTGACAATCTGGAAACCAGACAGAGCGACGACAAACTGTGGAAAGTTCGACCAGTTTTTGAATCAGTCCTAAAGAGATGTAGAGAACTGCATATAGAAACCAATATTTGCATAGACGAACAAATCATGCCTTTCAAAGGGAGATTGTCTATAAAACAATACATCAAAAATAAGCCTAATCCATGGGGAGTGAAACTGTATTTATTAGGTGGTGAAAGTGGACTAATTTACAATTTTCTAATCTATCAAGGTAGTACCACAGAAATAGAACCTTCCAATTTGAAATATGGACAAGGTGCAGCTATCGTATTGCAATTAACAAAAGGACTTGAACCTAATAAGCATGCATTGTACTGTGACAATTATTTTACGAGCTATAATCTTTTACAAATTCTCAACCAAAAATCAATACTTGTTGCTGGTACTGCGAGGATCAATAGATTTTCTAAACCACCTTTAACTGATGTAAAAGATTTTTCAAAAAACCAGAGAGGATCAACGGAACAAATTATCTCTTCTGATGGAATTGTAGTAACCAGATGGTTAGATAACAAGTCAGTAATAATGGTATCCAACTTCGTTGGAGTTGGTACAGAAGATGTTGTAAAACGTTGGAATAAACAAACAAAATGTTTCATTGACGTAAGTCGACCCGAAGTTATACAAAAGTATAATAAGTCCATGGGTGGCATAGATCAAACAGATGCTCTTAATGCGTTTTACAGAGTAAAAAACCGTTGCAGAAAGTGGACTGTTCCACTAATCTTCCATACAGTTGACATGGCCCTAACAAATTCATGGTTAGAATATAAAAAAGATATGCATACTTTAGGAATTCCAAAAAAAGATATCATGGACCTTCTACACTTTAGGATGAAAGTTGGTGAAGCCCTCATAAAAGTCAACTCTTTCAATAACCGAAAACGGGGAAGACCTTCAAGCGGTACATCTAGTCCAGTAGTAGCTGAAAAACGCCAAAACATTGAAATTAGACCTCTTACTGAGGTGCGATTAGATATCATTAGACATTTTCCAGAGCACCCTCAGCTACCTTTACCTTTAAGATGTAAAAACCCTGGTTGTATAGGAAAATCAAGATGAAAATGTCAGAAGTGCAATGTCCATTTGTGCCTTCAAAAGGAAAGAAATTGCATTTTTATGTTTCATATGCGCTAGTTTTTTAGATTTGTTAAGTACTTTTGGGTACAAATGAACCCATAATAAATTTTTTTATGTATACATGCTATATTTTTATTAATGTCCAAAAAGTGTTATATTATGAACTGTTTTAAGTACATTTTAACCAAAAAATATTTTTTCGTTCGCTGAAAAAAAAAGAGGTACTGAAAGGGTTAATAGCACGGCAAGAAATTTACAACAATAGAGGCAACAATTTCCAGGTTATGTTTAACAGTCTAAGAAGGCAGAATGTATCGAAAAATACCTCGCTGATGAAGCTATTTTAAGCAACGTCTACAAATATGCATGTATTGTATAATAACTATTGAGCACCGGAAACAGTTTTGGACAAGTTATTTACGGTTTTTAAAACGGGGCTGGTTTCACAACGTGCTCGCTGCATACATGATAATAAACTTTTGGATATAGATTTACAGACATCTGTGTACCTGGAAAAGAAATAGAGCATTCCACCATTTTATCGGATTCACCATATCACCCTTAATAACGTCATTTACAAATGCTTGCAACAAACATAGGTTAATTACCTGTGGACACAATTACGGGAACCTAACGTAAGTTTGGTATTTAGCCCCTTCTAACGGATATGTTTTTGGTGTTTAATTCAATTTTACTCTTCATTTGTTTTGTTTATTGAGTTGCAATTTAGTGGTTTGCTTTCATATAGTAATATCATTATATCCCAGAATATGTAATTTCTTTTGTTACTATTTTTTTATTAGTTTTTTTATTTTGCATATTAATTTCGAATATTTCCGATTATTCTCTCAACTTTTATTCTCCTGGTCACTGTGCTCCTTTCACTACTTAATTTTTATGACAAGTTATTAAAAGAGATACTTTTAAATCTATTATATTTATTTTTATTTAAATCGCCCTACTTATATTTGTGTGTATATTTCTACAGAAGAAATATTTATAAAGAGTTTAATTAGATAAAGAAATGTAATATTTTTAAATTATTCGTAGCTGATTGGGTACGGTTGTTTTGGTATTGGATAAGTTATTTGGAGATGTTGTTAATTGATAATTGATATTACTAGTACAAACATTTTTTAATTTTACTTACTTACTTATTTGTGGCTTTAAACAGCATATTTTGTTTGCTATTTGCGACTTTCAAATCGCCATTTTTTAATAACAGATGCTCATAAACTGTCATCAACTCCTCCATGGAATAATAACATACCAAAAATTAACCTCTCGCTTAATAATTATCACAAAAAAAACCAACAATCAAATTCTGAGGCAATCTTTCCTAAAGCTGGTCAACACAAACTCATATGACGAGATTCTCTACACAGATGCATCTAAAACTAAGACAGGTGTCGGATATTCTGCAACAACTTCAAATAGTATCATTCAGAAGTTCTGCCTTCCACAATCCACCTCTATCCATACAAGAGAGCTGTAAGCCACCCTACAAGCATTAAAAGGCTTATGTAACCAAACTAAACCCAAGAACACTGCAATATGACAACACTTTATAGATTCGGTGTCCTCCATCGACTCTATTAAAAATATTTATTCCGAACATCTATTAGTTCATACCATACATAAAGCAACAAACTGTATCACTTCTTCTGGAACCAACATAACATTAATCTGGATTCCTTCATACGTTGGCATTTTAGGTAATCAAACTGCTGATACTGCTGCAAAAGAAGCAATTGCATCCAAATCATACATCAAATCTATTCAACTAGCATTGGATCTAAAACTACTTTTCAGGTCCCAAATTAAAAAGTTCTGGCAAAACCGATAGAAGAATTCAACATTGAAATTACACAAAATACAACCTACCATCTAAACATTTAAGCTACCTAACCTATGTAGAAGAGACAAATTAATCATTCGCAGGCTAATAATAATTGGTCACACACTGACACATGGACACTTGATGGGTTCGGAGAAATCACCTGTGTGTGAAAAGTGTAGTGAATCATAACCCGTTTAACGTATTCTTACACATTGTGTTAAATACGAGCAAGAACAAAAAAAAATGCTCTATACCATTTAGTGTGATTGTACAGCTTCTTCCCGATATATATTTTCCATTGAATTTATTAGATTTTCCATTCATTCATTTGTCACTCACTACTCACCATAAGTAAGCAGCTTTGCCTTTAAGCATTTGCTTTCATTTGTTTGTTTTATTGATTTGTTATTTGCTTTTGCCGATCTGTTGGGTTGCTTAAAAAGACCATGCATTTTGTTGATAATTAGTTACAAACCTTATCTTCAAAATTGTTCCTCCTGCTTTTTCATCATGTAGAGGATGTCGTCTTTATCTTCTGCTAAAATTATTTGATAATCGACAAACAAAAGTCTATGGATATAGTTGTCGTCAATTTTTACTCCTGTCTGTTTACATGTTTTTTTCAGTTTTTTAAAGGTTTAGTTTTAAAGTTTAAACAAGGTTCGTGACAGGCAGCATCCTTGTAGACGTTCTTTATCGACTTTAGACGGTTTTGAACAATTAAGCAGGACCTTTATTCTCCTCTCATTGTCTTTGTTTATAAAGAATTTATGTAAGTGTCATCGTCTCTGTAATTTTCCATTCGTCGTTAGGAATGAAATATCTCCAGTGTAAAAATATCTTAATTTTACAGGAGACACAAAAAACAGTTCAAGTAAATAGTTATTTAATATTGTATTAAATTAGTATTTTTTTTTCCAATATCGATATTGATTTTGAGGAGAAATTAATTCCTTAAATCAGTACAAAACATTAAATTAATAAAAAAAATAGTATGATATTTTTACGAACACACCCGACAGTATTATTTTTTGTTGATTTTAGTAGAAGTATCGTAAAAGCGATGATGATATTTTTCAATGCCTGATTTAAGGTCTTGCAGAAGTTTGAAACGGTCTTATGATATTTCAGGAGGTGTCTTAAAGAGTTTACATAACCCGACAGGTATTGGCTTTCGCTTCTATGTGGTATTAGCTTCCAGTTATCTGAGTAATTAGTGGTGTGGTATACCTCTCTATTGGGGATATATTTTAATTGTCTCATATCTACAACTTGCGAATTTCTGGCTTTTTTCCAGGTCTTATTGAACGAAAGTTACTGAAAACAGCGCACTTTTTAAAGATTGTAAAATTTACGTTTATAATATTATTCAGATGTTTTGGCCGAGCATGATGCATTCTAGCAATGTAGTCCATCGGTAAATTAATTGGAGGCTAAAAATCAAGTTCTAAAGTTGAATAAGCTGAATTTGCTTTCATGAAAGTATGGCTTTTTTCAAGATATAACTCCTGTATTGTTGGATAGTTAGCACGAATATTATATCATCGCACCATTCCATATATAGTCTGTGCATGTAATTTTTTGTTATGAAACTATTGTCAATGTATACCCTACTAGTAGATGCTCTATAATAGTGTAAAGGAACTTTAGGAATTTCTTTTAACCATTCCTTAATATTCTTTTCTTTGCAAATTTGTCTAATTTTTCTGGGAGTAATCTTGTTTTTTTGCTTGTTGAATGTTGAAATCCTGTAGACTTTTAAAGAACTATCAATTTTATGACTGGCTGGCTTCATTGGGATCCATAGTTTCATTGTGTCTTCTTTCAAATACATTCAAAAAATATAATGCGGCATACCTTGAGATAACTTTCATCTTTAGAAACGGAAAAGTAGTCATAAGCACTCTTCTTTTTGGACCTTTTGTCTCGATTTTGAGTATCTTTTAGGCACCTTTGCACTGCCCTTGTCGAATATGATTTTAAACATAAATTTTATTTAAAAAATTTCTTTATAAAAGGTGTAATAATATAAACCTTGTCGGGCTACATCACAGAACCTTTTCGGAATAACTATTCCATCATCAGTGCTATCTGGATGTACATGTTTAAAGTCACTAAATATGTGGGTAAAAACACTTTAAAAAATGTTGTCTGATTAACTTTGAATTACACTAGAAAGTTACAAAAGAAATTGGTTACAAGGCAATGGATTTTTAACATAATTTCTTTTATGTTTCTACGACGTTAATGTCCAAAATTTGTTAAAAATTTGTAGTTATTCGTGCGTATTTAAAGAATGCGTAATTGAGAATTCCATGGGTCCAAGGAGTTACTAATGTTGAGGTACTTCGTCGCATGTGTAAACAAAATGAATTACTAAGAATAATCAAAGAGAAGCAAATGCAATACTTGGGTCATGTGTTGAGGGGCGAAAGATATGAATTACTTCAAGTTATACTGGAAGGAAAAGTACAGGGCAAAAGATCAGTAGGAAGACGCCAGAACTCGTGGCTGAAAGACCTAAGGAGATGGTTCGACCGCCCATCCGCTGAAATCTTTTGCGCAACAGTTTCCAAAACTACAATTGCCATTTGGATCGCCAACATTCGAAAGAAGACGGCGCCACGAGAAAAAGAAGAATTAAAGAATATCTAAATGATTGTTCTTTTAAACGTTTTGGCGTTATATCATGGCTATATCACTTCTTTACGAACTTGGCTTCTCTGTTTTTTACATTATGTGTCACTTCGCCATTTTCTCTCTTATATTCTAAATAAGATTTGTCTTTTAATATCATGAGCGCATTTTCCTTCTTTCTTTCTAATCTTCCCTTTCTTGGGTTATCTTGTGCTGTTGAAATCATTTCTCTTTCATCCTTTTCTTCACTTTCTGTTAATTCCTCCTGATTGTGTAGTTCTGGTAATTGATTGATACTATTTGTTAACTGTAGTTTTGTTTTTTCACAGCAAGATTTTTCTATGCAACACATTTAATTAATATCCGATATCTATACAACTTCAACCATTATAATTTCCATTTCATTTATTTGTTGGAAGTACGTTTCTTCATCTCTTACCATTGTTTTGAAATTATTGTCAACCCTGGAAATAGGAGTAGAAATTTAAAAATGTTTAGTTTCTTTGTGAAAAATACACCTAAAGGGTGGCACCCTTGAAAACAAACACTACTTACCGAACTATGTCAGTTTCGGTTAAGGTTATTTTGGAACCCATTCCGTCTAGTAATATGTTGTAAATCTCCAAAAACACAAATTTTGCTTTTTTTCTGTTGTAATACAGTAGCTGCAGACGAACTACATATAAAGAAAATAATTAATACTCACTTAATTTAAGCAATAATAAGATGACATCTGTAGTAGTGAATTTTCTTCAAATATTCTTGTCTTGGAAACACTCATTTTGCACTAGTAAATAGCTTCATTGCGAAAATTTAAAGTCAGGAATTTGACAGATAGAAGTATGACATACCTCCAATGTGCAGATATTATAATAGGTAATAGCTTCAATGTGTCTTTTAAGTACATTGAATTTATTTTAGTCCAACAATTAGTAATATGATTACATTGGAATAATTTATTTGTAGAAATTAGTGTAGTTAGGAATCGGTACGTACGTTGGATATTTTTTTAGACTGTAAAATTATTCATAGCAATACAGACTAATTTAAACTCTGAATTACCAGATATTTGCACGTTGGAGGTATTTTATTTCTAATGACGCATTGCTTTCGACAGGTAACATACTTACATATAATTTTTTTTTTTAGGTATGTGTACTCTTTTTATTGGGATTAGTATATGGAGAGACAATAAAAAAATCGGACAAGCGTGGAGTATCTGAAGGCAACCTAATTTCTGTAGATTCTTTAGGAGCAGGACTTAATTTTAGGTCGTTGGGGTCACCTATTTCCCTTTCACATTATGCAGGATCACCTTCCTTTCAACTTCCACTTAATTTAAGATCACTTTCTGGATACTCTCCATCCATATATGGATCTCCATTGGCAGCACATTCTGTTGGTGTACAAGGTTTAAATTTAAGATCATTGGAATCTATCATTAATGTTGGACCTTCAACCCATACCGTCAATACTATTACAAAACAAATCCCGTTTGCTGTGCCACAACCATATGCAGTTCCAGTAGATAGACATATACCAGTACCAGTAGCTCACCCAGTACCAGTTTCCGTAGACCGCCCTTATGAAGTAAAAGTACCACAGCCATATCCAGTTACGGTCGATAGACATGTACCCTACACTGTAGAAAGAGCAGTACCTGTAGAAGTAAAAGTTCCTGTTAAAGTAGAAGTTCCTGTACCTGTTAAAGTAGGAGTACCACAGCCTTATACTGTGGAAGTTCCAAAACCTGTAGCAGTTCCAATACCATCACCAGTCATTGTGAAAGAACATGTTCCAGTGCCGTCTCCTGTAGTTGTAAAGGAACAAGTTTCAGTACCATCCCCAGTAGTAGTAAAAGAACAGATACCAGTACCATCTCCCGTTGTTGTTAAAGAACATGTACCTGTACAACAACCTATCTATGTAAGGGAACAGGTTAATGTACAACAACCATATTTTTTAAAAGAACATGTTCCTGTTGAATCTCCATTGTTATTTAGACAACAACATAATGTGCACCATCAAAGTCCATACTATTTTTAGATAAAATAAAACTGTAAGTTAGTATTTATTTTTAGTTTTATTTTTTTACCTGCTACATATATGGCTCCAAAATTATGTCTGCAAACGAGTTTGCGTTCAGCATTAGACGCAAATCGTAATCAGTAAAATACAATACAAACAAGATAAACAATAAAATTAAAAATAAAATACCTAAAGCTATATTTAAAACTCTAAGATTAGTCAATATGTTTCATAAAAGTTATAGTATAGAGAGTCTTAATCTATCTACATATATAAAAGGCTAGAACTTAGGAAAGAAATCTAAACTACCAACATCTGACATTTCAATCATATTTTGTTCTTGAAACGATAGGTTTAATTAATAATACTAGTAATAATAATTACATATTATTATAATTAATATTATTGGTTACTATAAGATCAGAAGCAAAATAATTTAAAGCTTTATGTTAGTTTATATTTATTTGATTTGTATGCATAATATTAATTACATATATAATATTAATATTACGATTATTTTTTTGCAAAATTGCCAAAAACATTGGTTGTAATTTTAAGGTAAGGTAAGTAAGCATTTTTTGCATTGCAATCCAGTGAATAATATTTTTGTAAAATAGCCTTCCTCGCTTCTGTGTCAAATTTAACATGACAGTTGAGTCGACATTTCTCTTTACATAATAGTCCTGTATTAGCTTCCTTCTTTGCCACAATCTTTCCCGTTTGAGAGCTATATTCTTCTCCCCTCTCTTTAGCAATTGCCGCTTTTCTTTTTTTTCCATTTGTCAGGATTTCTCGGACGAATTTTTGACGTTTTTTCTTTTAATTAAAATACTTTCATTTTAACGATTTCTCTTTTTTGTTTAAAAATGTGGTCTGCAGTCCTTTATTGAAACGAACTATCTGCAGTAATGTGAGTGAAAGTTTCGTTATCTGATTCGTTTGATGATAAGGTTCCACTGCTTTCAGGGTTATACTCACTACCAGAGTTTATGTCTCTATCATATAGAGTCGTCAAATACTGCATGCAAGAAATCTAAAACAAAATGCAAACGTTTTATCTATGAGAAGAAACCCTATTCCTTATGAACTAGTTTGCAATATTAGTATAGTTTACTTACCGCTTTCGTCAGACGTAATTCCGCCAGTACCGTTTAGATTAGATGTATTTGACCTTTCTTCTACAATTTCCTTGCTTGTTCCAGGCTGATCGGCAGTATCTACAAATGTATTTTTAACATTAATAAAATATAGCAACAGTATCGAGCTGCGCAATAGTAGCCTAACTGCATTCATTTTAAAAGCTATTAAAGAAAATGTTGGTTTTAGCAACAACGTCACAATGTTTTGTTTAATTAGAATCTGCAATATTAAACACAAGTTAACTAGCTTCTAGACTATTATTAAAGAAATTTAACTTGCTTTAAAACTTAACACTTAAATGTACACTTGTTACTAGTTTCATTGATTTGATTTAATATTATTTCCTTTTTAGTATTGTTGCATAACCACAACATTCTGCATTTATCTAAAAAACTAATAACTTTACCTACCTTTTTTTTGCAAACACGTTTCTGTTTGCAGTTTTACTAAGGAACATAGAAATGATCCTCTGGGCCACTGGATCATTTTAAACTATAAAAACTACACAAAGCAAGACAAACTCCTATCACTTTCGTGAAATAAAAATGTAACATAACCTCAAATTAAGGTGTCGTTGGGTGGCACCTAAATCAAAAGTAATTTTTTTCTCGTTAATGAAGGTGTCATGTTACCTTGTCACCTGTATTCACTACAGAGGTCACGCTAGTATGACACATGACACCTTTATCTTTTAGAAATCTCAATATTTGTTTAAAATACATGCACAAAACCGTTATGGAATGAAAATACAGTATATTTAGGGAACATTTTTGACAAAAAACAATTTTTTCAAAAATTGTTACATGACACCTTTATCCACTTGTGTCTTCATTTATTTGGTTCATATGCAAGGTTTCACACGCTGGTTTTTGTACGTAGATTGATTTCATAAGACAATTTTATGCAAAAGTTGAGCGGATCTCCGAAAGTGACTTATTTGTTATGAAAACTTTTATTTTCTTGTTAATTTTTTTTAGTTTTAGTTTTTAACGAGTACCGGTTCGGTTAGGCTAATTTTGATTTTAAAATATTTATATTAAATAAAATATACTAAATTGGTAAAATTAAATAAAATAAAAGTAAATAAGATTAAATAAAATTAAGTAAAATCGAATCGAATAAAATAATCTAAATTAAATTAAAAACCACGGCTTCATGCGTAGACGATAAGAAAGCGCCTTCCACTCCCAGAGTACGACATATTATTTTTTGATTTTTTAAAACCATTACAATAAAATATAATGATAATCAAAATAAAGAAATTTAACATAAATACAAGATAATAATAAAAACTTAATAAATTAATTAAATAATAAACTTAATAAATTCCATTTTATATTTAGAAAATTTTTAAAATTATTAAAATCACAAGATTTTTTAAATTTTAAAGAACTTGAAGGTGTAGTGTTATTATAAAAAAATATTAACAATCTATCTATATAAAAGGCTAGGACGACAACTTACACTGTTTGTTCTATACTATAACTCCTAGGAAACCTAGGAAACCAATCTCAACTACCAATATTTCAATCATATTATGTTCTTAAAACGATACGGTTGATTTATTGCTTTCTACAAACTTATGGTTTAAATATCCTTACTTAAAAATTTAAGTATTTCATCAGCAATTATTTTTTTCGTAATATTGCTAAGAATATAGGTTACTCTAATTGTAAGGTAAGATTTTTATTAGGCAACATATCTTTTGAGCATTTTGTGGTGGGGTAGAATAATAATTCTTCGGATCGTGACATATATGATACATCATTGGAAAGGAGAGGGGGTAAACTAAAAGCCATGTATGAAGACCGATAACCAATTAAGCGATGATCAGTGGGCCTCAAACAATGGCTTTAAATTTTAATAATTCCAATCACTTGAAAAATAAATGATTTAATTTTCTTTGATTTGTGGAGGTGGTTAGCATAAGCTTAATTTTAAATTGTTGGGGTCACCACCATTATCCGCTGCCATTATCTTGGAAAAAGTGGGCAAAGTGTTTTCGCGCTGTATCTCGTAAATAAGTAAGCCGACATAAAATTTTATAAAACACAATGAGTAGGAAATTAAATTTTCCACAACTTTATGTGTATTACCTTATTCGTAAAATTAAAAATAAAAATTTTATAAACAAAAATAACTAAAAATGTTTAAACAATTTTTTTTGGGCCTTATAACTTAGTTTCTGGTCATTTTATACTAAAATAGCAATTATGCAATATTAAAGAGGGCTTTTTATAGAGTAATTTTTAATACAAATTTGTTAAATTTCATGAATTTCTCTGAATTTTACAGAGCTCCGAAGTTGGCCGAGTTCTGGAACATACGCCATCTTGGAATAAGAGGTTTAAAAGGTTTTCGCGCTGTATCTCATATACTAGCAACACTTGTAAATTATGGTATTTAACATTATTTGTAGCAACTTAATTTGTATACAATTTTATTTGTATTATTTTTTATCGTAAAATACGATCTGATGATCTAGTCATGCTCTTGTCCTATTCGACTGGTACAGATTTTTAATAAGTGTCACCAGGTGTATCATATTTAATAATGCAGAATTCTTAGAATAATAAGAATTTAACGTTCCATAGGGCAGAATTCCACCCTCATATCTTTTTAGCCAAAGCATGGCCGTTGCCTATACCACCGCTGCCAAGTGTCAATTTTAAATTTTTTGAATTTTATGAAATGACGTAACCTCAAACAACTTTGGTGGTTACCTATATATTTTTTTCAACAAAATTATAAATATTCTTTTATAAGAACGATTTCCGGAGTGTAAATCACTCAGTAAAACATCAGATTTTTGTAGTTTAAATGTAATTATCATCTTCTAATAGTATTTCTAATAAAAAACTTGTCAGTTAATGTGATTTGTTATCAAGTAATTATTGAAAGTAAAAAGTTTTTTCACTTTCAATATTCGTACGGGCTCACCCGATGAAGATTATTTCCATATATTAAGTTTTCGACGGTAAATCTACGTAATAACATATAAAGAAAATTTCGAAATACAAACCTGCGTATTAATACATTTAGAAAACACTTCCTTCCGAATCTTCATTACATCAGACAAACTTGAATGTTTACTTTGCCAAAAAGCCGGACACACGGCTGAAACCTGCCAAAATCCATCGGCTACTTGCCCACGTACCTAACGAATCCACCAATAATAGCCCCATCGCACCTTCCGGCATCTCTTACACTTTTGCACCAAATTCTCCCTCCGACAATTTATCTAACATCACACCCCTACCTTTAGATCCACCTCAACCTACACCTCCTACTATAGCTCTCCTCAAAAGAGCCCATTCAACTGACTCAAGCCTCGATTGTACCCCTGTAATTACCATTTCAAATCCCACTACTTACAGTCCAATCGATCCACATTCCCCTCATGACAACTTCTTTCGGGCTCCCAAATTAGCCCCTCAAAAAAATCAAAAACCAAAGGTACAAAACCATCAGCCACTATCAGCGCGTCAGCCCGCATAATGATAGAAAATCTTACAGCAACAAACCCATCATCCTTTCCAATTAACTCGCTACAACCAATTGCGTTCTTGGAAAATTCGTTCGACTGCCATGACCCCTTAGCCAGAGCATACCAATTCACCATGACCATTAACGCCCTTTTTGAAGAACTCGCCCACAAAAAAAAATTAAGGCTACGATAAATCTAAACGATGTTATTGACACTGTTAGTCTTGCATCTGTTAGCTCTAACAACAGTGATCCCTCCTTAGACAAAATCGACCTGCCTTAATTTATATCCTTCATATTCACTATAATTCAATGGAATTGCGTCTGCACCTACTGATATCTCTCTACTTATCCTGGCAAACAGCGGCCGATCTTCACGACAGCAACTATTTCCCTATAATTATACGGAACTACACCTAGGACCAAGATTCAGTGAGAAGTTATTGGCGCTTCAACAAGGATAATTGGCCAAAGTTCTCCAAAAAATCTGAATCCCTTATATGTAAATGATCTAACTCTAATAATACTGATAATTCCATAGCACTATTCTCAGAAGCCATAATTAAAGCAGCAGTAACTCACATTGGCAAGATCATAATTAGCTCCCGACATAAAGTTGTACTTTGGTGGAACTCTGAACGAGAACTCGCAATTCGACAATTAAAGACTGCGCTCAATTAATACCGCAAACATAAAACTTCTGAAAATATAATTAAGTATAGAAAGCTGAAAGCCAAAGGCAAATACGTTGTCAAGCAGAGAAAGAAAACATCCTGGCATAACTATGTATCGTCTTTGAATGTTAATACAAATTCGTCCCAAATGTGGAAAAAAATTCGACAAGTTCAGGGACAAAAAAATAACACCAAAATTACACATTTAATCTCTAACAGCACTTCTTGCAACAGCCATATTATTTGCAATACACTGGCTAACACATTTGAGGAACAATTTAACAACAAACTCAAACCCCCTATTTCATCCTCTATACCATTCTCCTACAATCTCACTTTACAGCAATTACAAGATATCGACAATATTAATTCTCCTTTCTCACTGGCTGAACTTACATCTCTTATATTTTTCTTAAAATCCTACCCAACCGCTGTCTCACTATCCTGTTAGACATTATACTATCCTATCTGGTCTTCTTAAATATTTCCTACTTAATGGAATACATCCGTAATTATACCAGTCCTAAAATATGACCAAATACCAACCTTTTCTCAGTCCTATAGGCCGATTTATTTCACTTGCACCATGTGCAAATTAATGGAGAAGATGATAAACAGGCGTCTTTTATGGTTTATTGAAAAACACAAAATTTTACCTCAAGAACAATCTGGTTTTCGCCTACATCGTTCCATAAGCGATAACCACGTCCTCCTTCGTACCCACATTGCCAAAGCGATTATTAACAGTCAAGAAGTGATTGCCTGCATTTTTGGTATTGAAACTGCTTTCGACAAAATACGTAGACAGATTATTCTCGAAAAACTAATATTATACGGCCTCAATGGAAATATTTTTAAATTCATCAAGCACTTTGTTAGCTCTACATGTTTCAGAGTCTCTGTAAATTGTTACCTATCATCACCCCATATCCAACAAGACGAGGTCACTCAGGGCTCTGTATTAAGCACCACATTGTTTATTTTATCGATTAAATATATATGCCACAGTCTTTCCTCGCCAGTAAAATTTACTACATATGCTGATGATCTTGTAATTTATTGCCATGGTGTTGCGACCAATACAACTTGCAACCTTCTCCAAACATCAGTGGACTTATTACAAAATAGATTGACTGCCTACGGCCTGTCCCTCTCATCTACAAAATCATCAAATTCACCAGAAAAACACTCTCCATTGCCCTTAAAATCTTAGTGAATAATCACCCTCTCCCAGTCGTCGATCACTGCAAAATTCTAGGACTAATACTCGACTCCCGACTTTCTTGGAAACAACATATTCAGGAAACTAGAGCAAAGTACCTAAAACGTTTCAAGTATTATCAAAACACTTTCCCACTACCAATAGGGCGCTAGCGAATGTACACTATTAAAAGTAAAAAAAAAACAGCAAATTACCACCTATACTATACATTTCACTTAACCAACTCAGATAAGCAGTCAATCTAATCTCCTCACAGATAGCTCAACACATAGTTTCTATTATTTCATTCTTTCTCTAATATACATTCACACACATATCATTCAGTCTGGTTGTCAATTCATATATTAATTATCTAACTTTGTTTATGCCGTTCACAACAACATAGTACTCAATTCTTTTTGTCTGTCTCATGTTATTCAACCAACATTACACATTTCCTTTTTCCTAATATTAATATTATCATTCATTTATCTCAGCTTTATTTATATCGTCGGTATACTGCGAAAACCAGGTAAATGACAAATTTTAAAATATTGAGTTAAGTATACTAAAATTCTCAGCTTTTCCGCTCTACATACAGGTTAAACTCAATAAATGATACGACTGGCCATTCAGCAGATAATTTGTGTAATAAACAAATAAGTTACACCTAACCAACTTTTCATTTTCAAATAAAACAACATATCGCTACTTACTTCCATAAAATTAAAGTTCTGTTGCATGTAAAACAAAGTAAGCCCACATATAGTATTATGCCGGACAACAATATATTTCTACTACTGCATACCATATTCAGTAAAAAGGTGATAAGTGTCTTTAATACATTTTACGTGTATGATTTATTACAATTTCTCTTTCATATCGACTAGTACACTTTTAGTACACTTACCTTTAGTACACTACCTTTAGTACACTTACTTCATTCTACCTGAAAACTGGTTGATTTAAAATTTAGAAATGATTACTAAGCTAAAACCATAAATGAATGGTGTTAAGGTAAAAGATTATGCTAAAATTAAGCAGACTATTAAATTAAACTCCTTGTCTTCTACATTTGTGACTAGGAAGAAAGTTTTGAAATACTTTGTTAATAGGTATTAACTAGTTACTTGTTCTGCAATATCTTGTGTTTTTTAGATTTCTTTGAAATTGAGGACAGCAGTCCAATTCTTGATGATTCTCAGAATAATATAGTCTCAATAATGGAATCTATTTTTGATAGTGACTCTTCAGATGTAGACCCCACATAGCCAAGTGAAGAGGAATCACTCTCTCTAGGAAGTCTATATGAATTACAAACAGCTGACCTTGATAGCCTAAATAATGAGAAAGAAAATACTGAAATAGGTACACCCACGAACAACTTTATATAAATGACTGTGGGCAGAAGAAACTGGACGGTGTTAGCGAAATTACATATCTAACACACTATTTTCTAAATATGTCACAGCGCTTATGTGTTCCAAAATTTCTCCAACTTTCCACTTTTCACTACACAATGGGCCTAAAACCCCCACTAACACTTTATCACCAGCCGAAAACAAGGGTACCTGCACATTAAAAATCATTTTGTTTGAACTAATACCTGAGCTTGTTGGCGTACTCCTATAACTAAACAAAAAATTTACAAGTTGTTGTTCTACTTACAAAGTTGATTGGCTAGAAACATACTTATCCATTGCCTCTTTGACAATCTCAACATGCCTTTCCGCTCTTCCATTGGATTGTGGGTGATAAGCTGGTGCCTTTAAGAGAGTAATACCATTTATGTGACAAAATTTATCAAACTCTAATGAGTTAAAAGGTGGACCACCATCACACACAATTACATCAGGTAAACCTATATCTGAAAATGTTAGTTTCAACTTTTCAACAGTTTGAGTCAAATTAGTGCCTTTTGACATTATGTGAATGTCAGGCCATCTTGATTTACTATGCACTATGAGCAAAAATATGATCTTTCTTATAAAAATCAACGTGAATCCGTGAAAACACATTTTCAGTTTTAGGCCATGATATTAAATATTTTCATGCTGTTTTCTATTCACCTATCACATGAATTTACCAGAACCTCAATTTCTGGTTGCAAGTTTGGCCACCAGATAACAGATCTAGCAAGCATTTTTGTACGCACTATACCTATGTGATCTTCATGAAGAAGCTCCAAAATACCTTTGCGTAAAGCCTCTGGAACAACAACTTTTATACCTTTCATTAGACAATTTTCTTCAATAGAAAGTTCATTACGTTTACTATAATATGTAATATGTAATACAACTTTATTTGACTAACCTGTTTTGATATAATCTACTACTTTTCTTAGTATTGGATCTCTACTGGACACCTTGGCAATGTCTTTATAATTAATAGGTAATTCATCTGTTAAGTTAAAGGCATTAATTCCACTATCAACTTCAGTAGAATCATTTAAAGGTAATCTGGATAACATATCTGCTTCAAAAAGTTATGAGCCTTTTCTATGTTTTATCTCATAATCATAAGCTGATAATATAATATTCCAACGAATAATTCTCGAAGCTGATATAACTGAAATATTTTTATTTGGATTAAAAATAATTTTTATTGGTTGATGATCAGACACCAGAGTAAATGATCTATAATATATATATATATATATATATATATATATATATATATATATATATATATATATATATATATTTATGAACTTGTTTTATACTATGTATAAAACTACTTGTAAATAATTCTGTTCAGCTTTTGATAACGAACTAGAAGCATAGCATATTGATTTTTCTACACCATTTTCCCTACGACTGAGAACACCACGTACTCCATAAGAACTTGCATCACAAGAAATAACTATTGGTTTATCTGGATCATAATGTGTTAAAATTTGGTTACTATTAATCAACTGCTTACTAAGCATGAACGCCTTCCGTGAATCATGATTAAACTCAAATTCTACATCCTTTTCCAATAATTTTATACAGAGGGTGTAACTGAGATGACAACATTGGAATTAATTTGTTATAATAGTTAATAAGTTCTAAATAGGCTCTTAACTGAGTACTATTTTTCTGGTACCTCTCTTATTACTCGTAATTTTTCTTCAGTTGGATCCACTCCAAAACTATCAGTTTAATGCCCTAAATACTCTACTTCTGATTCAAAAAATTTGCATTTATCCATATTTACTTTAATTATATTCATTCAATCTACTTAAAACTAACTCATTTTTCAATATTTCCTCTTTAGACCCTCCACTAATAAGTATGTCATCCAAATAGCAGTGAACCTTTGGTATACCACATAAAATCTGATCCATAACTGATTGAAATAGTACTGGAGCACAAGCTATTCCGTATGTTACTCTAGTAAACTGAAACATCCCCACATGTGTATTGATTGTCAGATATTTTTGGTATTCAGGATGTACTGTTAATTGTTGATATGCTCCAGAAAGATCCAATACTGTAAACATAGTGCCCCCTGCTAAACTAGCAAAAATATCTTTAGGCTTTGGCAATGGGTACTAATCTACGTTCAATATTTTATTTACGGTAGTGCAAAAATCTGAACAAATCCTGACATCGCCGGTTTTCTTGAGTACTATAACAATTGGTTATGCCCACTCACTCAAAGTAACTGGTTTTAATATACCCACTTGCACCATTTGTTCAAGTTTTCGCTCCACTTTTGGTTTTAACGCAAATGGCATATCATATGCTTTCTTTACTATTGGTACTACATTATCCTTTATATTGAACTTAATTTCAAATTTATTTAGGGAAAAAGATAAATTTTTATCAAAAACATTCTTAAATTTATCCTGTAATATCTCAATTAACTTGGATTTTTCTGACAAATTCAGAAATTTAATAAAAAAACTATTTTGCCAATCTGGAAATAATATATTTAACCAATTCGTACCAAGTAGAACAAATTGCTTGTCTGATTCAATGACTGTTAAATTAAAATTAGATTTATCATTTGTATTACATACAGTTTCCTATTGGTACTATATTTTGACCTGAAACTGAATTTAATTTAAATGAAACTTTATTTAGAGGTACATTTAATAAATCAACATACATTTTGTGGGCCATTACAGTCTTACAAGCACGTGTATTGACTTTAAACTGTATTGGTACTTTATTAACTATTAACCTCACTTGACGAGCTGAATTATCATTGTTACATACCTGGTTCAAAATATACAGATGATTATTTACCTCTTCAAACTGATCTGCACTAGATACACTAGAAACTATACTATCTTGATTTTGTTTACCAATGTTGGCTAATTTAGACATAAGACACCCATCTCTAACATGGCCAAATCTCTGACAGGAAAAACATCTCCATATTTTGACTGGATACTTATTCTTGGCTTGCTGATGTTTACATTTGTTGCAAACTTCTTCACCCTCACAACTTTTAAAATTGAAGGAATTATTACTTCTTTACCCCCTCACTTTTGGCTGATTATGAGTCTTATTATAATTGGTGTTTCTGACACTATTTACACTAGTTTCTTTTGACAAATTTCTAACTTGTTGCAGCCAATTCTGCTGCTTGGGCAGATTTACAGTCACTTTGAAATGTCAATTTTTCATCTGCTAATAGGTTTCGTTGAATATTTTCACCTAACCTACGAATTTCAACGATATATCATGAAACAGACTGATCTATCTTCTGATTGCATTTTTCAAAAATAAATCGTTCATAAATTTTAGATACAGGTGGTGAGTAATGTGCCGATAGAATCTCGACAAATTTCCTATATGACAGCTCACCTGGGCTTTTAGGTGCCGATAAATTTTTCAGTATCTGATACACATTAGAACCGGCTAGCATGATAAACATTGAGACTTTTGTTTCTTTCGTTACTTTGTTCACCTCAAAAATATGCTCCATTCGTTTCAGGTATATCTCGAATTCTTCAGCTTTCCCGCCGGATGCTTCTATATTGCCGATTAACGCCATTTTCTATAAACTATCGAATTCACCCCGCACAAACTATATTATCCTCGTCGCCAGAATGTTGTGTATTAATAAAACAAGTAGTTGACGAGAACACCATTTAATCAGTAGTAAATTGAAACCTTACAACTAACAGCAACAACTTAACTTCTAAGTCTACTGACCGCCATGTCACAACAACCCCTTCTTGACATATTACCAACCTAAGGAATATCTGACACTAGCATGCGTACCAAAATACATAACAGATTTCAGCTTAATCTTTTAGTATATTCTGCTTTCTATATCATTTCTTACACTATTATGTGTACAGTACAACATCACCTCCTTTCATTTTCTAACTTACTCAATTTTCATACTACTTATTATGTCATAGATTCAACCTCAAATATAATTTCCAATTATTTAATAACTTACTTGTTTCTTCACTAATAGAGATTTGCAAATTTAAGACAATAAATACTGTCATTTAAATAAATTTAATTTCAACTAAAGGCTTTTACTAAGATATTAGGTATTACTACAAAAAATTTTATATTTATAAAAAATTACATTAGTTTCTGATCATACGTATCCCTCGTCATGTTAATGCTGTCTTCTTGAATTATACTTCCTGTCACCTTAGCCAGTTGGTCTGTGTCGTTTTAACTGACAAGAACCACGTATTTGAGCAAAGAAATATGTTGCTCTTTAAGTATTAAAATCTTTATCCATTGTCATCGACCTAGGGTCGCATTAGAATTTAAATTGTTAAACATGTAAAACCATATATTGATGTCACCGCTACTATTTTAGTGCTAGCTTCAAGGACAAAAAGAAGGCACTGAGGATAATCTGAACTAGATCGAAAACGTTAAGTTACGCACCTGTAAGTTTTGGACGACACTTTTAAAAAGTTTTAAATTAAATGTTTTATACCAAGGTACAAATTTGAAGTGTTTTACTTCTGTATAAGTTTTTGCTATTAAAAGTATATAGGTCTCTTATTCGCTCTAAACTCGATTACGGCAGCTTTATATATATATATATATATATATATATATATATATATATATATATATATATATATATATATATATATATATTATTATAATTGTTTATTTTGACTTTAATCTTAGTTTATTGAGCCAATAAAAAAGAATTATAACTTATTTGTTATCAAAAGTAAAATAATCCTTATATTACCTGTGTTCGATGGATTCAAAAGATTTTCTAGTTGTCTTTTATCGGGAAGAGAAGAAAGGATAAGAATACAAATATATTATATTACAAAGATTTACGTTTCTTTATTTTATATGAACGAATAAAACAATTATTAAATTCTGTCGTTATCTTATCAATCAGCATCCAAGAAAATAAATCAAATTTTTATAATAATAAGATTATAAAGCTACATACATTTATATTACGTGAAAACCAATTTTACTTAAAATTTTCTTTACTTGAAACAAGAAACAACAAAACTTTAAACTTTTGATTAGCCTAACAAAACCTCAGTTCTTAAATTTGAATGCTAATGACCATGATATCAAACCGATCCTTCACAGATATAAAATGGGAAAGAAGAAACATAACAATATATATATATATATATATATATATATATATATATATATATATATATATATATATATATATATATATATATATATATATATATATATATATATATATTTATCTATATATATATATATATATATATATATTATATATATATATATATATATATATATATATATATATATATATATATAGACCATATTCTAATCCATATATCCATATTATCCGATACATATATTCTAATCCAGTACACACACTGCTGACATTACCCAACTATACAAGTACTCACCCTCCTGCTCCACTCATACATACTATCCCACTCCTACTTCCATCTTTAATACCACATATAAAATTATCCCTAACTGACCCTCTTCCAATTTCGTAGAATTCTCCTTGGACCAAAACTTAACCGAAATTTAATGTGTCACTTACAAAGTTCAGTAGCTGAGAAACCAGCCGAGATTTGATTAGAAAATCCTTAATAGAAATTCTTAATTTTAAGAAATTCAATTGGGTCCTCTACACTGACGCATCAAAGAGAGAAACGGGGGTTGGTTGTGTGGTTACTACGGAATCAGTCGTAAGATCATGTCAAATACCTGCCACATGCAGCGTTCACACTATTGAACTGTATGCTATTCACCAAGCTTTTAAACTCTGCACAACACACAATCAACATATTGCAATCTGTACAGAATCCCTCGCTTCTATCCAATCAATAATCTATTCACTAATCACCCTCTTGTAGAAAAATTGCATGACACTTAACAAAACCTTATCATCCACGACATCCATATCACTATCATATGGATTCCCTCCCGCATAGGGATTACGGGTATAGGTAATGGATTTTGACAAGAGCTATGACCTTGTAAATAATAGGTAACCTTGTGTACTGCATCGGCATGACTTATAGCTCTTGTCAAAATCCATTACCTCTAATGACAACGCCGATCGCTTTGCCAAAGAAGCTGCTGTATCCAATTGTGCACTACGTAATATACAAATCGCCAGTGACCTACAAACTAGTATAAAGAAACTCGTACGAAATTACTGGCAGAATCATTGGGACCAATGCACTACACTTTGAGTGGTTTGTTATCCCTGGTATACCTAGAAATGAGATGGTTGTTGCTAGAAGATTGCGTATCGGTCACATAAGACTTACACATGGTCACCTAATGGATTCTTCATCAAAGCCAATCTGTCACTATTGCCAATCTCCACTGTTTTGCACATCCTTGTGGACTGCCCTCATTATAATAAACGACATCAAGAACTAGGCATGAAGAGCGACATCACAGATATATTATCGAACCAGAGCCAAGTCATCACAGCTATCCAGTTCCTGAAGCTAGAAAACTTACTAAATAATACATAACTATAGTGTATAATATGTAATTGTATCTTATATATAATTGTATCAACGGTACCTCGTGCTAATGGCCGGAGTTGTCACAAGCATGTAAAATTAAATAAAAAAAATGTAATTATCATTACAATCAATTATTGCTTAATACCATATAAAATAGTATTCTCAGAACCGAAGTTACTATAATAACTCAGAACTTAGAACTTAGAATACAAGAAAACAGTTTTAGAACCTTATTAGTTGAGATGCTACTTGTCTGGGTAAGATATAGGTCCCTAATTCTTTAGGCCACATATGTCCACTTTTTTGGGTAGGAGCATTACTAGACGTTAGCTCCAGTATGTAGAGGATTTGCCACTATAAAGAGATTTGTTAAATAAATCTGTTAAATGTGATTGGGATTGGTCTTCTTGCTTATTTTTAAAAACTAGACAAAATTATACCATCGTGTTCTGGGGCTGTATTATTTTTTAGCTCTCTTTAATCTCCTTTTATTTTGAATCCCTTTATATTTGTTCATATTTTGTTTATTGATTAGGGTGACTTTCCGAGCTTTACAAAGTTTTGTAGAATCTTTAACTGTATTTGTTATTTTATATTTGTCATTTTTATCTCTGTAATTGGTATCTTTATTATTAATAATCGGTTAAAAACATAGCGTTGTTCTTAGACATTTTAAGCCTTTGTTGTTTTTTATGACTTGCTCTACAAAATCCTTATTCCATTCGTTTCGTTTTGTTTTTTACGTTGTTTTTTGTTGTGAAATCCTAAAATATCCTATTGTTTGAGAGAAAACAGTCTATTTCATTTTGGTAATTTCCTTAGATGCGATCTATGTCCACTTTTTAGTATATTTTTTAATTCCTTAAGTTTATTGTATTTCTTATGCCGAATCCGAAATTTCCCATTTTGTTTTCGAAGTATTTATTCTTTATTCTATAATTAAGAAATTGTATCATAATAAGACGTTAGGTACTGCATGAAAAAGATTTAAACAATACCAACAATGTTTTCATTTTATAAGGAACTCTTAAAAACTAATAGTAAAAGTTATCTTACTATATTATAACGAGTGTAGTTGGTTGTATAACTATATGTATAATAGGTGTACCAAAATTTACGAAAAATTTGAATGTGCTGCCATTTGTGCAGTAAAGTGTAATCAACAACAAAACAAAAACAGTTTAACAGCTGGCAGTTTAGAGTTAGTAAATATGCCTCAACAAAATTTTATTAATAAACAATATTTTAAAAATAATGAAAGTTTGGCTGTGAGAGTTCGAAAATTTCGTACAAATTATGGTCGGAATATTGATTTAACTTCAGCAACTGTGAAGAGAGTAATTGAAAAATTAAAAAAGGCTGGATCTATTGCTGATACTTAATACACTTTTCGTCCAAAAATGAGCCGATCAAATGTCAATATCAAAGCAGTGCGTGAGAGTGTTGGTGAAAGTCTCGGAACATCAATTCGGCGTCTTGGACAAGAATGACAAATTTCAAGACGCTCTCTACAACGTGTACTCTACTTAGTCACTTCACTGACTACAACTATATGTCTGAAAATGCAGACTGATGCAGTCTGCATCTCGATGCTTACAAAGTTCAATTGACAGAAGAACTGAAGCCTAATAACAATGCACAGCGAAGACAGTTCTTTGAATGGATTAATAAACATCAAGAAGTGGATGCTGATTTTTCGAGTAATAATATCCAAAGCGATGAAGCAACTTTTCATCTTGATGACAAAATTTCCGGTGACTGTCGAACAAAAAAAAATGTTTTCACAATGTGGGACTGTTTGGTGCGAACTAGAGCATCATTAGACCATATTTCTTTGAAAATGGGGTTAGTCAAGCAGTTACAGTTACTGGTGCTCGATATCGCAACATGATAAGAGAGTTCTTGCTCCCTAAATTTTATTAAATTAATGTGGATGATATGTGGTTTCACCAAGATAGTTCCATATGCCCCTGAAACAATTAAATTACTGCATGAAACATCTTCTGCTCGTGTAGTTTCTTATTTCGGTGATCAGAATTGCCCCCTACATTGTGTGATTTAACACCATTAGATTTTTTTATGAGATTATTTAAAGCCAAAGGTCTATGCCAACAAGACTAGAACCCCCGTGCATTGAAGAAGGAGAGTCAACACTGTATCAACCAAGTTCAGCCACATTTATGAAAAATAGTCATGGAAAATTTCGACAAAAGAGTGCGTATCTACCACCAAAGCCGTGGAAGCCATTTGCCTGATATGGTATTCTACATGTACATAATCCCATCCTATATACTTTATAAATAATAAGACATAATTACAATCTAAAGAAAAACCAGTGTGTTCTATTAAATTCATCCATTAGAACACTCATTACATACCAGTATTGTTAAATTGTATACAATAAGATTAACTAAATAAATCAAACAGAAACTTTCATATAAGTATTTCATAGGAAATAGTATACAACTCAATAAGCCAAAAAATCATTTTGGGGCAAAAATTTGCCCAGGATGAAAATTTTATGGTGTGGAGAGAGCGAAAAATTTATACTTAGTATAATATTTTAATGATCTTTATTAACAAACATAATATGTTTACAACATTTTTTTAAATAAGAATTCATATCTTATAAATGAACTCAGCTTTAATTTTTGTCCAACGTAATAGACGAAAACACAAACTTAAACTTAAACTACAATAATTATAAAAACTTCAATACTAATAACTATTTTTTATATTGAACAGAACTGTAAAAATTTGGATTTTGTTTATTTGACGTTGATCGAATTGGTGGTAAAGTTTGTATTTGAGCAAATGTAGATAGTGGAGGAAACGTAGGAGAGGGCGGTGGTGGAACTTGCGGTTGGATCTGAAGTGATGTGGGAACTGCATACGTGTTGGTTATTTTTAACGGTCTTGGCGGTAGTGGATCCCCGAAACCAACTTGGTCTGGTGTTAGAAATTCATATTCGTTTGGATCGTTGGGAAATTTTTGACCTAAAACAAGAATTTTATAGTATTGTTAAAAATATTCATAGACGCTTGTAATTAATGGAATAAATTAGAATTATTTTGTAATATGTATATATATATATATATATATATATATATATATATATATATATATATATATATATATACATTACAAGTGATTATTTCGACCAAAAAATAATTTATAAATACGTAGGAATTTCAGGTAAAGTGGTCTCTAATAAAAATCTTTGTTTTTTCTAAGAAACTCAATATTTCGCTACTTATTTGATAGCTTCATCAGGAGTACACTGTAAAACCATTTTACTACTACTACTACTACTTGTCGGTTTATAACGTTCTCCGCCGTTTTTCGACTTCCAATCGCCACTTAGACCGGTTGTTCCATAGATCTTCTTCTATGGCCCTCTCTCTCAGTTCTTTATTTATTCCTTCGCTCCAACTTTTTCTCGGTCTACCTCGTTTTCTCTTTTCTTCTGGTTGCCACTTTAGTAGTTCTTTTGGCATTCGTTGTTCGTCCATTCTTTGTATGCGTCCAAACCAGATAAGTTGTTTTGTTGTTAGGTCATCTGTGATTGTTCGTTTGATTCCCATTATTACTCTAATGCGTTCGTTGGTTATCCTTTCTCTTCCAGGTCGTCGCTTTCAGCGATGACAGTGTTCCTTCTTTCAGTGGCCATACCTCACAGCTGTATAAAGTGATACTTTTTACTATAGTCTTATATATCCTCTTTTTATTTTCTTTGCTGATCGATTGGTCCCATAAAACGGTGTTTAACATTGTGATGGCTTTTCTCCCTGACGTATTTCTCTCTCTTATGGCTTTGTCTAATGTTCCATCTTGTGAAATAGTGATACCTAGGTATTTGTAATCACAGCAGTGCTTTATCGTAGTGTTATCGTCTAATATGAGATCTTTTTGTTCTGCTCCAATGCACAGGTATTCGGTTTTCTTTTTATTTACTTCTAGACCCCATATATCATACTCTTCAATTAATTTTCGTGCCATATAGTTTAAATCGTCATAATCCTGAGCCATTATTATTTGATCGTCTGCAAAGTTAAGCGTATATACCATAGTATTGGTGAGCGGTATTCCCATTGTCCTGCATTTTTATTTCCATCTTTTTAAAGCACTTTCGAGGTATATTATAAATAAAGTGGGAGACAAGTAACATCCTTGCTTTAATCCTTTTGATGTTATAAATCCTGTTGTTATTTGTGTCCCTGTATAACCATTTAACCATTTTATATAACCATTTTAACATTACAAAATAGGCTTACAAATAAAGGGAGCTGTCAAGTGATTTATGTTAAGTTGGATTTAGCATTTCAGCATAAATAGATTTGACGCCTGAACAACGCTCCCAAGTTGTACAAATTTATTTTGAAAATTGTGGATCTGCTCGAAATACGTATCGCGCACTACGTCAATTTTATGGTCAATATAATAGTCTATCAGAGCAAGTAATTCGAATAATCATGACACGTTTCTGCACCACGTTTACTCTAAATAATAATATGCATCCACAGACATGTCGTACAGTGCGTACAGAAGAAGTTGTTCCCGCTGTAGAGCGTAGCATACAGGAAGACCCGAATCAGTCTTCCTGCCATCGTGCACAACAGTTTAATACGTGTCCATCCACTTTATGGAAGATTTTGCAGAAAGATCTTGCTTTGCGTGCTTACAAAATCCAACTTATGCAAAAATTGAAGGTACATCATCAACTAGCAAGGTGTATATTCGATGAGTGGGTCTAAAACGAGATTGCCGTTGATTGGAATTTTCATAAGCGAATTTTGTTTAGCGATGAAGTTCACTTTTGGTTGCATGTCTACGTCAAAAAATAAAAATGCTGTATTTGGAGTTAAGATAATCCACAAATGTTTGTTGAGAAACCATTACATCCAGAAAAACTGACTGTTTGGTGTGCTTTATGGTCAGGTGAAATCACTAGACCGTACTTCTTCAAAAACGATCCGGGTCAGAACGTTACAGTCAATGGTGACCGCTACAGAGCCATGATCACTGCCTTTTTCATTCTACAATTGAACAACCGTGACATGCAGCAGCTGTCGCTTCAATAAGACGGTGTAACATCTCACACAGCTCTTGCAATAAATGATATATTGAAGGAAACGTTGGTAACCGTATAGTTTCACGTTTCGGACCGTGATTGGCCTCCAAGAACATGCGATTTAATACTGCTGACTATTTTGTGTGGGAGAAAATAAAAGTGCTAGTCTACGCCAATAAGCATAAAACTATTGACCTCTTGGAGGACAGCATTCGCCGCGTTATTGCCGATATAGGGCGAAAAGTATTAAAAAAAGTGATCTAGAATTGGACCTCTAGATTAGACTACGTCAGAGCCAGCCATGACGATCGTATGGCAGAAAGCATATTTAAATTATAATGCTAAAATATTATCTTTCAAATGAAGTCAATTTCATGTCAATTTATAAAAATCATCTTTGTTTTATTTCATTTCAAAGCTCTATACCTCTAAAAACACACCCTTTACATTTACATCTTTTAATTTCTGTAAGTGTTTTTTAAATGTATTTGTACGCCTTCTTTGTAATGTTAAAATTGTTTTACAGTGTACTTCTGATGAAGCTATCAAATAAGTAGCGAAATATTGAGTTTCTTAGAAAAAACAAAGATTTTTATTAGAGACCTCTTTACCTGAAAATTCCTACTAATTCCTACTGAAAAAAAAAACTGAAAAAAAAATAATATTATGTATGAAGAAAGTTGAACCAATTTAATGCTTTTCGATAAACCATATTTATTTTTGTTGTTGGTATAATTCGAAATTATATCTTTTTAATCACTGTTCTTAGTCTTAGTGGATTGTTTTTGTAGTCCAAGGTATGCCTTATTAGTAAGGTTTATTCGTCTCTTAATTTCTTCGTTTGTTTTGTTGTTGATATTAGTCACTAGCAAGCCAAGGTACATGAAGCTGTCAACACATTCCAAGATATGACTTTCAAAGACTGTTTCCCGTTCCCCATTTACTATAGGATCCTTAGTAACCAGCATTCCTTGTTTTTGTCTTCATTGATGACTAGATCGACCTATTTCGCCGCTGTTTCTAATTCTGAAAAATATTTCTCAACATCTTGCTTGCTACCGCCTATTATGTCAATATCATCGGGGTATGCTAAGATTTGTATCGATCTATTATAAATAGTACTACTCTCTCAGACTGCCTTTTCCAAGACAATTTTAAGTGGAAGGCAAGCCAGGACATCTCTTTGTCTGATTCCATCCTTTGTTTTAAAGGATTAAGAATTCTCTCCCTGTATCCTAATACTGGCTTTTAAGACAGATGATATTGTCATTCTTCTTAATAGGTTTTTCTGGTATACCAAACTGACGCATTGATTAGTATAGTACTATTCTCTTGACACTATCGTATGCGGCCTTAAAATCGTGATGGTTTTCAATGATAAATTCTAATGTTCTCTCGAGGATCTGTCTTATTTATTAATTATAGTGAATTATTTACTTTTCTGGAGTGAATCTGAGCTGATATTTTTCAACTTTGCCCACTGGGTAAACTGGCAGCCATTCGTAGAGAATATCTGCTAGTATTGTGTAAGCAGTTGTTAATGGGGTTATTATATTCTGTAGTTGTTACACTGGAGCTAACCGCCTTTATTATATAACAGGCATATCACGCCTTGAGACCATTTAAAGGGCATGGTCCCATTTTGCCAAATAAGTAAAAACTGGAAAATCTATTATAGTAGCTAGAAAAAGAAGCAGAAGCATTAAACACAAATGCAAGGTTGAAAATATTAATCACTTGGCATTACTAAAAAGGAAAAAAAAAGTAGAATGAACACGTTAACAATATTGAAGAAGGAGGATTGGTGATAATTGTTTGAGATAAAAAACTAGAAGGGCATCGGAGCGTGGGCTGGGCTGTGCACGAAAGAATGGTATTGATTAACTAAGCATGAAGGGGCAGGTGTAAAAAGAAACAGTAGGCAATTTGTTTAAAAGCGTGCTTCTGCTGAAATTGCTTCTGTTATTTTTTGTCATTCATCATCCTACAAAACTTTCGTTTTGTGTTTTCTATTCATTTTTATTATGGACGCTTTATTCGCATTTAAAATTGCTTTTTTTGTGTTCCCAATTTTCTTCCGGGTCTACTCTTTCTGGTTCTTTATATAGTCTTCTGGTTATTCGATCTTCGTACTTCTTCTCTGTAGTATTATCTTCTATATTATTTTTATTGAATTATTTTCTGATCTTTTTGTTTGTTTATGGTTTTTTATATTAATATGATTACTGAATTATTATTTATTTTATATCCTGCTCCTACCAAAAAGTGGTCAGTGTTATATTTTGCTCCTCTCATGTTAATCTCTATTAATATGTGATTTATTTGATCCTTATTTCTGTCACAAGGCTTATAATTATTTGATCATTATTATTTAATGACATGCTTGGTATGTTTTTCTGTTATATTTTAATATATATTTCCTTTTTTTAATTTTCCAGCTTTAGTATTGCAGTCTCCAATTATTATTTTGAAATAATCCTGCTAGTTTTTCTAAAGAAGAATTGTTTTCTACATTTTTCCTAAATGTTAATGCCCTGCTTCAGCCTTTCTGTGTTATTTTTAGTTTAGTTATTGCTATTTTCCTTTTTGGCTCATAATTCGTCAAATAATGCTTATATGCTTTTGTTTGGTAGAAATATAGGTTAATGTAGGCCGTTTTCATTTCTGGCGCCTTGATAAAGGTTTGTTTGTTTTTATATTCATTTTAGTTTATTTTTATGTGCTTCCTTATTTTTCCTCCTAATTACCTCCTCCTTTTTTTTCTTTTCTATATGTATTTATTTTTTACCGTTGTTTTTATAGTAATCATCTCCATCACTTTTAAACTTGTAGTTGTTTTTTTTTTGGACTCTAGATTGAACCATTCTATCTTATTTATATTCTTATGTTTGTAAGATGCTACTTATACTTAAATTCATTACTTGCTTTATTTTTAAGTTCTGTTATATTTGAATCTTTTTGAATTATCTGTCCATAGTTTCCCCGTACGTTTTCTGCTCCTCCTTAGTTGCTAATCGAATGGGTTTATTTATATAATTATTTTTCTTAATTTTGTTTTTGTTTCTTAATGTCAATGGCTTTTTTTAAATGTAGTAATTCTTGTTATTCTTATGTTCTTGATCTATTTGGTTTTTAGTCTTTTTTCAGTTTTAAACTTTATTTTTTGTTCATCTGGCCATCCACATGTTACATTTTGTATTTCTTTTTTTGTTCGAAATATGTGCTCATTAGGATCATATTTTTCCCTTGTGGAATATATAAGAAATGATGTATTATGGTGTCTGCTGGTGTCTGCCGTGTTTTCCTATTACTGGTCTAAATAATTCTTTTTTTTATATATATTTTAGCATTTGCGTCTCCAAAAATAATTTTCGTGTTTTCTCCAGGAATATTTTTTATTGTTCCCTTTAATTCACTGTAAAAACATTATTTAACACATCTTCTTCTTATGGTGCCCTATCCAATTAGTGGATGTTGGCGACAATTCTGGCATACTCTTCTTGGTCTTGTGTGACTCAAAAGAGTGCATGGGCATCGAGGTTTGTCCAATCCCTTATGTTTTTAAACCATGAGTATTTCTTTCTGTGCATACCTGTGCATTGGAGCAGAACAAAAAGATCTCATATTAGACGATAACATTACGATAAAGCACTGCTGTGACTACAAATACCTAGGTATCACTATTTCAGAAGATGGAACATTAGACAAAGCCATAAGAGAGAGAAATACGTCAGGGAGAAAAGCCATCACAATGTTAAACACCATTTTATGGGACCAATCCATCAGCAAAGAAAATAAAAAGAGGATATATGAGACTATAGTAAAAAGTATCACTTTATACAGCTGTGAGGTATGGCCACTGAAAGAAAGAACACTGTCAACGCTGAAAGCGACGGAAATGGATTTTTGGAGAAGAGCCGCAGGAAGATCTAGAAGAGAAAGGATTACCAACGAACGCATTAGAGAAATAATGGGAATCAAACGAACAATCACAGATGACCTAACAACAAAACAACTTATCTGGTTCGGACACTTACAAAGAATGGACGAACAACGAATGCCAAAAGAAATACTAAAGTGGCAACCAGAAGGAAAGAGAAAACGAGGTAGACCGAGAAAAAGTTGGAGCGAAGGAATAAATAAAGAACTGAAAGAGAGGGCCATAGAAGAAGATCTATGGAACAACCGGTCTAAGTGGCGATTGGAAGTCGGAAAACGGCGGAGAACGTTATAAACCGACAAGTAGTAGTAGTAGTATTTCTTTCTTCCGATGCCCCGTTTTCCTTCTATCTTCCCTTCCATAATAAGTTTTAAGAACTGGTACTTGGAATTTCGAAATATATATGACCCAGATAAGCAGTTTTCTTTTTTTTATTATTGGCAGCAATTCTCGTTCTCTGCCCATTCGATTTAATACTTCGACATTTGTTGTGTGATCTGTCCAGGGAATTTTAAGTAGTCTTCTAAATACCCACTTTTTAAAGGCCTCCAATCGGTTCATCATATTGGCCTTTATGGTCCAGGTTTGTACACCATATAGCAGTATGGAGTATAAATAACATTTTAACACTACATTTAACACCATTTTTTATTAACGCTATATTTATAATCAGACAATGGTTTAATTTTTACTATTGCTTCTTTTAGCGTTTTTCTTAACATAAAATCCTTGCCTAATACTTAATTATATCCACCACAGGTAAAACACACTGTATCTTTTATTTTTATTTATTATTTCCCAGCTGTTTTGTCTCCTGCAATCCCAATATGGTAAATTCGAACTTTTTGACTCCTTCAGCTAGATATTTAAGTTTCCCTTCTTTGTATGTAACTCTAATATTCTATGTTCCCAAAAGTAAATATCCTTTTCTAGATGCATTATTATGTTTTTTCTCAGTCTTAACTTTTTTTTCATTTTTCCATCGTCTATATCCTTTTTCTGCGTCTGTTCCGTCAATGTTTTTTCTCTGGTGCAGTTATTTGTTAGACTTTTGGTGCTTTTTTAATCCTTTTACTATCTTTGTATGCTATGTTTTTTTACTTCCGTTTCGATTTTATTTCCTTTATGATTTTTTTCTTATTAAAAAGTTTAAAAAAGTTGTTGTGGACTTATTTTTATCGTTATATCATTATTTAATATATACTTTATGCGCTTTAATATCATTTAACTTGTACTTGTTTTTCATAATTCTTCATTTGTTTCTTAATTTTTTAATTTGATTAAACATGTTTTTTCGCCTAACTTACGAGCATGCCTCGTATAAGCATTTCTTAGCTTAACTTCTACTTCATTAGGTTTTTGATTAAATGTTTAAATGTATCTTTTAACTCTGTTTTCTTCTTACAATTGTTTTTTCGAAAACATTTAACTTTCTTACTACCAACTACCTTAATCGTCGATTTCTAATGTATGATTTTGCAGCTGCTGAAAATGTTAGTTATAGAAATAGGCTTTATTACCTTTTATTTTTTTTTATATTCCGGCTTTTCTGTTTTCTCTGTGTCTAATTCAACTCCTAGATATGTGATGCCCGCTATTGCCTTAACATATCTCTTTAGTTTAATTTTCTGTCTGGTTCTCTTTGCTCTGTCTGTCAGTATTTTTATCTTTTGTGTATTAATTTCATATTTAATCTCTTTTGTCGTATTTTTAAGTTGTGAATATATTTTTGTCGTATTCTGTATTCTACAGGATATAATGTTATTGTATTCCACATTGGCAGCAAGAACCAGATTCAACAGAGTTGGATACGGCGCTTCGCCATATTTCAGACCTTGGACTAATTTAAAGCTTTCAGTAAGTTTGTTCTGTATGCGGACTACTGCTGGTGTTGAGTCCATCTTTGCATTTATAATTTGGATATGTTTTAAAACTATCTTGTATTTTTTTGTTTATTGAAGATGTTGTATAATTGTATTATCTTTAATGAGTCATAAGCCTGTTTAACATCAAAGAATATAAACATCAATATTCTGTTTCCAAAATTTATTTAATATTTGTTGTATTTATTGTATTATTTAATCTTTTTTCATGTTTGCTTATTGGCTTTTAATAAAGTTTTTTGAAGTTGAAGCATCCTTTTTAAATCATACTTCATGCATGGTACAAACCTTTGATGTTGTCAGTTATAACAAAATAAATAATATTTTTTTTATTAGTCCTTTATAGTCTCATGTAATAAAGAGCATTTATTAAAAAGAGCCTATTTTATCTAAAAATGTATGAAAAACACCTTTAACATAGTGCAAAAGCAATCTGTAATTACAAAATTTTCTATCTCTATATCTCTTTTAATTTGTCACTTTTAATCTGGAACTATTGCAAATATTTTAGTTACTCGTTTCTTGATTTATTTGCAAAATATCAACAGAGCTTATTAAAAATTTCAGCCGATCTGATGGCCAAGGGTACCAGCGCACTCACTTCGATGTGTTTAGTCTAGAGATTTTATAGATCGAATCCCGGCGCAAGCCAGAAAAACAAAAAGTTTAACGTTGTCATATCATCCAAAATGAATTTTCAATTTAAATTAGATATATCAGTGGATCGGATCGGTCAATAAATAAACAGTCTGGTAGGAGATGAAATATCTCGCTGTTCGTCATTATAATAAAGACTATTAGAAAAATTTTATTTTAGAGTTGATTAGTATTATAATTTTAGAATCAATGTATTATTTTTTTTAAACACGCTTGTAAGTTTAAGTATAACTTCAACAATAGTAACATACCTTGAGGATAACTGTAACTAAATATTGGTTTAGGTTGAGTTATTTCTGGAGAGTTGACCGCAGCCGGAAGTAAACTTGAGTGAGCTTGAATTGGTGGTAATATTGGAACATGTATTGATGTTCTAGGATTCCTTCTTATTTCTGAATAGCCAAGTGATCCTGAACCAAGCACATAAGCACCTAAAATTATAAGAAAAAGAAATATTTATTTAAGCGTATGAATAATATACTAGTAATGTATTAGTAATATAAATAAGATCATTATAGATTCAGCATTATTTGTTTGCAATTTGTTTTAGGAAAAAAAAGTTAAATAAAATTTATGGACAGACGATTCCATATTTTTAATTATATTTTATTGAAAATTGGCACTGCCCACAGGCAAGTTTCTCTCAGTTCCTAAAAAGTTATCGCAACAATTAGGTCGAGAGTAGTTCCTCAGACGACGCCGGACTGTTGGTGTGACTTTGTTGTGTGGTGCATTTTTAGAAATTATGGCCGGGCCATCAAAACGAGTGCGTTTCGGCGATGACGATTATGAGACAACTCTTTTAAAGTGGTGCAATGAGAAATATGATAGTAACAGTGATGTAGACGATATTTCGGAAGACCATAACATTGAATCTGAACACGATACATATTCGGAATTTTCTGATTATGACGAGCCTACAGATTGTGATGAAGTAGCAGTAAGTGATAGTGACAAAACCTATGTTTATTTTAAAAATCTACACAGGTGGTGTACGTCAGAAGTTATCCCCTCATCTAGAACACGTAAACACAACATTGTCATAAAAGTGCCAATTCTAAAAACAAAGGCAAAAATGCTCGGCGAGGCTGCGATACCCTTGTCTGTTTGGAATATATTGTTTAGTGATAACATTCTACAACATATTAAGCAAAATACAAACACAAAATTACGATCGATGCGTGAGAAATATTCTGCTAGTTCTATCCATCATCTTAGAGAAATGGATGTTATTGAGTTTTTGAGCATTTTTGGGACTCCTTGTTTACACTGCCATTTTCAACTCCAGTACGAAAATATAGATAGTTTATTTGCAACACAAAACTCGAAGAGAAATCTTCAAATCAGTCATGAGCAAAAAAAGATTTGCTGTTCTTTTACTTGCGATCCGATTCAACAATCCTGAAGACAGGGAGGAACGCAAAAAAGATGATATAACTGCAGCTATTTCATTTATATTCAATACTTTCATAGAAAATTGTCAAAGTATATACGGACTTGGTCAATCTGCCACAATTGATGAAATGCTTGTAAGTTTTCGAGATAAATGCCGGTTTAAAATGTACATGCCTAACAAATCGGCTAAATACGGACTCAAAATACAGTGTCTTACGGATGCACGTAATGGTTATTTGTATAATGCTTATATCTACAGCGGAAAAGATTCAGATTGATTTGGTATCAGTGACGAGTACAAAAAATTCCTAAGGCCTACACAAGCTGTGTTGCGCTTAGCTGAACCGCTCTTTGGTAGCAACCGAAATATCACAGCTGATAATTGGTACTCTTCTATCCAATTAGTGGATATTTTACAAACGAAAACCTTAAATTCTGTGGACACACTAAAAAAAATAAGGCTGAAATATCACCATCTTTTCTGCCCAACAGAAACAGACCTGAAGGGTGAACAATTTATGGATTTAGGGAAGAATGTACCTTAATTTCTCATGTAGAAAAAGTGGGAAAGGCTACAGTACTTATATCTTTAATGCATAGTAGACGTTATAGTGATCCCTCTTCTGAAAAACCAGAAATTATTTTTTAGTATAATGAGAATAAGGGAGGTGTAGATTCCCTAGATGAGAAATGCTCAAAAAGCACCTCAAGCCGTCGAACCCGAAGATGGCCCTTAACAATTTTTTCCGCATATTGGACATTTCTATAGCAAATTGATATATTGTACATCAGTGTTACAAAAACCAGTAATAAAAGAAAAAAGGGTTTTTGCTTTGGAGTTGGCTATGCAGTTAGTGCAAGATCACATGAAAAGACGAATGACGAACATTCCACGTCAATTACGTCTTACAATTAGTCAGATACTTGGAGTTCAAGAAGAACAAGAGGACAATCAGACGGATGTTCATATTTAAGAAAAACGCAAGATTTGCAGTTTGTGTCCGAGTAGAAATCGCAGGATGACAAAATACCTGTGCTTGCATTGCAAAAAGCCTGTTTGTTTGGGATGTACAAAACCACTATGTAAAAATTGCATATAAAATTGGTAAAGTTTGACTGATGCTGGAAACAAACATTTTTGATCAATTTTTATTTTACCTAGTTTTTTGTTTAGTGTGCAGTTTGAACATTTATCCCAGGAATACATTTTTTTTATAGTATTTTTTATATCTTCTTTTTAATTACTTTACAAACCTATGTACTTTTCACAAATATTTGTATGGATGTCAGTTTTATTTTATAATCTTTTTCTTAGCCTAAATAATGCTCAAATCTAATACGTTCACTTTTATATATATATATATATATATATATATATATATATATATATATATATATATATATATATATATATATATATATATATATATATTAGGGTATGTTTGTAACATTTTTTCTTAATAAAAAAATTATTTTTGAGTGTTGTTTTGCTTTCTTAAAAACAGTAGTTTCGCAGACTACGCCGGACCAGTTACGCTACTGCTACAGTACCGGACTAGTTAAAGGTTAATATTTACTGAATAGTATTTACTGAATAGTAGTACATATTATAGGCGATGCAGCTAATATAGAACCCAATATAGACGATGCATCTTTAACTTGACGCGCTCTGCGACTCTAAAAAACGAAAGACTGTCTCTTTCTCTAGGTGAATACTACTAGAGAGATAAGATAGATAAGATACGACTAAAGATATAAGTAAAATCAATAATACAGTTTCATTTTTGATAAAAAGGTGGCAATCATTTGGTAATAAATAATATTAAAATTTGCCAATGAAAAATCTTGCACCCACATCTCTTACATTATGTGAATATTATTTTAAATATATGGTCAGAATTTATAATGAAAATCCCCAAAGTTTTCTTGCTTGTTGTTTTAAGAAATCATCTTTTTAGTTTACCACCTTTAACTTTTTAGATGAGTTATGGATACGTTAAAGGTTGACGCTACACTAAGGTCCTTCCTCTCAAGATCCTTCATTACTAGCCATGCTGCAGGGTTTGATGACTACAACTCAACAATTACTCGACAAGTAAGATGGCCAAAAACCAGACCGCAATACAAGAACGCAAGATTACATTGCAATAAAATCTGAATTCGATGAAAGACATTCAAGCTGAGATATGTTCGTCAAATTGGCAGGGCATTAGACGAGGATAAAGAAAACCATTTCAGAACTTCATGTGCGCAAGTGCGGGATATAACCACACAACTACGTGATTTTACGTAAATGTACGTCAACTATGGTCGCATAAGAGATACAAGAAGCCGCGGGTGAGACAACAAAGCCACTTCGCACAGAGATCCAAGAGGCTGTGAATGAGAATACCTCGAAGAGGCGAACAAAGATGCAGAAATTGGACCGTAAATTAAGAGAAAATGTAGCCGAAATAATGAGTAATAAGTGTTGCAACTATTTTTTAATTCGTTTAATTCGCACGTCATTTTACCACAGCGAAAATCAAACCAATGAGGACCAGGAAGGCGAACGATTTCATGGCTGAAAAATCTACGTACGTGGTTCAACACAACAACCACAAATCTTATCAGAGGAACAGTTTGCAAAATACAAATTGCCATGATGGTCGCCAACATGCGAAATGGATAGGTACTACAAGAAGAAGAAGAAAATTAAATCACCAATATTTAATGGTACGACTAGTTAGTCAGTTTTTCTGAAACAGTTTCTGAAATAACAAAAAAACTTTTCTCAGCTTGTTATCCCAATTAGAAAGGCGATCTGGTGACAAACATCTGCAACAAGTGTACCAAACTCAGTTATGGTCCAGACTGCAGAAATCCAGAAAGGGCAGGATTTATTTAAGTCGAAGGTATTGTTTTGTTGATTTGTGGCGAAATCAAAAATTCAACAGTTTTTTGAAAGCACTATGCTAAAACGCTATTTGATTGTAGCATGCGCAGATTTTTTTATTCTAGTCGATAAATCATCTACACCAGAAACTGTGATATCAACTGGTGTTTAAAGTAATTTTAAAAATTGAGCCACGGTTTCGATAATAAAATGTGCTTGAGAACCAGCATCCAGAAACACTTGACCAGTTTTAATTTTTTCGTGACCGTTTACGATATGTACCATTACCGTAGTTAATAGTGCTTCTGCGTACATTTGAGCATGCAAATATCGGCTAGCAGTAGATGGATCTACATCTATATTTTTATTGTTATTCGAAGTGTTTTTGACGACAAGTGAGATAGTTGAAAGCGGTGCATTGCCAGGCGCAATAATTTTTGCGTAAGCAATTAATACACCATCAATTTTTTTTAGTAGCTTTATACCATTCAACAGGCGATAACGATGTGAATTCACTGCATGCATACAGCTTATTTTTACAAAAAACAACTGTTTTTTAAAGAACTTGCAGCATAAGCTTGTAGAATACGCGACTGCAGAGCTGTATTTAAATATTTTAATTTCTTGGTGGGGTGTTTTTAGTAGTAGGTTGCTAAGACGAGTTAAGAGTTTCTATTTAAAAACGACATTATTTGTTTAATGGTTGGATTACGCGACTCGTTAGTACTATCCTCCCATCTCCGCGGAGACTAATAGTGAATTTGTATTTAAATAATATAACGAGAAGAGAATAGCACTAGTCGATGGGTTCACCAATATTTTTTAACACGAAAGGATGTTATTATCTTAACGAACTAATGAATTAAATAATTTATAAAAGCCTAACCACGTGTTTATACTACCATTAACGATAGGCAACGAAATAGTTGTAAGTGCTGCTGTCGGGGAAGTGCTGCTGCTGTTGCAGAAATCAAACCGTTTAACCGGATGGTAGGTTGGTAGTTATCCATTTAGAAAGTCACCCGATTGTTAATAACTGTCATAAACAATTTGTATACTTCACTGAGCAACGATATAGGTCAATAATTATTTACAATATAGAGATTATTACTGTCTTGCTTGTTTTCAACAACTCGGCAATTATACCGTCGTGCCCTGGAGCTTTATTATATTTGAGCACTTTTAAAGCTCTTTATTTTACGAATCCCTCTATATTTGGTAGTACCTCTAATCCCACGTTTTTTATTTTTCTCTTGACGTTCTCTTTTATAGATTAAGTATGCTCGCTTTGCCAGCTGTACAAGGTTTTGTAGAAGTCTTAGACTTGTTTGTCGCGTTTTAGTTCTTTTCTGATTATTTTAAGTAAGTTCTATGTATACTTGACAATGACGATTGTTTTCTGATAGCAGTTGTCTTCTTCCTTTCATTGATTGTTTAGTTTCCGTGCTTATTTTGTCTTCTGTGGTTCTTGTTTTCTTTGAGATTTGTAGTCCGGGTTTGAGAAGATTTTATTAATGTTTGATTCGAACTTACCGCCAAGACTTTTCAGAATTCCTCTCTATTTATTCTTACTTTAAAGGCGATTATCGTCGGTATTTGTTTAAAGATCCGTTTAGAGATATAAGATGATCACTACTAGTTGATATGTTGTTTATTTTTGTGATGTCTTTAAATATTCTTTTGTTGTTTGAGAGAAAATAATCTATTTCATTTTTGGGTAGTAAGTGCAATCCATGTCCACTTTCCACCATGTTTAATTTGTTTTTCTAGAAGGAATTCATAGCTTACATGTTTTATTCTTCCAAGAATTCCATAAAATTTTTTGCTCTTGCGTTTTTTGCATCGAATCTGAAATTTCCAATCTTGTCTTTAGAATCTTCGGTCTTTTTTCCAATTTTGTCAATAAAATCTCCCAGTGCAGAAAAATAATAAAATATTACACAAATATAAATATATTACTATATATATACTTATTACTAAATTAATTGATACTTACAAACCAGTAAGTTGTATCTGAATAAATTGCGAATATCGGTACATGTGATTCTAACTACCGCCCAAGAAGTGCTGTTACTGATGGTTTGTAAAATAAAACAAACAAGAAATAAATAGTCTTCGGGAGTACCGGATTGGCAGTATCATACTCCACTCAAAAAGTAGTTAGGAGAGCACAATTATTTATATACTGGTAATAACAATTTCAAGATTAATGTAATATGTATTACGACAAAAAAATTTGGGAAAACTTTCATTATTTGTTTTTATTTTGTTACAACCTTTAAAGAATTTAAATTAAACTGGATGAGTCAGCCAAATTACAAGCGTATATATTTCAACAAGAAAATTATAATTATAAATTATTATTATTTTTTCAAATTGCTGTCAATAAATCCAAATCATTTAGCATTTGTGTTTATCATGTAATTAAATATATCCAAATAAGGACGGTACAATTCTGTATCCGATATCTTTATTAGCCAAGTACGAAGGTATTATACAACTATTGATTACACTTACTAAAAGGTTTTAAATCTATATTAATCATGATGGTAACTAGTGCTCCTATAGATACTAGATATATTGTCAATTAAACAGTATACATAAAATAGATATCCTCTATCTACCGAAAACCTATCAGTCATTAAAAAATCATTACATCATTCATCATCAGTACATCATTTTTTTATAATGTTTAAATTGTTTTACAGTGTACTCTTGATGAAGCTATCCAATAAATAGCAAAATATTGAGTTTCTTAGAAAAAACTTATATTATATTTTTTTTGCGAGCTATGCCGATATCTTTTACCTTTATTTTACTATTAACTCGCATTACCATTTTTCTTGTTTGAAAAGTTCTAAACGTTTGACATTCCTTTCCTCAGGTAGCTTAGCCTCCTCCGTGGATGTGTTGGTTGTTGCTCTGGAAACTTTTCTGGAAAAGAGTCTTTTAACATTACTGCCACAAATTGGTTGCATTGCTCCTGTAGTGAGCCTTTCCCAAGTTAACATGCTCCTTTTATAACTTGGCTGCACCGTACTGAAGACGACCAATAGTCAGAAATACGTATATACGGTTGCCTTCCATCTTATACACGTATTTTATTATATTTTTTTCTTTGTTGCGAGCTATTTCGATATATTTTACTCCTCTTCTTTATTAATTAACAGGGTGATTTGTGTAATTGACCATTTATTTCATTTTACTGTAGTGTTTATACGGCTCATTTAATTTTTTTAATTTTTTCATGATACAATACACTACTATCAAGCATTCGACTGGTATTAGCTAAACTAAAAAATTCCAGGACTGGCTTTGGAAAAATTAATTTAGGGATTCGTATTAAATATTACACCCTGTATATATTTTTTTTAAAATGCAATAAGTGATTTTCAAACTACATGAACTTTTATTAAATTTTTAGTGAACGATCAAATCGTACCAAAAATAGAACAACCATAATGAAGTATCAAATTATAAGGTAATTAATTTAAACAAATGTTATAAATTTCAAACATTTTAATTGAAATGATAAACTGAGTCACTGCACAACAAAAAACAGTAACTACTAACAATAACCGAAGAACAATTTAAAAAAAACTAAAAATATTTACATAATTATGATAAACCCATAAATTAGAAATGTAATGATAAACCCATAAATTAGAACTGAAAAAGATACAATAATGGTAACAAAATAAAAATAATTCAAAATAGATTTTCGAAATGGAACCCTGCAGCCTGTACACATTTTTGTTGCCGAATTGTTAATTGACGTATTGAATTACGGATACTCTGGGGATCGTTTCTAATAGTATTACAACAATGTATAATTCTATCAATTAATTGTTGTCGGTTATTAATATTCACTGCGTAAACTAGTTGCTTTAATCGTCCCCAAATATGGTAATCAACGGGATTGGAATCACGGGATCTTGAAGGCCACGAAATAGGACCTGCACGTCCTATCCACCTGTTGCCATAAACATTATTGAGATGTTGCCTCACTGCCAGTAAAAAGTGTGGGGGTGCCCCATCATGCTGAAAATACATCCCTCGGATAGCAACGTTCGCGTTGGCAAGCAAATTCGGCAAAATATTTTGTAGAAAGTTCAAATAGACCTGCCCTGTTAAAGGACCATCAAAAAAGTGAGGACCTACTAATTGGTTATTTATGACACCAATCCACACGTTAACCGAAAACCTTAACTGAGAGCGACGTTCTCGAATAGCATGGGGATTTTCTTCTGCCCACACATGTGAATTTCGTGAACTATTTATCCCGTCTCTGGTAAATTGGGCTTCATCTGTAAATAGTGTCCTCTATAGCGTTGGTCGATTATTGTTAATCCATCTACAAAATTCCAACCTATCGATCTCATCTCCAGCATGTAGTCGCTGAACCATTTGAATGTGATATGGGTATAGATTATTTTTTTGTAAGACTCTACTTACTTTTTATTGAGTAACATTGAGTTCTCGACTTACTTGTCTAGTGCTTATTGTAGAGTTCATAGTAACGGCGTCCATAATGTCATCTTCCTGCGCTTCATCTACATGTCGCTCTGTTGTTTCACTAGGAAAAGTGGCATTTTCTCGCAAATAATTAAAAACTGACCCAAATGTTGGATGACTGGGAGTTCGACGATTAGGAAATGTCCTGCGATATTCTTTACTAGCAGCTCTACCATTCCCATTACAGAATCCATAAACAAATATTATGTCTGCATTTTCTGTGGTCGAAAACTGATGTGGCATTTTGAACGAAAGTAACAAAAGCTCTACCAAAACTAACACAATGTACTTAACGTAGATATGACAGAAGAAATGTGTATTCTTGTACACATAAATAACAATTGATAATGACAATACTAACAATGGGTATAAAATATCAAGAAACATCAAACGGTCAACGCCAACCTTCATTTTAAACTTTTTTAGATTTATTTTTATTTAGTACAGTTGATGCAATGTATTATTATTTGACATAAAATTTTAATCATTTACAATCAACAAAAACTAACACATACAAGAGGTTTGACTTTTTAATCAAATTAATTTATTATTTATCGAAAATAATGCCCCAATACGATCTATGAGTAAAAATTTAAAATTGAAAAACAATTGATTCTATCGTAGAGATAATACAAAGTGACAGTAAAGATGTTAATTTTTTACGTATTAGATTATGTTGTAGGAACTCATTTTAATTAAAATGTTTGAAATTTATAACATTTGTTTAAATTAATACCTTATAATTTGATACTTCATTATGGTTGTTCTATTTCGTAAAACGTAAAACGGGACACTGACATTCTGTCAGTGTGTCCCTTTTTACGTTTTGGATCTTGACAAAGGCAAGGGTTTCCTGCCGATACGTTCGTTTCAATGGTACAATAGAATCTATTGCCTAAGTGTTTTTCAGGGATAAACTGTAGATGTATCGTTGGAATTAAAGGATATTCCTATAGATGTATATTTGTATTTGCTGTTCACCTAATTGGATATCGAAGAGAAAAGTCCTGACTTCTTGTTGTGCTGTACAGAGGTCGCCGCTAGAGTCCTCAGACATGTTATGTTACTATAACGGCCAAATAGATTGCATTTTATTTCAGTTTGAACTACCACAAGTATTACTGATAAGAGTTGAATAACTTGAAACACGTGTAGAACAATGGTGGAGTTCGATGAAGAGGTCGAAAAGAAATGCAACCGTCTACTTCTATGTAAGCATATTTCGCATACGAAATTAGAAAAAATTCTCTCAAAATCCAGTTGTTTATATTTTCGAATACTGCGTGTACGAATTTTTTGATATACGGCGACTCGAATGGATCTGAACCATTTGAATTTCGATTCTAGTATACGATCAAATTAATTGTTTTTATTTTAGTTGTCACTGGGCTCGTGTACGTCAGATAAGATTTCAGCTGATAGTTTGTAATCGTTGTTAAGTATTTTTACATTGAACTTTGGTTTCAATAGCTGATTTAAATATTGTTTTTAATAGAAAGAAATATAGTTAATGCTTTTGCAGGAGTGGAAATGTTAGCGGAACGGAGAGGCAGAGTTTACCGTTCCTTCTTAACCCTCTAGAGTGTCTAGAGGACAATTAGACTTTTAAAAATCGCACAGCTTAACAAAACCCCCCACAATAGAGTTGGTAGGCTTGAATGGACCTTTTTTTTTGGTTCGTTCGACACTCAATCACCAATTTTCATGGCCCGTGTTTGACTCCTTTTAGCCCATTAATTTACAAGAAACGAGAAACGAATTGTTTAAATGACAAAATCACCATAAAATAGGTTAAGCAACACTATTTATTATTCTTCATTTTTTTAATTTGTGTTTTGTTTGTTCGAATTTGTAGTGTTTGCAATTCTTCTCCTATATGTATAACATTTCAAAGAACGTTTAAAGAGACATTTTCAGATTCGTATACAAAGATTTTTATTCAATTTCATAATATTATTCTCAAGCTATTTTCTTGTGGCATCTTAAAGCAATTACTATTTTAATGAAAAGTTTAGAAGTTTTGAAGTTTAAAATTAGTTTATTTACGTTTCAATTTCCACTTCGAAAATCATTCTCAAAATACAACAGTTGTATATACGCAAATACTCATTCGCAGTATATACGCCGAATAAATTAAATCATGACGTCATAAAAATATATGCTTTAGCAGACGCTAAGATGTATTACATATAAAAAATGGTGGTATATGTTGGTAGACAGTCTGTCAGACGCACAGACGTCAAATATTTCACTTGAGTAACTCCTCTATGAACCGATTTGGGAATGTTAGTATGGACAATTATTTCACAAGCGTTCAACTTGCGCAGTTATTACTTCTACGTTAACATCATATGTGTTCAACTTGATGAACATATTCGTTTACATGCTGTAGAACAAAACATTCCAAGGACAATTCGTTAGTCGAAATTTGTGGCATACATACAAGAAATTAACCTATTCAGAATATGTAGTGAAGATGTTGTTCTGAAGCAGTAAGAAAAACAGAAAAACCCGGTTTCTTTTTAAGCAGTGTGGCTAATATATATCATATTTCAAAGAAAAAAGTGTTCTCAGTAGTTTCTTCCATAAGTTTAGTTTTTTTCTCTCTATATATATAATATATGATATAAGTATAATATAATGTAAGTATAAAAGCAAAGTATTTAAGTTACTCAGTGTTTTGTGTATTAGTTTAATAAATTAGTAAAGAAAACTGTATAATTCCACCCCACAAGAAGCAAAATAGAAAATCAGTAACCTACAACCATAAAAGTCCTGTAAGCAAATTCGACAGGTCATCAGAAGACTTTGACGGTTAACAGAAAATTCAACCAGAACATCCGATTTTTCTTTAACCTGACTGTACGTTATGTACAGTTGAGAAGAAAATGAGAAGCAATCAGATAATTTCAGTTTATGCCAGTTTACTTCAATTTTATTTTTTTTTTCATTTTAACCTTTGTTTATATGTTTTTTGATATTTTTTAAACAAAAGCTCATCATGTTTTTTTTTTTAAATTGTAAGTAAATTATCAGGAAAGTTTGGTAACATGAAAATTGCATTTTGTGCATAAGAAAATGCATTTCCAAGGTAAATAGAGAACGAAAATTTTGCAACCTAGAAAATATCGACAAGAATAAGTTTAGTTTTGCAACTCTGGGGATTTCGATGTCACTGAACTCGAATATGATAACGATGATTGCTCTCGAGATACTTAGTGCCCAGTATGAACCTCATCTCCTAGAGTTTTATGTTATTTTTATTCGAAATCAGTCGAAAGTCATTACTCGGGGGGTTTTTGGAGTTATTGAATACCAATATTACGACTGCGGTGGTCTCAAAGATATATGGTGCCCCGGGGAAACCTCGTCTTCTGGAGTTTCATGTTGATAAAAATTTTAAATAACAAATTACCAAAAAACTTTAGGAGATGAGTTATACGCTGGCCACCAGATATCATGAAGATCATTGGCGTCGTAACATTTGTTTTTACTAACCCCAAAAGTTCCTTAGTAATAACTTTTGACTGATCTCGAATAAAAAAAGCATTAAACTGCCACAGACAAGGTCCATACTGGGCTACAGGTAGCTCCATTATCATGGCTGCCATAATATTCGTGTTCACTGACCTTGAAAACACCAAGTAATGACTTTAGACTGATTTCGAATAAAACTAACGTAGAACTTGGGCACCAGGTAGCTCAAATATCATCGCCGTTATAATATTTGTGCTAAGCAACCTCGAAGACCCCCCAAGTAAAGACTTCTGACTGACTTTCAATACAAATTACATAATACTCTAGGAGACCCCAGAACCATCGTTGTTATCATATTTGTATTCATCGATCTCTAAAACCTACAACTAATAAAATTAAACTTATTCCTGTCAATATTTTCTTATTTGCAAGTTTTTCATTTTCTATGCACTTTGGAAATCCATTTTTCCTATGCACAAAATGCAGTTTTCATTTTATCAGCAGGAATATTAAGCCCGCCACCCACGTTCTAACGGCACACTACGATTTTGTCAAATGTAACGATATATTTTTAGCGGCTCTTGCTCTTTGTATAACCGAAAATAATCGACAAAAATATAAGAAACGTAGGTGGTGGTGCAAAGATTGGTTGCTAAAATAAAGTCACGTACATTAAAGTGTTAGAAGAACTGCGATTATATCCAGATTTTTGGAGAAATTACCTTCGAATGGATGCATCTACTTACGTTAAATTGTTATCACTATCAGTAATAACAACTTTTATTCAGAAGCAGGACATTGTTATGTGTTCTTTCATAACACCACATGAAAGGCTGTCAACAACTTTAAGGTAAGTGCCAACTATATATTTAATATTTAATATGTGTCATTTAAATCTAAAATTACGTATTTATAACTAGGGTTCACTTAAAAAAAATTATTAATAATAATTTTATTATAATTGCAGATCTTTATCAATGGAAAGAAGCTACTAGGATTTGAAGTTTTCCGCTGTCATCTCTCCTCAAATCTCGGGCAGTATAATAGCCGAAACGTGCACAGTTTTACAATTTACACAATTTTTACAAAGGATTATCTAAAGGTAAAAAATATATGAGAGGCAGGTAAAACCTAT